>NW_021939960.1:6263756-6340897 GCF_001715985.3 Manacus vitellinus | reverse complement strand
CTGGCATCCCCGACAGCAGAGGAGATGATTTTACCCCAGGATGGAGAGATGGTCCGGGAACGGGGTGTGTTCGGCTGACCCTGGGTAGAGATGGGATGTGTGGGGGGGTGTGCGTGTGTGACAAGAAGGGCAAAGACCACGTTTCAAAGCAGAGCAATTCCCCCGGAGGACAGGGGAGCAGAGGCCGTTCGACCCCTTCTCCCCCACTCCACCACCACCCCCGCGGTATCTCCTTCCCACAATATCGACTTTGTGCCTGTGCTTCAATACTTACCCTTGTGTTTAAATTAGCGGGGCAGATTTATAGCTCCCTCCCTTTTAAGTAATTTATTGTGGTAAATTAGTTTATATTTGAACAGACTCTCGGTCTCCTTATTCACCTTCGCCCAAACAGGTCGGCAGCTGCATCCCTTTGCGGCCTTTGGGGAGACACTGAAACGCGCTCAGGCGTTGAACAATAAACCTCACTTCAATTCCTTTGCATCCACACCAAAAGTCCTTTTAAACCAAACTCTAGGCAAATAAAGTTTTGGGCTTGATTTAACAGAACTCCTCGTGCTCAGGGTTTATAACCCCGGGGGCACTTCACCAGCCTCCTCCGGTTGCGGTTTGCAAAGTCCTTTAGAAGCCACTTCAAGATCTCAGTCGCGTTATCATTTTTACTGCGGTGAACCGAATTATCTTATCTTCACCCCAAGAACAAAGTTAGAGCAGGGAAGCAGCCCCCTCCCCACCGGGCTGTCTCACCGGCTCGGCTTTTCCTCCCACGCCGGAGGTGCTTGGCAGCGGTTTCTTTACAGGACTTTCTCTTTGTCTGGGGAAATCCTTTGCGTTGTGCGAGAAGGGATCGTCCTGCCAGAGACGATCCCCCAGAAATCTTTTCTGCTCTTTTAATTCGGTGCTTTAGGATCCGGGAGAGCGGCAGCCATCCTCTCTGCCGTTTATTTTTGCTCTTGAATTGTGTAAACTGCTCTTAAGTAGTCCAAACTATTCTTTTGTTTATTTATTTATTTTTAATGTAATTAATTACTGCAATAATTTTTTATACTTTTCTTTTTACATTTCATTTTTATTTTCCATTTCTCCCCCCCTTTAAGTTTTGTTCTTTTCCCTTTTCCTTTCCTTTGGATCATTATTAATACGATAGACGATTTATTTTTAAAAAAATAAAGGCGTATTTTTCTTCGGAAGAAAATAACAGTTCAGGCAGAGGAAGTTATTTAAAAAAAGAAAGTTAAAAAAAAAAAAAGGCAGTAGGAGGAAAGAGAGCGACTCACGATTGAGGGGTCCCCCGGTTTCGCTCTGGCTGCCCGTTTGCCGCGGGGCAGGGACGGACCGCGGACGGTGTTCGGAGCGGCCCCGCGGCTCCTTCATGGGACTTTTTTAAATTTTTTCTTTCTTTTTTTTTTTTTTTTTTTTTTTTGCGGGGAGACAAAAAGTGAGGAAGAGTCTCGCTAGCAGGAGTTGGGGTCGCGGCTGGCCGGTGATGCTCTCCCGGGGAGCCAGCCCGGCATCGCTCCACGGGCAGCCCCGAACCTTCCCCGGCCGGGCCGTCCTCGCCGGCCAGCGGCTTCAGGGTTTTCTTGACAGAAATCAGGAAAACGGTCCCATTTTTTCCCCTCTGTCTTCATAGAAATCAGGAAAACGGTCTCATTTTTCCCCTCATTTATTTTTGCATCCCGGTATAATATCTCTTTCTCCCACTGGTAGAATCCTAGCCCCTTCCCATCCCAGGGAGACCCCAGCCGTGTTCTGCTCTTTGGGGTCTTTCAGGGAAGGGATGGAGGAATGTGTTGTCTTTAAGCAAAATATTAAAAGATTAAAGTGTGGAAGGAATAAAGGGGTTTGGTGCACACTTGGTAGGCTGGAGGGAAACTCTCCCCGGACCGGGATTGTCCCCAGTACTGGGGCAAAGAGGATTGTAGACTCTCTCCCGCAGGGTCCCCCTGTGCGGTGGGGTGGCTCCTGACCCTTACGCCGTGTGTATCTCTTCCAGAGTACCTCGAGGAGTTCCCCGGGGATGGCCGGGAATGCGTGAACTGTGGAGCCATGTCCACACCGCTCTGGAGGAAGGACGGCACCGGGCACTACCTGTGCAACGCCTGCGGGCTCTACCACAAAATGAACGGCATCAACCGGCCGCTCAAGCCGCAGAAGAGGCTGGTAAGAGGGGGAAACTCCCCGGGACTCACCCGGGGGTGGCTAGAGGGCAGGGGCCGGGGAGCTGACTCGGTGCCTGCACTGCTGAGGTCTCTGTTCTTGTGTTAGGATCTGTTTGACTCTCGGTCCTCCCACAGATCAGTTGCCATCAGCACTGGCAGGAGACCCTTGCTGTGGTGCAGAAACGGCTGGGGTCAGTGGGAATGGGATGAAACCAGAGGGATTGCTGCCCCGGCAATGACTGGTGGGCAGGGGAAACAGAGCCACAGGGACTGAAGGGGTTCTGGGGCTGCACAGAGGGTCTGCACCAGAGCCAAGCAGGGACAGTCAGCCCTGCCACTGGCTGGGACTCTGTGGGCTTCCCCTGGCTCCATTCCTGCAGTGGGTGCATTGCTTTTTATTCTATAATTGCTGTCATTATTATTTCCTAGTTCTTCCTGCAGACACATGCAGCCTAGGCAGGGTAGTTGCACAGGAGGCAGGGCTGGTCCTGAGCTGGCCCAGCAGGTTTGTGGCTGCTTGCAATGGGAGCAGGATGGGGCCCAGTTCCCTGCCCGCCTAAGGGGAAAACTGGGGGTTTGGCAGTTCCCAGTTTCCCTGAAGGTTAAACACTAATTCCCCCCCCCAGTGTAATATTGGGCTTCTTCCATCTGGGATCCTATGGAGAGAGAGGAAAGGCGCCTCCTCTTTTTTTCTGTGCAGTCGCTTTGGGATGTTTAAATTTGGTGGTAACAGTTTTGGTTTTAGAGGCTGTCATCAGAAGCTGTCATTAAAAACAGGATGTTTGTTGGAGCTGTGCTGGGGAACAGCTGGGAGCTTCTTGAGCTTTCACTCAGGGTGTATTCCTGCAGTTATTTTTTTTGTATTGCAAAACAAATTATTAGCAATAACCCAATAGAGACAAGTTTCTGTGCAAGAAAACCTTTAAGAAAAAGAAAGTTGAGACCGAGCAAGATGTTTCATTCTGATTTCAATTCCAGAAATGCAGGTCTGGATTTGCAAAATGAAATGGGTGGTAGCTCCAGAGAAAATCCCCCTTTTCTGTTCATCACATCAAAATCAAGGCTTTTCTGTGAAATATTTAGCATTATGCGACAGGATTTGCCTGTCTCTCCAAAACCCTCCTGTCTCCTCTAACATTAAATCTGCTGTGCCGCAAATCTCAGAGTTGCGCTGCCGATTTCTTCAGAGCGAGCACAATCCGTGCATAGAAGGAGGCGCAAACCAGCTTAAATTCAACTCCGCATTTTGGAATGGCATCCATAAGCGCCAGTGGATGAACTTCCAGAGTTCTTTTGAACAGCTTTTCCCTGAGGAAATCGGCGAGGTCTCTCTGCTCCTCAGTGTTTTATTGTGGCGCATGGGAAAGGAGGCGGCCGTGCGTTGCCTGCACCCTGCCCGAGCCTCATCCACGGCATCCATGAGTGCACTTCGGCATAAATTTTTTCGGCAAACATTCCAACAAAATTTTGTGGTGGAAAATGTTTGTTCGCAGAATTAAGACCGCTTTCCCAGGGAGCAAATTAGTTGGGAATTACCAAAGTACTTCCGACCTTTTTTATCATTATTTGGCAATCAATACAATGAAGTTAAAGCTCAAATTAAAGGGTTGATTCTTGTCCAGGGGAAGCGCTTTCCTACGGTTTAAATACTTGAGGGGATTTGTTTTATGGGTTAGAAAAGGGGCTGCAATTTTGACTTTCCATCCTGAATTTTCAATGAAACATTTCAAAATCTTGGGTTTCCCCAAGGGTTTGAAATGTCGTGTTGCAGCAAACTGTGCCTCAGTGGATCTATTGATGATGGACAAGAGGGTGCCAGGTGACCTCTGCAAACCCACCGCAGAGGGAGCAACTTGCACCCCTGTGGCTTGGGATATTTATTCTCCCAAACAATTTCCATAGCAGGGGATGGATGTCTTCCCTGCTTCACCCACACAGGCTGGGTGAGAGCAGAGCAGTGAACACAGAGACATGCCACGAACGATGAAATTGGCTTTCACAATGCAGCGAAATAGGGGCACGGGAAGGAAAAATGGTTGCTTTTGTCCTTTACGTTATGACCTTTGTTCTGTACGTAGACGCCGCGTTGGGAGTTATTTTGACTTGTGTTTCACAAAGCAAAGTCCCCCATAAAGCCCTGGAGAACACGACGTGGCCCAGATATCGCTGCGGGAATGACGTCCCGCGGCTCGGCAGCGCTCAGCCTTGCTCGTGCGTGGGAGAGGGCGAGCAGTCGTAGCGTAGTTCCCACTTCATTTTTTGTTTCTTTTTTTTGAGATAAGGGTGACATCCTCTATGCAGCAGGGACAGCCATCCTGCTACAGCCCGTGTCTGGATTCAAAGCACTGTGGCTTTCGGCAGAAAGGGTTTGTCTTAAAGGAGGAGGAGGCAGCGCTTTGTTTTAGGCAGCACCTTTTGTAGCTGAGGTTTCTTGGTGTGTTTCACAAGATACCTTAGATCCAGTCTGAAAAGCCAGATCACTTTTGCCATCAGGAGCAGCTGGTGGAGGTGGATGGCTGCATCCCAGACTTGCAATTCCCCCCTATTTCAAGGGGATCTGCCCTGCATGGTACAGCAAAGGGGGGCAGTTGCAGCAGCTGTCCTGTGCTCAGCAGCTCCCACACAGTCCTGAGCTAAAGGACTAACCTGGAGTTGAATTTTTCTGGCTTGGCTCAAGGATTATTTTTTTTGACTTTGGCTCAGGAGGTTTCAGCCTGTCCTTTTTTACAGTTTGCAATACACAGTGGGTTTGGTGACACTTCTGCAGAAGGTGAGGGTGGGACTGCTCACAGGCCTGGGACAATCTAACAGGACCCCAGAACCACTCAGTGCTTATGGTGTGTGCCTTGGATTTCTCCTGCCCTTCAGTTCCTGCTGCTCCCTCATCCTCGAAAGTGCAGGTTTGCCCAGAGCCTTAGTAACAAAGACAAACCTCAGAGGATGCTGCTGCCTTTGGCTCTGAGCCTCAGATCTGCCCACTTTCAGGAGCTGAGCTCAGATATCTCAGCACACTTTGCTACAACATTTTTCCTGTAAACAACAGATCCCCTCAATCGTGCTGGAAAGGGGGACAGAGAAGCATTGATTAAATCTGAGGCTTCAGTGCCTTCTTTTTTCCTGTGAAACCCTGCAGTTTCTTTTTTACCTTTGAAAAGGAGGTGAAACAAAGTCTCTGATGGCTTGGTCTCCCTTGGAAAGACCTGTCCTGTTGGCTCTGAATTTTTTGGGCTCTCAAAGCAGTGCTTACACGTGGTTGATTTGATAGGCACCAACTCACCATTCCTTGAGCTTATCAGCAGCACTTGGCTGTCAAGCCCGGTCCATGAAGAGTTTTTGTTTGAGTGTATGCTGCATTTGTATAAATAAACACTGAGCACAATGTTGAAGTCAACAACTTCCTAGACAAGGTCAGAATGGTACAAAGGCTGCGGGGTGGAGCCAGGCAGAAATGCATTTTCTTTCAAGAGAACTGCTGGGAAACCAGCAATAAGGTATTGTACCCTCGTCCTTCAGTGAGCAACAGTAGCCTTGACTGTCTCTTTCTTGCTAATCTGGCAGGTTGTTGTGCAGGGGCAGGTTCTCATGGGGTTTCTCAGATTAAAATTGTAATATTTGGTGGTAGAGGATGTTTTTTTCTCTCACTGGCTGCGTGAGGGGGAGCCAGCCTGCAGAGTGTTGCGCAGGAGATGCAGAAGGCACATGTCGCTGCCCCAGCAGGAAGCCCATGAGCAGCACTGGCAGGGTGGGCCAAGCTCTGGCAGGGCTGGTATTGCCCTTGGGTCACCAGAGCCACAGGTCTCATTGCCATCTCACCTGCAAGCTGCAGACAAAATGTTGTGTGAAACAGGGACAGCGTGTCCCTGCCTCCCAGGGACCAGCAGTGGCCCAGAAACTTTGGGGCTTTCCAAAAGGCTTTGAATTGGCCTCCTCCCATCCACAAGTGATGACAGATTGCACCAGGAGCAGTTGTTCCAGGCTGAGTGCCTCCAAATTCCCCTCTGTGTCCATAGCAGGAGTTGGACCTCAGAACCCTTACACCCATCAAGTGTTCACCTTCCTCTGCTCCCATCAATTGCAGGATGAACGGCACAGCCCCAGCAGCTGAAAAGCTGTAGCTGCTCCTGGATCTTGCTGTGACACCATGTCCCACATTAGAGACAAGGTCTGCTATCTCATCCCCTGTGCCAGGCTTGTCAGCTCACACCCCCATGTATTATTATTATTGCCTGGTTTATTTCTTGAAAGCTGAATCATTTCCAAAGCAATACCACTATTTGCAAATAGTTGCTGAGACCTCTTTGCTGAGCAACAAGTGAATCAAACCTTGGCCATGTCACTTGTGCCTCTTGAAACTCAAAGCTGATCTTTATGTGCCTGCTAACCTTGTAAAAACATTTCATTTTTATTCCTACTCTTCCCACCTCATTTGTTATATTGCTCAGTCAGGATATCAGGCAATAATGGAAAAATAAACAAACAGGGAGTTCTTTATTGCCTGCATCACCTATCATCTGCCTTTGAGTGGATTCAAAGTGATTTTTCTCAAGGCTGAAGAACATCTTTACACACCTGAATGTGGAGAGCCTGAGATATTACTTATGCCACAGGTACCTTATACCTAGTGAGATCTTTTACTAGAATAGGTTTAATACTTAATGTTCAGACAGTTCCAAATGAAATGTCTACTGAGCAGACAAGTCTGTATAAAGAGAGAGGTGAATTTTCCAGTGGCTTGGAGGAAAGTTGTCAGAAATGAGTTTGCTGCTTCTGCCAGAACATTTTCCTTCTCCATTTGGAATTATTAATATTTCAGAGCCAGCAATCACTGCACTCATAAAATATGTCATTAATTAATGTCTACAGGGTGTTTCTGCAGCCTTTAAGAGAACAGATGATCTGTGAGACGTGAAGAATAACCTCCCTGGTGTCACCATGGACCAGTTCAGTTCGGTTCTGCTCAGTTCAGCCAATTGATTCCAGTTGTCTTAAACCAGAGATTAATTGGGATGTTGCTAACTTTAGCTGTAGTTCTGAGTGCAGAAAAACAGAGGAGTTCAT
Organism: Manacus vitellinus; assembly: GCF_001715985.3. Taxonomy (NCBI): domain Eukaryota; kingdom Metazoa; phylum Chordata; class Aves; order Passeriformes; family Pipridae; genus Manacus; species Manacus vitellinus. Next base: position 6,333,677 of record NW_021939960.1, on the reverse strand, counting down.
GTAAAGCATGAGGAGTTTTCTTCATGCTTTTAAAGTCCAGCTGATATTTTCCACCTCTTTCTCCATCTGAGTGGATCTCCTGGAGGGAAGTTCTCTCTGCTCTGAGTCCTGATCACTTCCAGAAGATTTGTTGGAAGTTTGTGAAATGAGTTGCAAGGATACTTGCCATGTTTATAGATCTCAATAACAAAAAAACCACTTGCAAATTAGAGTGATCTCATTTGAATGTAATTTCTTTGATCTGAATTTGGTTATCACGTGTGTTTCACATTTTCCAGGAAAATGGTGTAGTTGGAGATTTTATTTTTGTAGGAAAGGAAACTTCCCAATTCATCATTCTTATGTGTGCACTCATGTGTTTGTTTGCTTGTTTTTAAGTCTTCATCGAGACGTGCTGGCCTATGTTGCACTAACTGCCACACAACCAACACCACCCTCTGGAGAAGGAACGCCGAAGGGGAGCCCGTCTGCAACGCCTGCGGGTTGTACATGAAGCTCCACGGGGTGAGGAACATGTCCACACTGGGAGGGACCCTTTGGGTATTGGGATCACTGCCCAGCAGCTCTGGGAGATCAGGTGTGGAGGGACCAGCCCCTAGACTGGACCCAGAAGAGCTGAAACCCAGTCCTGTCTCCTTGAACAGTTAAAAGCTCAGTCTACTGGGGTTTCCCAGGCTAAGGGGGTACTGAAACACTCAGAGTGCCCAAAGAAACAGTGGATGTCCCATCCCTGGAAGTGCTCAAGGCTAGGTTGGATGGGGCTTGTAGCAACCTGGTCTAGTGGAAGGTGTCCCTGCCCATGGCAGAGGGGTTGGAACTAACTGGTCAACCCAAGCTGTCCTAGGGTTCTATGACAAAGAAAGCTTACCAGGCTCCAGTAGCTGGAGACTGAAGGTCCCCAAACCCAAACTTTTATATATACTAATTGAAAATGTGTGAAGGATGCTGAGGAGGCCACATGGAGGCTGGCTGATGACATTTATTCACAGAGGATGGGAACTGTTGATAACATGCCCATCAGCCAAAGAGAACACTCCATCCCTCCATACAGGCTTCTTCAAACTTCTGCCATAAGGGTTGAAGTCTCTTTACCCCATGACTGTTCCATCTGAGCCATGTAGGCTCTCAGTGTGTCAGTGTAATTTAATAAGGCCCCATCATAAAGGTCACTAATAAATCAGGAAAAGAACAATAAGAAATAAAGGAAAAAAACAAAATCTGTGGGAAAACCTTAGCTGTTAGCCTTATACATCTTCCAGCCAAGGCCTGTTGCAGAGAAAAATAGCACTCAGTGAAGGACAAGGACTTTAGGTGCTTTGCATGAGCTACAGCACATAAATAGGAGAGCAACACATGTGTGGAAAGGAGCTGAGCAAAATACAATATTAATGATTCCAAACTTTATGAATGTCAAGGTACCACGACCTCTGGCCATGAAAAAGGAAAGCATCCAGACGAGGAAAAGGAAGCCTAAAAACATTACCAAAGGCAAAGCCTCAACAGGTACAGTGCTGTTATCATCCATCCTGAGGGCTTGGAGCACAGTTCACCTCAACATGTCTTCTGCAAGAAATAGATAATTAGAAAATAATATTGTGATTTTTTTTTCCACTGATGATTGTTTTAGATCTAGGGTCTGTATTTATTCTCATGTGAAAGGAAGATGCTGGGTGGGAATCCCAGTCCTGTCATATTCCTGTGGGGTTCCTATGTGGATACCCAGATCCAGCCCAGCAGTGCCCACATTCAAGCAGATTAGGGCTAAATTGAGTAATGGGAAAATATATGGGTGGGAATGGCATATTAAAGATTGAGGGGAATGTATCATGATGCATTCAGCATTAGCCCATCCATCCTGTACCAGCACTGCCAGACTGTGAAAGGGTTCCCTCCTCCTCCATCAGCATCTTGGCAGCCAAATACAAAGACTTACACTGACAGAGATTTGGTAGAGAAAGAACAGTAGGATCACTCCATGAGATGTGATTATTGTCATTAAAATATAAATTTCTTTAAGAGCAGGTTTGCGCCTACATTGCTTCACCACCCTCTACCAATTATCTTCCAGGATCTACAACTTCGGCCACTAACTCCCCTTCTTCCATTACCAACTCAGACAGCACGGTCACTTTAAAATCAGAGCCCAGCACAACCTCGCAGTATCCCGGACAAACCATCGTGTCAGTGTCCCAGGTGAGGCACAGGGACCTGCAGCCATCCCCTGCTGGGCTGGATGATCCACACACCTCCACAGCCACTGACCTGGGAGGCCCTGATGAGGTTAAGAAATTAGGTCATTGCTGCCTCAGACTGAGGAAAGCAGGGAGCACGAGCCAAGACATCACGGACCAGGAAGGGCTCCAGCCTGTTGGCTCCTCATCAGCTCTTTCGTCTTGCAGTGGGGAACTGGGAGGTCTGAGCCCTGCTGTGAGAGGTGATCGGTGGTGAAAAGGCTTCAGTGCAGAGCTGAGTTTAATTTCCATCTTCTGCCATGAAATCCTGGTAGTCACAACCCTGTCGAGTTGGTGAGATCAGCCCAGGGTGGAATCCTCTGTAGTTCCCAAGAAAAGGCTCCCTGGGCAAACATTGTCTGCACCTTATAGCCCCGAGGTGCTCAGCGACCCGTCAGAGGCCTCAGGGTGCTTGTACCCTGAGCTTTCCTTTGGGGTTGGCTGCTATTTCATATTGATGGAGGAAAAAACAGGTCTAAATCAAGCCACACATCAAAATTTTGTGACCCAACACTGTCTTTATGTTGAGTCTAAGCTCTTGCTGAGCTGGACACATGTGCATGGAGGGGAAGCTCAGCCCCAGCACCCAAGTGCCTGGCGCAGCATCAGTTACACCGTATGGGATAGGGGTTTTTTTTGCTTGAAACCAAGAAACCTGGTTTGTTCTGAGCTCTGAAAAAATATACCCACACCTAGAGATCTCCAAACTGGACATATTTAATCAATAAATAAATGCAGGTGGGCCCTGGGATGCCTCCTCCCTGCCTGGGCATTGTGCTTGCTTGGAATGGAATGTCCTTCCTGCCCAGCTCCAGGCTGTTCCGAAGGGGTAACCCACTCTGTTCCATCCTAATCCTACCACTGTGCTATGACACAGGGCTGAGTGACCTGTTGGTTAATAACTATTGGCTTTCTAATGCCTTTCTGCTTCCCTCCCTGGGGCAGGCACAAAGCCAGTCGGACGAGGCGCTGGCCGGTGGCCACGGCGAGTTCAAATTCGAGCCCGAGGACTACACCTTCTCCCCCACCACCATGGCCCCGCAGCCTGGGCTGAGTGTGCCACTTCGACAGGACTCCTGGTGTGCCCTGGCACTTGCCTAGAAACCCTCAACCTCCAGCAAAAAGCCTCGGGACCAATGTTTTCGGCTGGCCCCGCAAACGGCCGACGGACAGGAGGACGGGCTGCCCCAGCGCCTCAGGACTGCAGGGTGTCCCACAGCCACAGGACAGGTTTCTCTTGGAGGATGTATGTGGAAAAGCTGGATGGGGCTGGGATGGCTCTGCTGTGGTACCAGCTCCCCAAAAAGCTCATCCTTCCCTGGAGCAACCCAGGGCTGCCTCCCCAAGGCCAGAACCTGGGGGCCACCTCCACTTTCCCGGGGAAAGCCTTCCTCCTTTGAGATGAAAACAGCAAATAAATGCATCCCAGAATCTATGTTTATTCGCAGTGATTTCTCCCTCCTATGTCTCCTCTGTGTGCAATTTATTCCACTTTCCAATAAAGACTGTAATAACATGGCACCAAATAACTTAATTTTATTAAAATGTAAACTATGTGGCCTGCCTTATGTTTTATTGGCCACAACAGGAAGAAAAGAGAAAAAAAAAAAGCAACGGTTGTTTTAAACATTTATTGTTTTATATTAAAAACGATCATCTCTCTATAGAGTGTTAGCTTCTGAAGCGTTTCGCGTATCAACACTGAGCTGATGAGTCATACATGAAATAAACACACTGCTCTTCCCTTTCCAGCTCCAAACAAAGAGTATTTCGTTGTTATTTTAGGCAAATGACATGACAAAAATGGTCAAAACCTCCCAATAATAAAAGAATACAGAAATGCTGTTTTCTCTTTTGTATTTCCTCACAGGTTTTGATATTGCCAGCTCTGAGCATTAGAAAATCAGAAGTTAGTCCTCCAAAACTTAACAGAAAGGTTTGAAGGATTGAAAAATAAAGGATATGTTGGAGTTATATTTTTTGCATCCAGTTTTTGGGATGTTTTGAGTGGAGGATTTCCAGCTTTCAGCCATGCAGAGCAGATTACTTTTTAATTATTTAATGAAAACCAAGTAGAAAACAAATTCTTAGAGCTGAGCTGTAGAAAAAGATCTTCAGCGATGCAAAAACATCACATTTTCAAAAGCTGGCAACAGCATGTTTCTACAGCTTCTTGCAGGTGGGAGATGGAGAGATATGCTCTGCTGGGGCATGCAGGGGGGTCCTGGAAGTCCTGAGGAACCTGGGGGTGAAGAGAAGACCACAGTGAGGAGGGGAGATGGGTGGGAAATGAAGGGGGAGCAAGGTCATGAAGTTACTTATGGCCTACTTCATTTGTTATTTCTAAATAAAATCCCCAGCCTGGCTGGACAGCTATTTATGGCCAGGAAACTGTCAAGTAATAGTTCCTTTATATAGAAGTTGACCTGTCCACAGCTTCCTGGAGCAACTCTTCCTCTTGTCAGAAGAGATGGATCGCTTGATTTTTATTATAAACAACAGGCTAAAGATGATCAGGGAGAGTGAATCTGACATCAAGTCACAACTCAGCTGAGATGGAGGATGATGCTTTCCACCATGCAACCCTTGCTGGAGGAAAGGAGATGCTCCAGGCACTGGGGAGCACTGGTCCCCTCCAGTGCTGCCATAGCTCAGCGTCTGTTGGCTCAACCCACCCTGTGCAGGCGTGGGGGGGGTTCAAGCCACCCTTTTATTAAAGCCCATGGATGAAAAACTGCCTCTGGAGGAGTATTTATTGTGTTTTCAGAGCCTCATTAGCAGCTTCTATGATGCAAAGCTCCAGTGCTGGGGCAAAGGCTGTCACAGAGTGGCATCCCTCCAACGCCAGGCTCAGCACTGGCACACCACGTTTGCACGGCCAGGCTCTACCCATGGATCCACATCTCCACCGTTTGTTTTTCCACTCTCCAGCCTGCCAACATCCGCAGCACAGCCAGGCACAGCCATGCAGCAGATAAGCCAGCAGCACGGGGCTGGTGGGTGATGCCGTCCCCAAATCCAGCCCAAACTCTGCCTCTGGGAGTCAGGAAAAGGGGTGATGTGGCCCAAGCTCAGGCGACCCACAGGCGCCCGAGGTGACGTGCCAGGACACAGGCGGGCAAGAGGGAGCAGGAGCCCTGGGTGTAGCATGAGTAATGCTCCCGGGCAGCTCCCCAAACCCCAAACTTCACAGGCAAAAAAAAAGGCAGTGCAACACAAGTCATGGCAAGATGATTTCTATGGATAGTGGCAGGGGGTCCCCGCTTTTTCATCTGCATGACCCCGAGGAGGAGAGTCATTTTAAAGGCAAACAAGGAGACCTAAACAATGCCAAGATGTTGACACCAGTGGCTCCAGCAGTTTTATTTATGGCCTGTTGGTGACCGTCGACCGGGCGTCGGGATGCTCCGGGGGCTGGTGACAGACGAAACAAGGCAGAGGGACAAGAAGTGAAACAACTGGGACATGTAATTTTTCCTTCCTGCTCGCTCCCTGCACTCACTGGGTGACATCATCCACAAGGCTGGTTTTTCATTTCTTGTGTCTCCCAATCTTTCACTCCCATTTCCAAGGCAGGAGCCATCCCTGAAGATTTCTGTGTCTTGGTCTCCTAATGGCAGAGGCAGCATGTCTGCACAGTCCTGTGGGAGAGGGGGAATTCCTTTCCTCCTGGTTCTTGCACCCACAGAGGAGCCAGCACCCCTGTGCAGCTCCCAGCCTTGCAGAGCCACCTCCAGGGGGATCCATGCAATATTTAGCCATTCCCTCCCCAGCTGCCACTTTGAAGACCTTCACTAGGGGATCCACATCCCTTTGTATCTCTCATTACATGACAAAGAGGAGCATCTGCCCCGATAAGTGTGAACAAAAGCCAAGGGAAAGTTTGGGTCTTCCCAGCTCATGCTACATCCTCAATCCTGCTCCTGCAGCCTCCTGGCCCCTGGTGGCCCAGCCCAGCTCAGCCCCCACACTCTTAGGGGTTTGAATGGCTGGGGTGGCAGCAATGCAGGATATCAGACACAAAACTGAGGTCTGGGAGAACCAGACCCCCCAGCTGACCAGGTTATGGGTTTCTGTCCCACCCCTCCTGGCTCCAGGAATTGGTTTGAGCCTGCCCAGGCTGTGCTAACAGCAGCTCCACCACCCTCTGTCAGCAGACTCACCCCTCCCTGCCCCATCCCCAAACAAGGCTGATTTGCAGATATACTTCAGAGATCAACTTTTACTTCTCTTTCCCAAACCTTGGTACTCTCTCCCCTTCCCAGGCATGGGGTGTATTTGCTTTCCTACAGGTCTGGTGGCTGTGGACAACTATTATGTTTACTGTTGTTGTACAGCTGCCTCGGAGCTATCAATTGCCTTTGTTCAAAGGTCACCTGCCCAGATGATTTTACAACACAACTACAATGATCTGTTCCATTTTGCACTTTATACTGATGCCACAGTGATTTCTACCAAGTCATCGAGTGAGTAATGAAGCACTTGAGCCTATAAACACATGTTGTCCTTTTTTATGATCATATTAATAGCACAATAAAATCATTGCTCACACAAGCAGTTGCTTTAAAAAAAAATGTTTCCTTTTGATTTCTTCAGGAAAAATGGAAACTTTTGGTTTCTTGTCTGCTGGACCCCCAAGCCCCAGACTCTCTAATGGGGTGTCACTCCTATGCTGGAGCACAGAGAGACACCATTTTTACTGTGTTGCACACAGAAATCTCCAGCACAACTCGTGTGGCAGCTCAGCTGCCGACTGGGCTCTGCCTAAATTGCAAATAGCACCCAGCTGGGAGAGAGGTTTGAGTCTTCCTTGGCACAAGCCTTGGGGACACACAAACCCCAGGTGAAGCTGTGCACCACTCATTAGGCTGATTTGTGCCAGCTGAGGAATGTGCCCATCGTGGTTATAAGGGGATAGGGGCATTAAGTTTCCTTTTCTTTGTCCTATGGTTGATAAGTCTATGAAACACTGTGTGAATCCAAGAGGTTTTTCCAGGAAATAAGGTGAAAGCAAGGCTATGAGCCAGGTACAGCAGTGCTCAAGGGGTTGTAGGGCCCTGTTGCTGTTTTTTAATCCCTCTGGAAGTGCTTGGTGATATAGAGAGGCAAATTCCCTTTTACCTCCCAGTCCCTGTCCACTGCTTCCCTGCTCCTCTCCAATGCCTTTTATTGCCAAGCCAGTGTCATGTAGCAGCCAGCAAAACAACTCGTGTTGCTTTCCAGGTCAGTGTGCTGCAGTAATTAAATATCCAGACTATTTCCTTGTGTAGCAGCTAAACCAGAGCTGAATATTCAATCTCACCATTGTATGCATAGAAGAAGAAAACAAATAGCACCACTCCTTTAATCACATCAGGTGGTCCTTCTTGGAGAAAGCTTTGTGTCTAGGGGTTGGAAGGAGGTGGCATCTCCAAGAATTTCTTCTGTTCAGTATCAAATTTACATAGAATAACCTAAAAGACACTTAATCAGGAACAGTAACAACTTCTGCAAAGTGGTTTTATTTCAAAGAAGCTCCTTTTCAAGGGGAAGCTTGGTGAGCAGCAGCACATTCCAAAAAGGCTCTTGTTAAAGGGAGTTTATACCCACACAGTTGTCTTCTCCAAAACTCCCAAAATCCCATGTTTCAGTAAAATTTCTGCCCGAGAGCATGACTGCATGGATACAGCAAGTGTTGAGAGGAAGGATGGGGAGCAGTATTGGACTGTCTTTATAGTCAAACTTAACAAAAAACAGCTTTATCTACAATTTTCTAAAGCTCTGGGACTGCTGGAATTTACCAGCCTTTGTACTGTTCTTGCAGGCTGACTTTAATGTTGTTAGAAAATGCATTACTATTGGAATTTAAAGAAAGATTTTTATAGCAAGCATTTCCACAGCAGTGTTAGATGTGGCCAATAGCAGACCTTGACTATTGTGTTGTTTGAAAATGTTGGAGTCTGAGCTGCTTCCAGGGCCAATTTCTCAGCTGACACAAGGTAATAGTGCTGAATCACTCCTCCATAAAAAAAAATTAACTCATTAATAGGTTGCTATTTGTGTTTCCTGATGATCTAGAAGAAAACAGGAGGGAGCGGGAAAATTTAATCATTCAAGTAGAAAATTCTGTTTTGTCTTGGGTGCAAAACTAGTTTCATGCTTGGGAAAGCTTTGGGATCCCTCATCTTGGGAATGAGTGCAAATGAGAGCACATGTGGGGGAAAGGATGGCTAGAAAAGAATAAAGTAATGGTGCCTCTCACGATTTTCTTCCAACCAAGCAAATGGCTCCATGCAAACATTGGTAGAAACTTCCAGCCCTTGTCCCGGTCTCATCTGTGCTCACATTTCCCTTCTCCAGAGACAGGCATGGGAATGACCCTCCTGTGGGCCCACCTGAAATATTGACTGTGGGAGTGAAGCAGAGGTGGGCACAGGCAGGACATGGAGCAGGGCCCTGATGTCACTATTATTTCAGGTGTCGGAATCGTTCCTCCCATCTGTTCACTCCCTGCTTGTAATACAGAAGAGTAGCTCTGGCTCGTGAAATGCATGGGAATGACGGGCATTCAGCCACGGGAGCCTGCTGTAACACCTGACTTGAAGAGGTGCTTCAGCTGCCTGTAGTGATATGGCTCAGTGAGGGGTTGGAAATGCTGCTGGAGACCCCACCCCTCCGTGTGCGAGCAGCAGGACTAAGGTGAGCAGCCAGGTGGAATCGGTGTTAATCATTTACCCCCAGTGTGATGGAGGCTGTAACAGACACTCTCTGTGTGTACAGGGATCTGTAAGCATGAGTGTTGAACGGGGAAGCTGCTGCTCAAAGGGCACCATAAAGTGGCCTTTTGGGGAGGCAGTTTATTCAGATCCACCTTTGTTTGCTTTGTGGGAACACGTTCCACTGCCTTGGTGCTCTGTCACTGGCAAGGCCAGCACCTCAAGGCAGCACAGATGGGGATTGCAGGGTGACTGCCACTCCTGAGTCTGACCTTGACATCTTTCCTCCCTGATTAATAATGCCTCAGCACCAAACAAGAGCAGAGAACTCAAGGTCGCCATTAGCCGTCGCCTTCCGTGTTCAGGAATAATGGTGGTGTTTGAGCCTCACTCCATGGGAATTCCCTTGGAAGCATGTAGGCTGGCTTTTCTGCTGTCCTAAAGCATTTTAAACCTATTATGTCATCATGGATATAATATGTATAAATTTCTGTATTAAATAATGCAGATATAATAACAGGGCAAGATTTGGGATTGAGTTGGCACTCAGGAGTAGATGAACATGTTGCCATCACCTTCCTTCAGGAGGAAAAAGTATTAACCATGGACTGTTATTCCTCCATAACTAAGTTCATCCTAGTCAACAGCAACCCAGACCTTACTATCTTCAGCTTGAATTTCTTCAGGTCATACCCCAAACAGGTTTTCCCCAGGAGCAAGTCATGCCTGTGTGCTGAGTCACTAGAAGGATCTTACAGTTCCATGGGAGATAGACCAAGATAAAAGCAAAGATTAAAGGGACTTTGTTCCTGGATGAGTTTTTCTCTTGGTCCATTGCAGAGCTTGCTCCTAAATCCAGCCTTGCATCCACAGAAGAGGCTCTGTGAACAGGAGCTTGGCCCTGTGCTCTGCATTCAGGGTGAATGTACATCCATGGTCTGTGGCTCCCAGGACAGTCCCAACACATGAAAGGCCTCACACCTTCTCTTGGAGGAGGCTGAGGACCTAGCAAAGCTGCTCCAGAAGCATCACTTCAGCAGGAAAGTTGGTCTCATCAGTATTCCCATAGCAGGCTTTGCTACATGCCCAGGAGCGATTGACAGTGGCTTGAACTTTGCTTTTAAATCATGCAGCTTTGCCTTATATTAACACATGATTAGAAAGGATTTTGCAATTTAAAATATTAATAATGGATAACTCATTTCTGAGCAGCAAGTTTTAATAAGACTGCTCCTTCTCGGACGGGCTCTGCTCTGATGTCATTGACTTTGACATTGCTGGTCGCCCTTTTCTATAGACAAAGATGCAGAACTGGTTTGTGACTTCCTCCCTTTCCCCTGCTGTCTGGGGTGCCCCTGGCACTTCAGTTTCAGAGCCAACGTTATCTTTGCAGTGTTAATGGAAATAAATCTGGGGAGAGGGGAGCCACATCTGCCCCATCACCTTGAAGTGGCATGACTGGGAGAGCAGGAGCACCCTGGGGTGATCATGGGGAGGAGGCCCTTGGCCTGCCGTTGTCATCTACCCCTGGAAATTGGTACCTATGTCTAAAACAAAGTGCAGACAGGAAAAGCACTGCCTTTTACCAATTTTTTTTTTGGGGGAGGGGGGGGGTGGTGTGACAGCCAGGACAGACTGGAGACACCACAAACTGCTTTGAGATGTTGGCACTTTTCCTTCTCAGGAGTTCTGGGTTTCGGAAGGTCTCTGTGCTCGTACAGACCGGATTTTCTTAAACTTTTTAGAGCCTATGTTTGTTCTAAAATGAAGATACCTCTTGACTTTTCTTTTTCTGGCTTGGTTCAAGCATCACCAATCATTTTGGTTACAGTGCTGTCAATGGGGCTTGTAACATAACCACAAAATCGGATACATCTGGAGAACACTGAGCAAGGTCACCAGGGACAGAGTTCCTTTTGGTTTTTATAGGCAGCCTGGATAAATGGCAACCAAACCTTCTTGCATTTGCAGGAGGCAAAAGCCAAAAATAAAACCAGAATTGCATTCATGTTTTCCAGTTAAAATAGCTGTCTTCTATCCCTGTGATTAAATCCAGTTTTGATTTTTCAAAGAAAGGCAGGCTAAGGATCAGTCCATAATTAGTAGAAAATTGGTTTGGATAGAATAGAAATCTACTTATCTCTTCATCAGAAACCAAATCCAAACAAAACTAGAATCTGATTTGAGATTTATAAGCCTTTTTAAACGCAGCATTTGAGTGCTTCTGAATTTCTCCAAAACTAGGAGTTAAAAAAAAAAAAAATGTCAGGGAGAAATCCCTGTGACTTCTCAGTCTTACTCCGAAGCAGGAAATTTAGGGACTTCCTCCTAAGGTTTCTTGGGAGACCGACGTGCTTTTTGTTATCACTGATGCCTTTTCTTGAGGTGCACAATTGGTCTGCAGAAAACAGGGCCCAAATGTTTAGGTTATTTTTCCACCCCCAGCCCAGGCTGCCCAAACGTGGTGATTCATTAAGGAGGCTGCGCTGCCGCCAATCGCCAGCTCGGGTCCAGGCTGCGGCCAGCCCGGAGCGTATCCTTGGAGTGGAGCCTTATCTCGGGAGCTTCCTGAGTCTGCAGAATTGAATGAAAGTCTCACCAGGAAAAGTGGTTTGTTTTGCTTTTAGTTTGTTTTGTAAGAAAGCTGAGAATTTCCCTTCCCAGCCAACTCTGAATTGACCACAGGGGAGCTCACGAGTTTCAGCGCTTCGGATCCTCAGGTTCTCTGGACTTCAGAAGTGCTAAATTCCTTTAAAAAAAAATATAGCTAAACATTTTCAGTCCTCCACTGAAATTACTAATTCAGTTCTAATACGGCAAGAGGCTGTGAAAGTGCTGCCCCTGTTGTCAGTACATTTCCTTCCCTTCCCCGATGAGATTTTTGGTAAGACACTGGTAAAATCTTTAATCTCTATCAGATTTTCAAGCTTGGCTCCCTACCTTTAACCCTGTATTCACAAGGGCACTTTCTCGTGTCATCTTCATGTAATAAGTCATCTGTTGCATCCACACTTCAGCAGTGACTGGAGCTGGGATGTCATGAGGCAAAGTGGACCTTGACAAAAGTCCAGCAGGAGGTCAGGGGCAGAAACAACCCTGGGTTCTTGACTCTGGATTTTGTCTTGCTATTAGGGTAAAACCAATCTACATTGTAAAGTTTGGATTGTGTTTGAGCAATGCAACCACTGCTGGGGGTAGACAGTGGGCCTGGGTTAGTCCTGCTGATGAAGCTGTATCTGCAAACCCATCCTGGAGTGAAGCTGAGCTGCTGTAGAGGAACCCCGGTCATCCCTGCCAGCAGCACTGTGCTGTCCTCCTCAGAGCTGGCATAATCTTCCTAAAAAAGGTCATTTCAGGCTGAAAAACAGCAAAGATCCTCCATTTCAGACCAAAAAGGGATTTTGTTGGGGTGGGGGGAAATAGACTAAATTTGGTAAACACTTAACAAAGTTCCCTTAATTTAACAACAGCTTTTATTAGATTGCACTTGTCCAATGAGATTAATGGACGTTTTCCTTTGAAACTCTGGGAGTCTTTCCTAGACACTGGGAATAAGTAGGCTCCTTCAAACGTTCTGCTTCCTACAGGATTTACTGGCGAAAGATTTAATACAATTCAGCACAAACATTTTAACCTTTCCATCTAAAATGCTGAATTCAACCGTTTCCTGAATGTGTATAATTTAAAGGCTCGTGTTTTCCTGTGTCATGCTCTCTGAAGCATTTTATGTCGCCTTGCTCCTATTGACTCTTTTAAGAAAACACTCCATGAGTATACAGTCACTTTCAGATAACTCAGATGTTTACTTTATGAATGAAGGAGGAAATTGAATACTCAAATAAAGTTATGCATCTAAGTGCCAGGAGCTAACTGCCCTCTTAAATTTGCTTGTCTTCTTGAAAGAGTCTTTAAATACAATTTATGACGTAAAGAGCCTTTCCGTAGTGCTGAGCAGGATCTCCACTGTCTCAGTTATAAATGGATGCTCTCAGCAGCTGTATGTAGCTCTTGATGAAGTCTAGGCCAGGGACAAATGCTGGGCTTTCAGGAGCTCACGTGCACCCCACTGATCTGTGGGGGGTGCAAATAAGCAGGCTGCTGTTTTGACAAAGTTATCTGGTACAGACAGAGCTACAAGCAGGTAACTAAGGAAAAGGAGGGTTTCTAGCATCATCTAACCACTGTCACACTGAACTTTAATATTAGGTTTAGACCTCACAACTGGGGGAAGTGGTGTGTGGCTGCCTGGGGGAGCAGTGTCTTTTGTTGTCCTGTTTCTCCTGCCCGTGGTTTGGAACAACTTAAATCTGATTTGTATTTAGGGATATAACTCCAGTCCCTAGTTATCCTTGTCTCTGCAGTGTGTTAGGACCAGAGGTAATTGTTTTTTCCTTAAAATAGCTGGCAAGCATGATTGAATTTGCATTGAATTAAAAAATAAAGCAATTCCCCAGTGAATTAACCTTGCAGACTCCCCAGCCTGTTTCTCCACCCCTTTCCTTCAAGGGAGTTTCTCCCAAGACCTCATTCCACTGCACTAATGAATCGCTACAGTAATGGGAATATGATTGACATGTTAAATGTCCTTCCTTGAGCCAGAATGATTATAGGAAGATAAATATGAGCAGGCACATGTGACTGGTTTGGCTCTGCCAGCCATGGGCAGAGCTTTGTGGAAGGCTTGGAGGATGCCAGGGTGCCAGAAGGACTCAAGTGAAGCCCTCACAGTAGAGATCTAATACTCCTAAGCCATCATTTGGCACAGGGTTTTTCAGGTTCACATCCAATTATGCTTTGACATATATATATATTCGTTTATTTACAAAAAGAGGAAAGGTTTCAGAGTCCCTCTGGTTCCTGTTGGCTGGGATGGGGGAACAAGGTTTATTTTTGTGGATCCCAGTTGGATGTGGGAGTTTTGTGGCCTTCAGCTCTTTTCTTCTCAGCAAAGCCACAACATGCTCAGAAGAGAGTGACCATAAAAATCTGCCTCCTAATGTCCAACACCCCTGTCCAGAAGCAGGACCAGGGGCCAAACTCTGCTTCACACAATAACCTTTGAGCCAAGGGCTGATGTCACCTGCACCCTGGGTAGTGGGCAGGGAATGCAGGGACTACCCCTGAATGGATTATTCAGGGGCCAAAAAGATGAGGTCTTTTAATGCTGGAGTAATTGAGCAAGTGTAAGATAAAGGGTGCAGGAACTCAAATGAGACTGTGACCTCCAGGGTGGGGGAGAGGGCCAGATCTGGAAGGGTGAATTGATGGGAAGAGGCACTGATTTGCATCCAACCTCCCCTTCAGCCTCACTGTATCTCCCCAGCATGGAATTCTCCACATTTCCTACAGTCCTTCCTGATGTAAGCATGGGAAGTTTTTGGGACATGAAGGAGATCCAGAGAGATCTGAGTATTCCTGATGGCTGGTGCCTCTTACAGAGCACTTTGCACAAGGGCAGTGACAGGGGAGGAAGGGTCCTAGACCTTCCTCTCCTCTCCTGAAGTCACAAATAGCCCTGTCTGAGGGAGGTTCTGGGGGGCTGTGGCAGGTGAAGGCAGACCTGTGGGCCAGGCAGGGGTCACTCACAAGGTCCAATCTCTCTCGCAGCACAGGCTGCACCACCAGTGGGATCCCTATCGCACACTAATATTGGATTATGATCGTGAGACTCCACAATGTCACACTGATAAGGGTGAGGGGTTTTTCCCTCTATGAGCCTGTTTCATTTTAACACGTAGGTATGTCAAGTGAAGGGAATATTTTCCCTTCTGCATCAGACTCCAACTTTGCTGAGGTCAGTCACGGGAACGTGTGTGCAAATGTCAGGGCTGGCAAGGAGAGTGGTTATGGGGTGCACGGTGTTCCAGAGGCTGTGGGGAAGGGAAGGGGCTGGGTGGGCAGCCCTGGATGGGAATGTGATACTGTGGATCCAGACATGGTGAAGGAAAGACTGATGTTCATGAGCCGCTCTGGCAGAGCTGCCTGGATCTGTGTTTCAGAGGTTACTGCAGTATTACAAGGACAGTTAAATCATGAATAGTTCCCAGTTTTCCCAGCCTTATCCAGGTAGTGTTTCTGGAATAGGTTAGAAGAGACCTTGACTTTTACTTTCTCAGGTCCTTCTGAAACATGCAAGAGCTTGGTACAGTCTGTGAGGATACCTCAGATCTCTGTACTGTCCATCAGTGGCCAACATGAGTGCTTCAAATGCAGAGGTGGACCAAGGGGTGATGGAGGAAACAGCTTACTTCACTGACTGAATGAGAAAGTGCTTTTGTAATCCTAGATAGATTTTTTCACCAGAAACTGATGTTGCTGAGAGAGAAATACCCTGGGGACTGAAAAACTTAATACTGCTTCCACTTGAACATGGCCTGCTTGCACAGTGCACCCCCAAGCCAGGTGACGTTTGAGGAAGGAGAGGTAGGAGTCATTTGAAGGGGAAAAATATAGTGGCAAAAAGCAAATATGCATTTGTAAACTCCATTGTCTGGGGCTGGTTCCCACACAGGCAATCACCTCCTCTGTCCCTCCAAACCCAAGGGTCCCTGGGGGAGAAGATAATGTAGTGCTTGAGGAAGTACACCATCTTCTCTTGGGCTGAGCTCTAATTAATGAATTAAAATGCAGAAATGCATCACAGCTTGTGTTCCCCGGTCACTTCCTACTGAACAACCCCTGCAAAACCTCTGCCAGCTCCATGAGCGTCCAAGTCAATACCGTACACCAAAATGTCAAAGGGGACAATAGCAACTAAAAATAGGCAAAGACAGGAATTTGCCTATAATATTTTTAACCTTGGAGGATTGCAAAGTTATATATAGCTAATAGAGAAAAATGAGTTTTGTTACTTAAATCAGGAAAATAAAAGTTGTGTCTGTTTAGCTGGGTAACTGGTTTAGTGTCAGTTTAATTTCAAATCTAATAACCTGGTTTTTGGCATTGTACCTGTCCACACTTATCCTGGGGCTGTTGCACAACTGTGGCTTCCTGGGGGTGCTGGGGGGCAAGTATGGATCACATATTAAAGGCACTGAGTGTTAGTGGGGGATTTTACTCCCTTCTCTTAGTTGCTATTAAGCCAAGTAGGAGAGACGGGTGGAGAGCAGGGCTCGAATTGCAGAGGCAGTTTGGAAATGGGCTTGTGCAGTTGCTGCTGCCTGGTCTCTGGGCCACAGACCAACATGCAAGGTGGCTCCTGACATCATCTTTTACTCTTTCAGTTTGTGCTGGAAACCTGCCATCCATGTTGGTCCTTGAAGGGACAAGGAGACAGGAGCAAGTCAAGGCTGCTGCTCCCTCTGCTGACTCTGGCTGTGAGCAGGAGGCTGATCCTGGGCAAGCTCCAGGGCCAAGTTCCAATGGTACCTGTGCCCAACTCACCACGAGCATCACCAGGGTGGGAACCCACTCCCAGAAAAGCCATTTGGTAAATACTCAATAGGGCACTTTTGCCTTACAGCAGAAATAGATGAATAAACAGGAAATAGAGGGTTGAGCAACTGTTTCTTTTTTCTTATGTACCCCAATGACAAACTATGACTTTTACCAAAAAGTATCTTGATGATAAAGCACTCAGGATCCAACACTGAATCAAAGAAAACTTTGTCATTGAATTTAATGGGAACATGTTCAAGTCTGTAATCTGTAACTAGAACTCTTTGCTTTTTTTTTCCTGCAGATCCCTTTAATCCTTTAGCAACCATGTGTATTTTCCAAAGAGGTTTTCTGTATGTCCCAGGGGTATAAAATCACAGTGGGAAAGAAGTGCTGCTCATAACCTGTGAGCAACCACAATCTGCCTCCCTCTCTGCTGGTAACACCCTGTAGATATTTGCTTCTCAGAGATTAGAGGAACAAAGCTAGGAGAGAGCAGCGTTCCATTATGGTGGAGCATATAATATTGTGATTATTACTCATGCCCTCTGTCTAATTAATCATTTTGTGTGTTATTTGAAGGCAAACAGGGCCTTTGGTTCATTATCGCTTATACATACACAGAACTGGAGTCACTTCAGTGCTGTCAGACTCGGTTAATCCCTGCCTGGGTTTTGTACATGTCTGGGTATCTGAATCATGTACATGGCAAATGATCTACTAATATGTTTGCTCCACCAGTTTGTTCATATGGAGCCAAATATATGAAAGCATTCAAACTCCGGAAAGTGCAGATATGGTCCTAATGGATTTGACAAAGGCACCTAATGTTAAAGGTTGTGGAAAAAGGGGTGCTGATGAAATGCCTTTTTTTTTTCTTTCTTTTCTTTTAAAGTATTTTGTTTGTACTTCTTTTATTATTTATATTTTATCCTGCTCAATGTTTTAAACAGAGAGGCAGGAAAAGGGATCAGGAAAACTCGGAATTCTATGAGAACAGAATTAGGGGGCAAAAATATCCATTTAATCTGAAGAAGAGGAAACGGGTGATTGCTGAAGATGGGTGTTTTGTGGTACCCAGTACGGGAGCCAGACTATGAGCTGCAGCTCAGCCAGTTACCAGTTACTGGGGTGCTGCACTGGTGGCATCAATCACAGTGGCCACCAGGTTATCCAGGTAGCTACAAGGTGCAGTTATCCTGCCTGCCCACCCCATCCTGCCTCACTGCATGGCAGCACCCTGAAAATCTGGGCCATGAATTTTAAAACTTAAAGGATCTCTACATCCTTTTCTGCACTGCTCATCTGTACAAGAACAGAGCCTGCTTTCAGGCTCTGCACTTGGAAGGCTTCACATTAAGACTGTAACATTTTGATTACAAGTGATATAAAATGCAGTTCGCTTTATTTCCTAATTAATGACAGTACATAAGGCAACAGTAAACTCAATTGCTTCCAACAGCTTTTTATATTCACTTGGAGGCATTTACAGAAATATGACTTGTATACCCAGCAGAATCTTCCCTTGACCAGATGTAGAAGGAAAGCACTTTTATTGGCTCCATGATAATATCACTAAAGAGGAAACAAGCTATAAAAAATAATAATAAAAAAACAACCCACACTGAATTTGAGAGTTGCTAAACTGAAAGATACAGAAACAAATACAGAGAAGATAATAAGACCTTTTACTTGATAGTGCTGTCCTGTGTAAATAACGCAGACACTGAATAAGTCTCTCTGCAGTGACACTCATTAGAAACACGTACATCAGCCCAGAGCAATCACTTTGATTGTTCCCCAGCTTCTTTTCACAGTAAATGTCTGCAGACCCTCCAAGGCTGGAGTCATTCTGCTCACCATGTGTCCCTGCAGATACACAGCCATGCTGCAAACAGGGAACTGCCATGTATTTCCCCACTCCGAATCTGGGGCTCATTGCTTTATAGACCAAATTTCAGAAAAGTCCTAGTCCGGGAGAGTTGATTAAACAAGATTGTTCAAACAGGCAAAGAATGAAGCACCCTCTTCCATAAGGAATGAGCTCAACCAGGGAATATATTGACCAATGGCTTTCTGGCACATAGATCTTGCCTCTGGTTTGCATCTGCAAGCAGGTGAGATGCTCCTGCATTGCAATGAAATCCATGTGGATGTTGTCTTCCTAAACATCAAACCTGTTCACCAATGAGTCTAATTAACACATTTTTTGCTTGAAATTAAAGATAATGGAGTTCTGCACACATTGACACTGCAAGAACTCAGCAGGAGATTTTCAGAGGTGTGATATGTCTGCATCTCCCTGGAGCATGGGGAGAAATGTGGGATTGCCATGTTCTGCCCTGGAACTCCAGGTTGGACAGTCATGTGTCCATAGGATAACATGGGTGTCAGGAGCTCAGCATCAAGGTAGGAAGAAGTTACACCTTGTGCCACCAGACACAACAGGAGGGGGAAAAACAGTAAGTCCAGGGGAAATCCTAAGAATTTAGATAAAAACCTACAGGTGGGTAGCTCAGATATACCAGCTCTGGTTTATTGCTTAGCATCAAGTCATAACCTGCCTAGTAAAGAGCTAATAAACGACTGACACAGTTTTGAGAGGCTGCAGCAAGGACAGTTTTTAGTGTTGGGATCACCTTAAACAGCTTCTTCGACTGGCATAATGCCCTAAAACGAAAAGTGCCATCAACTAATCAGAAACATCAAGTTTCTGATCAACTAATCTCCTCCTCAAGTGATCTGACTGGAAAATAAGAGCTACTGTTAGTATGTGCAGAACAACAGGACAGGTTGTGTACCCCATTTAAATAAGTATAAAATTCAGGTATTGTGCATGCAAAGAGCTTTATTAAAGGAAAATTGAATCCTTTTGCATTGCCATCCTTCTTGGATGAAATGCCATCACCTCAGCTTGCAGAGGCACAGCACAAGAACCCAGAACCCACACTGAAAACCATGTGACCCCTGGGGGAGCTGCAAGAAGTCTAGAGAAGTGTTTGGCTGAAAGTCAGGAATGAGCTAAATTTCCTAAGGTAAATTTTCTTTTTTTCCCTTGGTTTTAAATATTTTGCCTGGGGAAGGTCCAATGAAAGGACAAAATAAGCAGGCATGGGAGACTACAGCCTTTGGCAGCATGATAGAAGTGTAATGTAATAACAAAAATAAGCTGAAATCCAGTCAGAGTGAAAATGTATAAGCTGAGGACAGATTTGTCTTTGTATTTGGTAGTCTGAAGCTAGAGAGATGGCTAAATGATGCCCAACAAGCAGAAACACTAAAGCTGACTTTGAAGCATAAAATTTCACGGTTGCATGGGAAAAGATGAGCAGTGAGACTTAAGAATGAGCAAGACATCAAATAAATTTG
This sequence comes from Manacus vitellinus, assembly GCF_001715985.3. NCBI lineage: Eukaryota > Metazoa > Chordata > Aves > Passeriformes > Pipridae > Manacus > Manacus vitellinus. The sequence continues at coordinate 6,314,005 of NW_021939960.1, read as the reverse complement.
TATAGCACTGCTCCTAGGTGACAATAACCCATTTCTCTCCTCTCGGTGTCACAAGTGTTCTCTTCTCCATACATGTTTTACAGAAGGATGGGACAAAACCAGCCCAAGCCCTTCTCTAGCAGAAGGAGGGCAGTTGCTGAATGTCCATCTTCTGAAGGCAACTCTTACTTTGTCCTGAACATCCTGCTGTGACAATGGAAAGAAAGATATCACCTTTAGCAAGGCTGGAAAATGGGAACTGGAAAGCATAAATATATGGAGGGGAAAGCAAAGAGACATCTACATTTCCTCAAAGCCCCTTCCTTTGTGACGGTGCAATCCTCACAACTGAATCAGAAGTTGTATTTGCTCAAAAGAGTTAATCTTTATTAACAGCCCCAGAATGCCCTTCAGCTGGTGCACAGCCTGGTTCAAAGGTTTTCAAGAAAAACAACATACCATAAACCAAAGGGCAAACACTAATTGGAAGCAATGTAATTCAGAAAACAGCAATACCTTTCTGTGGGTTAATAACCGGAAATTAAATTTCATGTATGTTAGCAAAACCCATCATAAAGCACCAGGTGAACGAGGGGCATGGGCAATAAGGGCAAGGGTTTGGAGCACACACAGTCACTGTCTGACAGCAACCCTTATTCCTTGGCCACAGTCAATATGCCCAAAGGATTAGTCTTCAGCCTTGAACTCCTGTTTCAAGGAAATGGTTTGTACAACGTGGCTCCTGTTGCTGCTTTGGTGGTGGAATAAGGAGGGTCATAATTCAGCTGTCCTCAGAAGCAACACTGCTCTACTCACGTCCAGGCACGTGGAGTCGGGGCAGCAGCAAAGGGTTGCTGTGACTTGTCCCTCCAATCTGATGTTCTCCCAATTCAGTTCTCAAGTGCTTCGAATGACCTTGCTGTCTGCACTGGATACACAAATCAAAGACAAGTCTGAAAAATGAATAGAGTTTCAATGTTAAAATGTCATGAAATGGAGAGCAGGTACAGGCGCATGCTGGGATTGGGTTTGCTGATGATGGCATTGCCTGAAATGGAAACTCAGCTAATATTTGGACTGCAGGGTGTGTGTCTCTTATGAGGAAATGGCCTAATATGGAAAAGGAGGCAGAAACACAAGGTCAGATCCTTTCTCTTCTGCCCTCATTTCCTCTTCTGGCTGCACTGGCTGCCCTGACACTCAGCAGAGTCAAGGGACTGATGTCTCCACCATCAGTCTCCAGGCTGTCTCTCACCAGGGATTCCTGCAGTGCAAACCCCCACCCCATCCCAGGGCACTGGCAGCTGAGAGGGGTGGATGCTGGGCAGGGATGAGAGATAACCTCGGTTCAGTGAATTCTTGCAGCTGGCACAGGCCTGAGGAGATGGATCCCACCCAGAAGTTGTCCTGACTCTGCATGACATAATAAAGTCACTGCTGGTCAAGCCAGGCTGGTCACAACATTTGGTTGGAGATACCTATGGACCATCTCTGTTCCTGGGAGCTCAGTTGTGAATAAACAAAAATATGGCCTTAGGTAGATGTTGTATCTGTGGTGGCAGTTCCTCCACCTGTGGAGCCCACACCTCTGCTTCTTGATACATTACAGAAACATTTGCTGCTATTTGCTTTATTTCCAGCTGTTGGTGGTTAAGCTGAAGGGTGGGAAGGCCAGAAAGCCAACATATGCCTGAGCAAGAGAAAAGGCTCTCCATCCACACCATGGGCTGCAGAAAGGACAGTGACAACCAAGTGTCCCCGAGGAGGGACAGCTCTTTGCAGCTGTGAACCGTAAGCTCTGCTCGCAGCAAGCTGCTGCTGCTGAGGGTCTATTTTGCTTTTGCCTGTCGCTGTGTTTGTGAGACTTTTTGTCTGTAGGCCTCTCTCCCACTGAACCCATCCATCACCAGCGCTGACAGAGGTTCCTGCTGCCCAAAACGGCCAGGAAGACTCAGTGGAGCCAGAACCTCGGGGGTCAAGTCCAGGTTGTCATGTCTGAGCGAACGCTGCTCAGGATACACGTGGCCCAACGTCATGTTTGGAAGGCAGTGGAGGACCGAGAGGGAGGAGAAGGAAGGATAGGATGTAATCTTTCATCCCGAGGGGAGGCATGTGGGATGGGAATATTTCATTTTGCTGCTGCTGATGGTCTGGCCCCGAGTGGGTGGAGGAAGGGAGTCCCCAGCACAGGCAGAGAGCAGCCGCTGTCTCTGCAGCCCTGGCACGGCTCTCCTGGTCGCTATTTTTGGCTGCAGAAAAAACACAAAGGCAAGGAATGTTGGGGACATCAAGCTGAACTCAGGGATGCTCCTTGTGTGAACAAAGAAATAGGAGAAGGTCTAAAGGTACAAGCATCCCATAGTCAGGGTCCAGAGCACATGTAAGGAAAGCTGTAGGTGTTGCACTAAAGTGATGGACACGGGAAGGAGCTCAGGATATGTCAGAGCAGCTGCCTCCCAGCTGACCTGAGAGAGCAGGTGATGGATGCACTGGGCTTCCTTACTCTCCACCTTCCCCTTCACTCTCACCACCAACTCCAGCAGCACCAGTAACTAAATAATACCTGCAGCTGGTTTTACTCAGAGCTATTGCCCAAAGGTCCCTGTAACACATCTCTCAGTATCTCTGGTGTCAGTGCCTGACTGGTCCAGGCTGGCAGCCTCAACCACAAAATGTCATGTCTGTCATGGGTTGGGAGCATTGCCCTGAGGCTGAACTCTTATGGGCTATCCCAGCCAATGGGGACAGTGACATGCCACAGTCCACCTCAGCACTCCACTTTATATCAGACAAACCCCACAAAGTGACCCTTGCTCCACACAGTGGGACGATGGCCCCAGGGATGGGCACCCCCTGAGCTTCCCTCAGCCAGGCAGATCCCCTGCTGAGCAGTGACAGTGGGTACAGCGGTCACGACCCACTCCCAATCTGCACTTTATTTGGTTCCATATCCCTGGAAGAATGCTTTATCCCCCACAGGGCTGTCTCCTGTCCTGGGAGCAGCCCCAGCCAGCACACAGAGGAGCGAGCACCCAGTCACACTCACATTGTTTCAACACATTTGCTTAATTAGTTTATCAAGAAATGTGTTTGGCCTCGTCTGAGGGAAATGCTCTCTGTCATTCCCAGGCATCCTGCGGGGCCCCGGGGAGCTGACAGACCCTGGCTCCTTCCTATCTCTCCTTAACTCCATTTGCTGGGCCTATTTCCCATTATTTTTTTTTTCCATGTAGCACTCCCTACCATTTTGGGATTAAAGTAATAGATAACAAAATTATGCCTAAAAGAAGACCATGACAGGTAGAAGAACAATGTAAGTAAGAACTGGGAAGCTTATTTGGAAAAATGTTAAATTGATGAAAGTACAGGAACTTCAAGTCATTTTTTTTACCACTCCAGCTAAATTCTCTGTAGATTGGAGTCAATTCATAGAAGTGGTGGTGAATGAAAATTACTAATTATGCATAAAATATTAATTCTGTGCTTCCCTACGTGGAGCAGAGGAAGCTCCATCAATGTTGTGTGGCCCAAATGAGAGATGGGCATTACCACATCCACCCCAGCTGTAGTACACAGGATTACTGGGGTGATACAGGGGGTCCTGGCTGCTTTAGTAGCTAAAAAACCAGCTTTGCTGTGATAACAGCTGATCATTTTTAAGAGATTCTTCCTATTCTAATCCTTTCCATGGCTCCTGATGACAGTTTTGTGTGTATCTCACGTTGTTTCCTGTTGCTTTATAACCATCTTCTATAAATTAAATTAATAATGTGGGAGTTTTTTGGCTAGAAGAACATAATCATGGGGCTCTCATTGGTTCTCCTCTCACAGCTGTGCTAGTGGCAAGCTAGCAGACAGTGAGGAAGTCAGTACTTGTAGGTAGTAACCTACTGCAGCTGGTCTTCTGGTCCATACAGCCAGTTAATTATTGATTGGTGAAGTTCCATGGTGTCTTAATTGATGTTTCATGGGCTCAACAGCTTGTTTTCCAACTCCCTTCGTGTCTCAGAGCCAGGGAGCTGCTGTCAGCCTTGTGATCCTTACACAGCAGACAGTTTATTACCTGACATTGGTACTACCAGAGCAAATTAGTGCTCTGGGCAGGGCTGGGGCAAGAGGGATCTGAAGAGTGGGACCTCAAAAACCAGTTCTTGATTTGGTGGGCTTGGTGCAGATATGCCTATTCTGAAATGAAAACCTGAAGATGAGATTTGACTTATGCAAGCTGCAGAACAAAGCAATACCAGGTTTTTTTCCTCCTGATAGTCACCCTTCTCTGTTAAACTAAACCAAAATAACCCTGGTCAGGCAAAAAAGAAACTTAGTTCAATGCCTGGAAGAGGAACACAGGAGGTGTTTTCAGACTAGTTCTCTCTTCCTAAAGAATATTCCCCCTAAAGGATTCAAAGTTTAGCTGTGGAAGTATCACATGCTATAGCATCAGTGACATTCAGCCATCACATCATCAGTAACATTTTGGTCTCTGGGCAGGCAGGTTCCTGCTCCTGCAGAACCAGCTCCAGGAAAGGCAGGAAAGCTCAGCATAGATCTGTGGCTCTGATGTGGATGCTCCAAAAGTCCTGTGACTATTTACAGTGAATCTAAAGGGGTTTCTCTATCTTTAAGACTATTACTTAGAGCTCAGGATTGTGGGTGAATCATATCACCTAAACAGTAGATGATACCACCTGAACAGCAGCAATGGCCTGGGTGTGCTGGCAGCCCAATGCCAATGCTAAATCTCTGCCCATCACTAGTGGGGTGTGGAAAAACACCCTTTAACTGCTTCTATTCAAGTTTTAGTAGCACTGATGGGACCACTGTGTGATAACTCAATGTATAATGGCCGTTCTGTTGCCTTTGTCTTATTGCTCCTGCTCATAATGAAACTTGTGCATCCATGAGGTAGGACTGTGGTCTGTCCCCTCTGACCTAAGTCAGACAGGAGACACTGTAACTCATCCATCTGGACAGTGATGTCTTTCTCTTCCCTTAAGATTGATGTCATTCCACTTGTCCTGGTTGGGATTAGGAGAAGCATGCTTGCAGCTCCCATTATCACAGTGCAGACGATGTGGGATGGAGCTGAGGGCAGGTGGTGTTGAGTGATCTTTGCCAGGGGCCCAGTTGGCATTGCCAAAGCATTCAGGGCTTTCCTCCAAATGCTTCCACCACAGAGAAACATGACTTCTGCTGCCAAGGGTACGGGAATGTCACTCAACTCGGAGACAACACGCCATTGCACTGTGACAGCCACTTCAGCAGTCAGTCCAGCAACGCTCTGTAAAAACAAAAGCTTGTGTCTCCGTGCCAGGAGGACTATCTTCACTTGCAGTGGAATACATCAGATGTCTGGCAATTTCAGAGAGCCTTTCTCAATAAAAACGTGTGGGAATGGCAGTGATGAGTTACACAGCAGTGTCCTCTATAGTTCAAGGCATGTTGGCTAAATATACGTTGCATTCCTAGAGCTCTTGTTAGGATAGATGTTGTACATGTTACATCCAAAGTCTGCTTTCCTTCCCCATCAAAAGCCCCTCTAGATCCAAAGCTATCTGATCCACTTACATCCTGGATTTCTTTTGATTTGTTTTTTTGGGGGGTTATTTTAGCAAATGAATAAAGGTAGGTGCTTGCTTCTCAGACAAGCTGTGTTTGAAGGAGTCCCTTCCTTTACAGAAGGTCCTCCTGCAGCTCAGTAACGATAGCATGGTGTCCACAAGGCCACTGCAGCCTGCCAAAAATCCCAAAAGTACAGTGTGAGACACTTCCAGCACTAGCACTCAGTATAAATACTCATTGCTGAAGAATAAAAAAAAACCCTCCTTATAAAGGATCCTAAATTTAGGTGACATGTGAGTTCAGAATACAGGAAACTGTTCCCAGGGCTATGAATATGTGCTTAAATGAGCATGGAACTGAGTGATAGTGTGGATAGAACATGTATATGACTCAGAAACAAAAGCATCTTATCCCCTCCTATATTCCTTCCAAATGGTTCAGGGATGGTGTTACTTGCTGGAGTATTAGGAAGCACATAAGTATACACCAACCTCATTCAAAGTACATGAAGGGCAGCTAATTAAAACACTTCAAAGAATCTAGTAATCCAGACTGGGATTGAGAAGGGAGCATCAGTCTGCCACCACTGCTCTGCTGGAAGGGCTGTTTGTTGCCTTCTATATTCCAGATTTCCCAGGGCTGTCATATTGTCAAACACTGTCATGATCTGTGAGTCTTTATTCCCAGATAAAGATGTGAACTCCCGGCTCTTGTCACAGATAACGGCACAAAGCAGTACAACGGCGATACAAAGACTTAAAACTCGGCTTCAAATACACAGCCATTTGTTACTGTCCTCAGCCTGAGCCAGTCGGCTGCAGGTTGTTCACAACTGGGAGAACTGAGCTGTGAGAGCTCATCTCAGCCTTCTCTGATTCCTTATGGACTTTCATCCTTCTGTGTTGCTGGGCCAGTGCCTCTGTACCTGCCATCAGCTGCTGCAGGGCTGCTAAAGGCTTGTTACAAAGTGAGGATGTGTAGCCTTGAGGTCCCTCATGCCAAAATGCCAAAATTTCTCATCTGTGGCCCCATGGGCATCATTCCTGGCAGAAGGTACTTCATCAATGCTGTTTGATTCTGTAAGAGCTGGCACAGCTGGAGTGGGTCCACATCTGGCCCATGGGTTTCTCTCCTGTTGCACTGAAGGTCAAGAGCTGAGATTTCTTTTTCCTGTTGTGAGTGTCAGACTCATCTCTACTGGGAACGTCTGAGTCTGGTTCATTTGCTACATCATAGGAAAGTTCTCAAAAAAAGTCAATTTTTACAAGAAAACTTGTTGTTAAATGAATACACATCTTCTACTTACAATGAGTTTAGAGTACAATTATATTATCTTTGGAGTAGTTGACAGTAAGAACTACATCTTCTGAAGGTTCTGCCATTCCTTTAAGTAGAGTTGCACCAACTCTGGGCTCAGGTAGCTGATTTTTGGGGACTATTTGAATTTCTGATGATGTATTTCATTACGTACTTAGAGCCAGAAAAGCTCCTATGTCTGTCCCTGGTAGAACACACTTCAAAAATAATTCTCTGCTCTCCCGTGTTGCAAGTGACCTTTTCCATTGAGGTGGAGGCTTGTTCTGTGGTGGTCTCAACATCCTCCCTTCTCTCAGCCCATGCCAGTGCCTGTGACCAGGCAGGGACCGGCAGCGCCTGCCGGAGGCAGGGTTGGAATCGGGATTCCCGGTGCGGGGCCTGGGCCGGGCTCCCATTGTTCCCGGCCTGCCCGACAAAGGGTTAAGTAAATGTTTGGAGAAGATAAGGTGCCCTGTTGACAAGCAGCAGGCTCCAGCGGTCTCAGCAGGATCTCTCCCAGCGGTGATAAATGGGGAGGTTTTCAAAGTGGGATCAGCAGACGCCATGGAGAGGGCGGTTGCTGATGCCGTGATTGGCAGGGGGGAAGGAATCTGAAGGTGTTTAATGATCCCACACTCTGCCGCAGCTTTTTTAAAGACTCTGTGTCTAGCCAGAGGAAAATCCTCTATCGGCCGCACAGGCTCATGCTCTTTTTTGTTGTTGTTGCCTTTTTTTTTTTTCCCACTAAAACATGGGAACATCCACTGAAAGGGATTCTGATAAGGACCCTCTGGGATTCCTCATCCTCTCGTATCAGTTTTGTCTCCTAATTTTCCCTTTGAAGTGCCCCTGCATATAGTAGGTGGACTGTTTAGTTTGGCTAACTTTGGTCAGGAGCTGTTTGGGGGAAATAGTGTGTATTAAACTAAACATGTGGTGGTGGTTTTTTTCCTCTGCATACTGTATTATTCCAATTACTGGCTTGCCATTCCTTTGCTCTAGCAAATATATAATCAAATGACATTAAGGGTAAAACCCTCAGAAGGATGTGACATTATTGGGTATTCAAACCATTAAAGGTCTGAAATAGACCCCAAAAGCTGTTTGAAGGGCTGAAGATCAAATACTTTTTTTTCTTGATAGGCAAAATATTTTCTGTCCTCGTCTCTGGCTCAAAGCTGCCCTTGGCACTAGGAAAAGCTGCAGTGGTGGTGTGGGAAATAGAATAGAATACTTGAGTCTGGGAGGACGAAGCTTTGCCATGTGCATTCGTGGTCTGCCTCTCAAATCAGGATTTTGGTCAGTTGTATTCTCTGTGGAGTGAGAAACAGGTAAAAAAATGCTGTCTGGTCCAATGTACACCTGATTTACATCATGGATAACAGGGATCCAGGCACAGGGAACAAGCTCATCTTTGGGCCAACCTCATCCTAGAAAGACTGGGATGTATGGATAAGTCCTTTTTGGGGGAGAAAGCAGCCTGGCTGGTGCTGGTGCTGTTGACCTGGGCGGGCTGGAGGGAGCAAGGAATGGGAGCCTGCTCCCCTGGGCAAAGATGAAAGGAGCCGGGTATACCCCAGCAAAGGGCCAAATGAGTCGGGACATGAAAAGCGGCGGAAAGTATCTGAAGAATGTAAACACCAAGGTGGAAGAGGAATTATTTAGCATGTTACAGGCTTGGAACTAGGTGCGAGGGGATGGAACAACAAGGAAAACTCACCCTTGCTAACAGGGAAGCTTTGTTAGCGGCCGGAGGTAGAAAGGGAAGAAATGGTTTCAGCAGAGCAACTCAAGAAGTCTTCTCGTCTGGAGTTTGCTGGGGCAGGGAGGCAGTTGCAGCCACTCTCTAGTGGTGTGTATTCCTGCTCTCTGCTGCACTGCCGAGCCTGGGCTGGGAGCCAAGGGGGTCACGCCGAGAACAAATAGGATTTAGTGATCGTAAGAGGGGAATGCGAAATGCCCGAAGGAATTTTGATTGAAATTTTATAACTTCAAGAAAAATCTTTTGCAGATAAATCAGGAGGTGGTTTAATAAACAGTTTGAGAGATCAGTATTGAAACAAATCCTAGTTAAGTCTCAGCAGAGGAGTGGGTAAGGGAAGACCGCTGCAGTGAAAGGACGTCAGGGGTATTACATGCACTAAACAGAAGGCTTTCCAAAAATATAAACAATCTGGGGAGGGGGCAGATTGGGAAACCTGTAAAAATAAGCAGAACCACACTAAAACCACATTAAAAGTCTAAGCAGTGGAGCACAATCAAATATTGAACACGGGATTGTGAGGGTGCTTTCATCTCATGGCGTTGGCCAGACCTGTTGTGCCCAGACAGGAGCCCAGGCCAGGTCCCCAGGGGCGTGTTAGGGTTGAGGGCACAGCCTGTGCCATGGTGGGACCCTGGTGAGATGTGGCAGCCTGCAGCCACGGTGACCAGCATCCACCTCCAAAGATCACACTTGAGATAACAGGGGAAATATCCCTTTAATGAGTACCTAAATGCATTAGACACTAAGCAGATGTCTTCCACACAAGATTTCCTAGTATCTGAAGTAATAAAAGGGACTTGTAGCTAAAAAACTTAATAGCAAAGCCCTGAAGATCTGCAGGACACAGGGATGTAAGAATAGACAAAAGGAACTGGCAGAGTGTGTGCAGGTGACTTACACAGAGTGAAAGCTGGGCCAGTAAAGTCTCTCTGTAAGAAGCAACCTACAAGCCCAGGAATAGGTCTGCAGGGATCTTACCCATTGGAACAAAACCCAAACTCATTTCCACTACAGAAATCTGTACATTGGTCAATAATGTCACTAAGAAAGGATATGGGGTGGAGGCAAGGTTCTTTGACTTGGGAAGTAATTTGAAGCCAGGGTCCAAAATGAGCATGTAATACATCTTCAGCCCCACATCCCACTTTCTCTAAAGCACCTACAGAAGAGCAGACACATTGCTCTTTGCCCAGACCCTGGGTCACTTGCCTGCCTGCAATGAAGCCACAGTGATTCCCACGTGAACAGACCAGGAGCTTTGGTTCAGAGCCATCCATCAGGTACATTTGACTCCCTGGATACCTGTTACCAGCATCTCTGTACCCACACTTCTTGCATCAGTGTGGGCAGCCCCTATAATGAGAGCTGCCATGCAAGAGGGTCTATAACAGCAGAACCCCCTCAGCCAGAGTGGTGGAGGGAGCTGCACACTGATGCTGCAGGCACAAGCAGGTTTTCTTGGGTGATGTCCAGCACAGGAGCAGAGTGTCCAGATGGAGCTGGTGGCAGCCTCAGGTATCACTGTTACATCTGCCAGGACCCATCCAGATGAAGCATGGTTGGTCCATCCAGCTCATCTTTTGACTACCAACTTCGCAACTGTGCCACCTGGGCTCGAGCAACCAGCCCTGGTCTGAAACACTCATGCCACCATCAGAAGGAAAAGGAAATGGCCCGTCCTTGGATGATGTGACCTCTGCTGAGGGGAAACTGAGGCACAGGCAGGAGGGGACTGCAGAGAATGATGGAGCAGATGGTGCCTCCATCCTGGTCCTCTGGCCAACACTCCCCACCAGCAGCACAGTGACAGACACTGTAGATGTTCATGGAGGGCCTATTTTTAATCACCTTTCCACTGGGCTTTTGCAACGCCCCATTCACACTTGCTCTGTGAAAAAGGATGTCAGAGCAGATTAACAGCTGGTTCCTGCCTGCTCCAACAGCTCTGACAATGCATCCCTTCTTCTCAAGGTGACAGGAACATGCAGCTGCCTAATGGGTACAGAAGTGTCTATTCTTTCCCAGTGACATTTATTGTGAAATATCTGAGTGGGACTGAGAGACATGCAAGGCTTTCCCTCCCTTATCAGGCGACCCTGGTCAGTGTCCTGCTGTCAAGGACTAAAGTAATTTATGTCAGAGCTGCAAGTGTTTACTTATCTGCCCCAGCGCCCAGCTCAGCCGAAAGCAGCCAGACTGGCTCCAGTGGGGCTCACCAGCCTTTTCCTGCCGGTGGGAAAAGCTGGGGCAGGAGGGGCGAAGCGGGGCAAGGAAAACCTTCCCGTGGCTCCGGCGTTGGGGGGACGGTGGTCACAAGGATGGGAAAGGCAGGGCTGCGTGGGCAAGAAGTGACATCCCATAATGGCAGGGACTAAAGCAAAGCCTGAGCAGTGGCACAGGGCATCTGCACACATGGCATGGGCCGAGGCATGAACTTAGAGAGGGTTTTTCCAGTCGGAGCAGAGCAGCATCCAGCTGGTGAAGGCTGTGGCAGGTCCCTGCATGATTTCCCTGGGCACCACACCTGGGAGCCCACAGAGCACTGGGGAAGGGTGGGAGATGTGCTTGACATCTTCATACCCTCCTGGTTTCTCATCTTGTGGACCTCTGGGGTTTTATTGAGTGGAGGGTTTGTAAGGGCAGAGGGGCTCCAGGGAGACAGAGCTGTTCAGGGCACAGGGACAGCCCAATACTGGGGATTGCTGGCTCCATAACAGCTTGGCAAGAGCATCCCAAACCCACATGAGCCTTGTGGGTGCCTTTAAAGGACTTCTCCAGTGCTTCTGTCTTGTGTCATGACAGGAACCAGAGATTTTAGTGCATCTGATCCTGAGATTGTACAACTTTCCCTCAGATTCAGTTCCAAAACTCTCCAGCTTTGTAAAGCAGCACAATTATCCAGGCAGTCCTTCCTGAAGACTGGCCACCATCCGTCATCCCAAACAGAGGAACAACTTTCATCTCGTCTGGAATCACACACCCGTCGTGGCACAGGAGAGATGAGCACGGGCCTGATAGCTCTGCTCCCATGGGTGACTCCTTCCTGATGTATGTGCCCAGAGATAAATATTAGGCTGTGGTAGTTTCCTCTCCGAAGCTCACAAGCTCTTGTTGTCAGGCCGGGGAAACCTTTAACCAGTTGGGATGTCGCGAACAATAGATTAAAGGAGACAGACTATCTCTTGCTAAATGAGCTGTTATTCTAAATCAGCTTTTTCTTCTTTTTCTTTTTTTTTTCCAACCCAGGACACTCCTCAGGAAAAAAAAAAATATTCCACTGACATTGTATTTCTCTTGACAAATATTTTTCTGAGCTGTCTAGCTGTCTCCTCTTCCCACCCATCAGGGCATGATCAAAGGGCTGGTCCTGCACTGGGGAAGAGATGCAAGTGCTCAGGGTGGTTGTGGGGCCCTGATCCTGTGCTCCCATCGCTGTCCAGTGGCACTGTCCTGAATGCTGAGGGACCTGGTGTGTTCTTTGATATTGCAGCAATGTAAAATCCTCCAGAGATGCCCTTTAGGGCCATTACAGTGCCATTGGTCCCCTACCCCACATCTGCAGGTAGTGGCTTGGAGGAGCTGGTGGAGGAAGGAGGTTGCTCCCTCTGGGCCACCACCACGTCCCTGTGAGTCAGACAGGACTCACGGCATGACTCATGTCCTAAGGCAGCTCCTCCACCCCGGGCTTGGTTTTGTGCCAGTGGAGGGACTGGGCAGGGCTGTGAGACCTCTCACCCCAGGAGTGATGCCAGAGGGATGGCAGAACGAGTGAGGCTCCACAAGGTGCCTTTCACCTGGGAGAAAAAAGTGCATCTACAGCAGGCAGAGCAGGAGCCTGATGCCTGTTCAGCTTGCTGGTTTGGTTTTTTTTCAAACACTGATAGATTCCTGAAGTGCAGGCTGATCCCATGAAGTGTAACCCCTCCTGTTTTTTGCTCAAAACCCAAAGCTCAGCAGTCAACAACAAACAGCCCCAGAGCTCGTCCCTCCGCTATCTGACAGAGGTTCATATGCAAAAGTACAAAAGCCTCACTTAAAAAAAAAAAATCAGATATTTATTATGCCTTTGATGTTCCATAAGAACAGTTGTGGCTTCTGCTTAGTCTCCAACATCCGATTGACAATTGTTTATTAGTTTTAAAATAGCTGAAATTCATGTCAAACATTCCGCATGTTAGAAAAATGTTTATGAAGTGTTATCATAGTTTATTTAACTGTGAATGTTTAGGAAACCAGCATAAAATATAATGGACCACACAAGGCTCTGAGCAGCCCAACAATGGTAGGCACGTTTTATGGACCACGGGGAAGAGCAATGTCCCCTTAACTTCACGGAGAATCCTTGTGGCCCTTGTGGCATCAGGAGACCAAGAGAACAGGGTTTTGGCTAATTTTAAGGGTGTTCCTCTTAAAAAGTTTTCTAGAGCAATGCTCACAATTGCAATTTTTGCAAAACTGGGTTGATCACAGGTTTTAAATCCCAGGAGGGAGTGACCCCTTTCTATGAGCCATGAGGGTTTGCTGATGGACACTAAGTGCCTTGAGAGAGGTTTCAGATGCAGGACATTAATATTCATGCATCACGAACAGTCACAGTACGCAAGCATAATATACTCTGCCTTAATATTTATGGTGTCCAAGGTATTGCAAATTTGGCTTCATATTTGGGATAAATATGTCTTTCTCACAGGTTTGGATGGAATTTTTAGTCTTTCTTTCTCCACATTTGCCATCTCCAGGCTGGGGGTGTGCTGGCAGCTGACCATGCAGCCAAAGCCTCTTCGCGTGGTCCTTTACATGTGCTGGGCTGGAGCAGGGCAGGCAACATCTTCCAAACACAAGACACCAAATGCAATCTGGGCAAGCAATGCCTATCCTTTTTCAGACCCTTCTGTTCTGCTTTGCAGCAAAACCTCTTCACCTTTAAGGGATCAGAAGAGGTGCAGCTAAACATCATAGAATCCTAGAGTGGTTTGTGTTGAAAGGGACTGTAAAGATCATCTTGTTCCATCCTCTGCCATGGGCTTGGACACATTCCATTAGACCAGGTTGCTCAAAGTCCCATCCAACCTGGCCTTGAACACTTTCAGGAAAACCTGTGCCAGTGTCTCACCACCCTCATAGTGAAGAATTCCTTCCTAATATCTAATCTAAATTTACCTCCTTTCAGTCTAGCTAAAGACATCTATTAAACCAGGAAATGCTTGCAAGCCTACTCAGCAGCATCCCAGTATCCCTGTTCTGTTCAGGATCCCTGGATGTCAGTGAAATATATAGCAGAACCATTTCTACAAACAGTGGCCAAAAACAGCTGTTTGCCATCAATGGTTGCACACAGCAGATCAAATTTTAGAAATTCCCCATTTTTGTGAGCTTTCCCTTGAAACCTACAGATTTAGCAGCAGAACAGGGGAAGGAAATGCCAGGTTATTCTTCCCAGTGGCTGACAGAGAAGTGGAACAATAGGAAGGGATATTTTAGTCATTGGGTTAAAAATGCTTTTTTCCCCTGAGAAAAATGAACTCATGGGTCTCTCTATTGTTCCTGAGCCCAGATGAACCCAGGAAGCAGAGATGCTCCAATGCTGTGAGCTTTTTCTAGGGCATTTCTCCAAGCCCAGAATCAAAAAGGAATGATCCACGCCCATATTAACTGATTTTATCTCTGACATTTGAATTTTACTTCAAAACCTCATTTCTTTCATTGGTTTTATTTTTGACCACTGGCACACAAGTGGGTCTGGTTTAAGTAGTTTTGATTGCCTCTTATTTTACAATCTGACATTACTTTGTGCCTGTATCTCTGACCTCTGGGGCCTGATCCTGTTCCCATTTAATAAAAATTGCCACTGGTTCCATGGTTGCAGAATGGACAGAGGGAAGGGTTGACACACCAGGCTCAGCACAGCAGGGTCATTGCCCTCAGTCACTGCCAGCACCACCAAAGTTACCAGTGTCTTAATTCTGTTCTCGTCACCTTCATCTGAGCATTTTTCCCCTCCAATCATAAAATTTCTACTTTTGATATTTTAAAATCTTATTTCTCATAAAACTCCAAAGTATGAAAATTTCTTTTAAAGAAATATACCATTAATGTATCTTTATGATGTGCAGCTGATGCTCACAGCATGGGCTATGACTTTTTTATGTTCCCTACTTGTCCTTGAGACATTTTATTTTGACACCATATCCTTACATTCTAAATTAAACCATATTTTTATTATCTGTTATATACCAGTAGACAGCAGTGCCTTAAAGCTGTTGTACAGCTCCTCATGTCCATCTCAGGGCACCTTCCCCTCTTCCTCTACACTTCCCCCATCCCTCCACCTCTCCAAAAAAGCATGGATTGAGTTATCCATGCTGACAGCAATTTACAGTGCCCATTAACAGTCATATAAATTCCAGTGGATCAAGGAAGCTTGGAGTATATGATATTCAGGCACAGCTAATAGCTCTGGGCTAATTGCCATCTCGTGTTTCTGCTCTCGAGCCCCACTGTTTATATCTTCAGTACAAGCAAGCAGTAAAACAAGTTTCCAGGTTCCTGGAGTCACCCAAGGAGGGCTGGGAGCTGCTGGCTCCAGTAGCAGGCGGAGGGCTGGAGGTGGCAGTCATTTCCCATATTTAATGTGAGCTGCTCCTCCTGATCTCGTAGGAAATGAGGTCGGCCTGATAGAACCTCTGCAATAGTTGTATGGGAAACAACAGCGTCAGCTTGGTGTTACTACGGCTCTTATCATGGTTTGAGGGAACAGTGGTGAGGCTGGAGACTGTCCTTGGAGCCACAGCTCTTTATGTTGCCCTGTCCATCGCTCCCACATCAATCCATGGTCCTGGCAAGCACTGCTGGCTCTCTGCAGGGAGAGGCTGAGACTGGCTCCAGAAGAACCTCATTTATACAAGCCCCCCCTAAATGTGGAGCCAAAGACAGTGCAAAGGGTGGTGATCTGCCACCTCATACAGATATCCACACACCCCCCAAAATCTGGGCATCACACTCTCTTTTTGGGGGGGAAAGAGGAAATGTGTGTGCCAGATTCCAGGTCTCCTGTACCCAAAGAGGAACTTCCCTCCAGTGCAAACCCTGGGGTGGTCAGCAGTGCTGGCCCCCAACCCTGTGATGATGGGCTGCAGGGACCTCGTGGGGGTGGCACCCCAGCCTTTGCAGCCCTTCCCTCTAACACACCTGGCTTCCATGTCTTTCTGATCGTGTTTCAGCGTGGAGAGCAGGCCAAATCTATTAATATTGGGTAGGAGTTTCACCCTCCCACCCCAAACATGCTCTCCCGAGCTGTTCCTCTCCTTCCCGGAATTTCGGAATTTGCTGTTATCCCCAGCTATTTGCTGACTCGCTCAGTTCGGTGGCTTTCATCCTCCTCATCACTCCCAAAACATTTGCTTTGACTATTTGTAGAGCTGATCCAACTCTCTTCCAATATATTTCTCTTCTTTTTTTCCTCTTTTCTTTTTCTTTTTAATTTGAAATTTAAAAAATGGTTTTCTGCTGCATTTTTTTTCCCCGGAAATTTATCAGCAGGGCTGAAATTCTCTTCCTATGAAATATTTGCATTGATAGAGACCTGGGACTCTGGGAGGTGAATGTGTTGGACTGTGAAGGATTTGCAAAATTCTACTGTCGTGGCAGCCTGGCCACTGGTCCCTTCTGGGCCACAGCTGAGGGAAAGCAAGCCTGAAACTCCTTGGGCAAACTTTTTGCACTGCTTCCCACTAGCTCTGCTAGGCATTGATTTTATCCTTAAAAACCCCAGAAATTAAAGTAGAGGAGAGGCTACATGGGATCTGTTGGTATATTGGGTTGCACTGGATGATACTCATCCAGAGTGAAGTAACTTCTATACACCTATTTTTCCTTTCTTTATTACTATTTTATTATTTTGACTATTGGAATGACTAATACAATATTCCAACATTATTTTGAACATGCAGAGTTGCACTTTTCAGCGAATAATCCAGTTCCACCACAATGAAGTTCACACGAGGGTTTCAGCAGCCCCTTTTCTCAGCCATATCCTGCATTTCCATCCCAAACCCCGGCTCGTGGTGGGCTTATAAGGCAACCAAAAACCCTAATGGAGGAAACAGGCCATTTCCTCTTTTTTTTCACAGTTTGTTTTTTCAGGTTGGGCTCTTGGTCTCCTTGGAGAGGTCCAGTGAGAGGGACTCAGGTGGGCAGCCAAGCAGGGAGGGTGACTTGGTTGGTGTTGGGAGAGGAGCCATGGTGGGGGGGAAGCAAAGAGGGGGCTGTGTGAGACACGTTTCTCCCCACAAAGAAGCAGCAAAGCCATGGACACCAAATGAATTCAGGTTTTCACTTCTGTGATTTTGCAGTAAACCCAAGATCAGTAAATTGATTTTTGTAGTAATAAAAGCTGAACACTCATAACCCCCAAAGCGATAAACATTTTACTGCTGTTTAGAATTTATATTTTATTTCTAGGCTTTTCCTTGGATATGCCCTGAGGGGGAGGATTTTATGTGCAGCTCTATAAATGAACTGAGTGCAAATATTTTTATTTTCTGCTAAGCATCAAAATTTTGATGCATTCTCGTGAGGCCAAATACACTTCTTAAAAGTACAGTGAGCCAGCAGAGCAACTTGGTTGGGGTTTTTTTCTGAAGAAAATGCATTATCAATAAAAAAGCTGGGCACCAGACACTGGGCAAAACAGATTGGACACAATAAGTACCAATCTCTGATTTTAACTCTCTCATTTCTTGACATTTAGTTGGAAATAATCAGGTTATTTCCTGTGTTTATGAGTCCCTGTAATTCCTACTCTGAGACACAGGAGAAGATACTTAAGTGCCTCAAGAAGAATCATTCATTTCCCTCTGGTTCTTAGATCAGTATTTCCTTGTCAAGGTCTCAGAGTCAGGTCTTCTGCTGCTGTACAGTAGCAAGGCTTGGTAGCTTGGGCTGGTGCTGAGCTGATTTCCACCGCTGAGAAGCTGGTCCACCTTCTTAATTGTAGCTTTTAATTTCTAGGAAGATGTGCAGAGAGGACATGCAATGCTGTCTTGGAGCCTTGGGATGTCCCAGGATGCTGAAGCTCAAAATAACAGCGTGGTGATGGATGAGGAAGCTATTGCAGGTGCATTTTAGAGATTTCTGAAATGTTAGAGCTATAACTCTCCTCTCTTTACAGTCCTGGGAGGCCAGAATTCATGGCAAAAAGGTACACCTGGCTTTTTATGCAAAGGGATAAAAGAAGCAATTCATATAAATGATATTAATGCTCTCTAAAATATCCTGGAAATACTCCTTCGGTAAAATACATATGACAAATATCGTTGACATCTCATAAGGTGACCCAGATGATTCAGCACTTGGCTGCACATGAGTAATGTGGCCATCCCTCTCCCTATAACCACTTTATGCCATGTAATTCCATCCAGGAGAAGATGTACAGTGTTTACTTCATGTATAATTGGAGGCTGGGGGATCCAGATGCCAGATTTCGTCGAGCTCTCTTAACCATTGCGATGTCTGGGAAAACTTGAGGTGGGCAGGAGCCTTGTTTGTGTATTGCTGTGCCCAGCTGAGGGGCTGCCAGGGCAAGGGCCTCTTCTCTGTCTTTGCCCCCTCAAACATGCCCATTTACACTCCCTTTTTATTTCCATTTAATATTAAAAGCCACTTGTATCCTACATCAGCACAACAAGGGGAGAATGGGAGATGGAGAAACTTCCCTCTGCTTGGCACCAGCTCCTAAATTGCCTTCTCATCAATGAACCCCTACAATGAGCCATGCTTAATGAATCACAATGTTAATTAACACACACATAAATTCAGCAGCCCTGGATGCATGATGGCTGGCCCCCTCTGCTGCTCTGAATTCCTCCTCCTCATCATCATCACATCTTCTGGCTCTCTCCTTCATTAGTTTTTATTTGATGATTTAATACCACCGTTAGCCAAAAAATTATCAGTGCTACCATGCATGCACAGCAGACTGCAAGTCAGCACTGTAAAACATGAGGCAATTCATGCTGCAAAGATGTCACACAGCCAAACAAATCTGTCCCTCATTTCCACTGAGGACCTAAAGGACGCAGAGATAGGAAAACCTGGATAGTACCCATGGATGGCACTTGAGTCTTGCAGGAAGAAAAGCATGTAAAAGTCAGGTAAAATGAAAGAAAATGTATCTTCTTTGCAATAAATCTGGCTACTCTGACCTGAAAGAAGAGGGGTAAAAATAATAGGAGTGGTATTTTAATGTGTTTTCTTCTCGTGAGTGGACAGTCCCACAGCATGATAAACTGCCCTGGTAGAATCCAATCACAGCCATGGGCTGAGGAGCTCTGGGCTGAATATAAAACCATGGGTTGACACTCACCCTCCAGGGTGCCTTTTCCTGCCTATCAGCATTCACTCAACATACTCCCATCAGTTTGAATTTTGGGGACCCAGCATCAATCACTATGGGGAGAAGAGTTTGACACTAGAGCCTCTGGGTGGGCTCAGAATAGCTGCTTTTCTTCAGTAATTAAGAAAGATTACACAAACGATTAAACCTTTATTTACCATTAATTACTTGAGTTGACCAAGCTGTGGGACTGATCTGTCAGCCCCACACATTGGGGACTCATCCTGAGCCAGAGGAGCCCTTGGACAAGAGCAGAATTGGGCTTCAAAAGGGGCATTTGGAGAAGGATGGGTGCTTGACAACCTGGCTCTCTAAAGCTCTTGAGCTGCCAAAGGTGCTGCTGCAGCCGTTGCCTTTTCTGGGATTGCCCTGGGATGCTGAGCAGAAGGGAATATGTTAAGTGTCCCAGGCACTGACAGCTAAACATACACACAGCCTAGATAGCTTGTGCTCCAGATAAAGGAGAGAAAACATCTCCTTGAGAGAAAACACAGGATTTCTCCCTCTGCCATCCTTCATCTCTGTTGACTCCTGATTTCTATCTCCAGCCCACCGGGAGGGCGGCTCCCAGCTGCCATCCCTTGGCCACGGGGAGACACTTTCTGCAGGGTAGAGCAGCCTTCCCTGCAAACCACATCATCACTGAGGTTCCCTTCAGACTATGTGGGTTTTATGGGCTAAACTGGTGGTCTTTGCTGGTGGTGGCTCCAACAGGACAAGGTCTCAATGACAAGGCACACCCCGGACCACCCCTCACCCCCCCTTTTCTCTAGGCATCCTTCTGCACTATGCAGTGCAAAAAAATATTGCAAATGCCTTTCCTCTGGCTTAGAGTGAGTGAAGTGTTTCTGGACCAAAACCAAATATTCAAACTCTTTCTTCCTAACATCCAAAGAAATCCAGAGAGTTTTGCTTTGGGAGAAAGAAGAGAATTGAAAAGTGGTCTGCACAGGTTAGACACAGAGAGAGGTGCATGTGGGGATTTAAAGAAGAAAGCACCTTAAGAGTAATGTTAACTATTTAAGACTAAGTGCACTGAACGATATACCAGGAGGATTTTGTCCATCAGGCAAGAGTTTGGATCAATTTGTTCTGCATTTGCACCACTATTGATTTCCACTCCTGGACTATTAGTGCTGCCAGGGACCTGCCTGAGGGTGAGGGCTGCAAGCTCTGCTGGAAAATTTTTGGCCTCGTCTCCACTTTTCACGTAAGAAAAAAAACCTCAGAGGCTGTGCAGCCCCTCAGAGGTCCCTTTACCTGGCTCATATTTGCCAGGTGATGGATGTTGTGATCCCAGGCAGATCCCCCCATACTGATCTTCAGGAAAGCTGCTGAGACCAATACAAAGACAGATTGGGTGAATAGGCATGAAATCTTCTGCTAATGGCCAAATCCTGCTGCCAGCCCAGGCAGCTGGAAGGCTGCATGTGTGCCAGCGTGGGCAGACTCCCTTCCTAAAATAACTTTTTGGGACTGATGCTCGCAGGGCTCAACATTTTCAAAGGTGTTGATGAGATGCTTTGTTATGACGCGCCTCGTTGGCCCGATGAACAGCGCACTGTCTTCCCTGATAAGCATCAGAGGGACCAAACAACCTTCAGGGAAATTAATTGGAAAACTACATCAGTCTTTCCCCCCCCGCCCAGATTCACAACCCCGTGTACCTGTGGTAATGTCACCAGCTGCCCTCAGTGACAGCAGAGCGGAGCTCTCTCATGGAAAAGCAGAGATTTCAGGGATTTCCTTCCCTCCTGCCCCAGGCAAGGCAAAGTCTCTCTGGATGTGTGTTAGTGTGAGTCATGTTTGTTTGACCGCAGTGTTTCGGAGGATTTAAATTCAGGATTTTGCACACGCTGCTTCAGTCCTGCCTTTTTGATTTTCCTTATTTCTTTAATACAGACAAAACACCTGAAAATGGAATATTTGTACCCCGCAGCTCTGCAGTCCTTAGATGTGAGAAATCTCTCCTGGAATTTTTATAATGCTGAAATATCATAGAATGGTTTGGGTTGGGAGGAACCTTAAAACTCATCTTGTTACACCCCCCTGCCATGGGCAGAGACACCTCCCACCACGTTGCTCCAAGCCCTGTCCAACTTGGCCTTGAACACTTCCAGGGATGGGGCATTCAAGGCATCCACAGTTCCTCTGGGCAACCTGTTCCAGTGTCTCACCACGATCACAGAGAAGAATTTTTTCCTAATACCTTATCTAAACCCACCTAAATATCTAACTATGGCCACTGTCTCCCTTTGGGACAGGGAGACATCACAGTCCTCATCCACCAACAGCAGAGGAAAAAGAGATAAACCACTTCCAAACCAGTGGGACCAGCATCACCAATTAAGCGATAATTACCTTTAATTATTTCTCTACAACCTTGTTGTTTTGATAATCTTCAGGAGTGGGGGGTGAAGCTGCAGGGACAGGGTCTCTGCATTTAACCTGAGACTGTGCAGCCACCACACTCCTGCTGGGATTTGCACCAACACCAGGGTCCTGTTGGAGCAGCAACACAGAGATGGGGGGAAAGATTATTGAGAAAGGAAAGGCTCTACTGCACCCAGATATAGATTAATAAGTGAACCATTCATCTGATAGGGACACGAGGGAAGTTTACAGGTATTGAGCCCCACTGCAATTCAGTAATACCACTTGGCTTTATCTCTTGCCTGAGTAACACAAACATTTATGGAATTACATTTTAAAGCTTTTAAAGGTGTATTTAAAACGTGTTTTCTTTGAAGTGTTATCTTTGCAAGCTCTCATATGCTGATAAAACTCATGTTTAGCAGCCTCACAAGGAGTGCTCAGAAACTGTCAGTTTGGAGATATTCCACTGTCTTTGGCAAGGGACGGGGTGGCCTCCACGAGGGCTGTGCCGCTGGCATTTGCCAGGGCCCTTTCCTGGCAGAGCCACAGTGTTTGCAGGAAAGCAGCAGTGGGAGGTCTGTTGTGGTGGGACCAGCATGGCAGTGAGTTGATCTTTGGAAGTGGGTGACATTCTCAGAGACTGAGCAGCTCCTCCAGGGCTGTCATGCTTTAACACAACGAAGCAAGAGCCCTGGGTTTTTGCAGACATCGCTGCCTGAGAGTTTCACTTCCCTCCCTGGGAACCTTCAGGAGAAGGGAAACAGCGTGGCGAAACAAATGACTTCATTCCAGGCTGGTTCCAGTTAGCATCCCCAATCCCTCCTCCCAGCCCTGCCCAGAGATGAAGACATTGTTCAACAGCTCATCACTCACCGGCAGGCTCCGCGCAGGCAGCCAACGCACATACCCCAAGCCTCATCCTGCAGGCAGAAGACTTGACCCAAAGCTCCTTGACATCCATGGAAAGGCTCCAGTGGATTTCTCTGGGTCTTGGATCTCAGCAAATGTTGGCAAACTCCGACGAGGCTAATGGGAACGTTGCTGGCAGCACAGACTGACGGGTCAAGCAAAGGGAGAAAATTAATTTATCAACCAAGAGAATTTGTCTTCCCTTGAAGTTTCCAAGGAGTTTCTTAACAGGATACTCGTTAACATACCTTTGAGGGAGGAGAGACGCCTCTCTACATGCCATTTTACATACCAACAGCTCTGGATTGGCAGTGGCCATATGGCAAATAGCTCAAGGGCGTGGAAATATCTCTCCCATAGCCTTTACCCCTTTTCTGGCCCTCCCCAGCTCTGTAAAAGCTGTCTTGCTCCTGACCTCCACCCTTGACTGGAGCCGAAATTTTGGTGCTGGAGCCCAGCCACGCTCACTCCAGCCCTGCTCAACCGTCTTTATGGAGTTGCTTTCATTCATTTTCTTCCCCCCCAAACAAACCCCCCCCACCTCCAAAATCACCAGGCACAACTTGTCTGAACCTATGCCGAGCCTGATAAGCTTTTGGCAACTGCAAGAATAAATTGCTTTAATAAAAATGAAAACCATTTTGGGGGGTGGGGGGAGCAGGGAAGGAGGGGAAGCAAAAGCAAAAATAATGTGCAGGCGAGGGTCCATGTGATCACCTGGCAGGAAGAGGCATTCCCAAATCAAGGCATAAATCATGGAGCTGAGAGCAGCAGGACCAGCATGGGGGCAGGCAGGGGAGCCCTTCACCTCCAGGTTTTATGTGCATGTTCATTTCTGCAAAGAGCACGGAGCGGGTGTAGCTTCTAACGGGTGATGTAGAAGAATGTGCTAAAATACTTCCCAAAAGGAATTGCACACTGGACTGGGCTCCTGGGGAGGACTTGGCAGTGGTTTTGCTGGGGCGGGTGTGCTTGGAGCCCTTTGGGAAGGATGCACAGAGGAAGGGGAGAGGGAGGGTTTGCAGGAGCCATCCCCCATCCATCCTTGTGTGCCAAGCACGCTTACTCCATACCATCCCACACCAAGGCAAGGGAGGAGATGGGCAAGGGGACCCTGCAAAAACCACATCTGGAAGGTTGTGAATTGGACACAGCCCTTGGCATGATAGGGGAGAATTTGGCCCAAATCCACCACGGTACCCCAAGGAATTTTCACACTTGGAGATGGACTTCACAGAGGTCCTTGTAAGTACATTGGATGATGTTGTCTTTATTTGTGCTCAGGAGGAAGGGACATAAATCCTGGGCTGGCACAGCTTGAGCTGTGGCACTGCACAACTGCATATGCCACGCTCTGAGTGTCACACCAGGGAGGCACTGGAGAGCAGTGAGGGGGTTTTGCAGCCTAACTTGGTGGGCAGCCACTATTTATTACCTAAAGGTTGATCAGCCACCACTGAAAACCAAATAACTAGGTTTTCTAGGGGTTTTTTCTTAAAAAATTATTATATAACTGGAGACTGGTGAGAAACCAGTGATAGATTAGTGCCACTGGATACTCCACAGCTGGTTTGACATTCACTTCAACTGGACTCAGGCAAATCATCTCTTCATGACTTTTATTGTGGTGTGATCACTTTGCTGCTGATTTTCCATCATGGGAAATAGGAGACGAAAACAGAGAAAAAACCCAACTTTGGCACATTCAGGGTTTGTAATTTGGGTGTTCAGGTGCTGCCACGCTGGAGATAACACATTAAGGAGAGCCAAGGAGAGCTATGAAGTATCTTTCTTTCCAAGGATCTGGCCAGAAATGAGGTTCAAAACAAGTTTTCTTGTCTTTAGAACTGAGATATTATTGATTAATTAATTACAGAGGAATAAATGACATAGTTGTGTGTTATGGGTAAACCATTTAAAGCCTAAGGGCTGTCAGGAGCCTTTCCAGTGAAAAGCTTTGCTAACGAAGCAGTTGTGAAAAATATTTACTGCCAGAGTTTCTTCGATTGACATTTGTATTTTCTCTAATTTGCCAAACTGTGCAATTGGAGCCATTTTCATGGGACTATAATTTATGGGCAGGGTTTTTCCTTCACTTCGCAGTGTCTGTGTAAAAAAAACCTAAAGCCTCTTTTACTCAGAAAGTCACACTTAATTTTTTATTTCTTTTTGGCCAGGGGAGGAGGGAGGGGCAAGGGAAAATGGATATTGTAGGAGATAGAGCAGAGATGGAGCAGTAAGAGATAGGAAGGACTGTTAAGTGCAGTTTCTCAAGCTATGGGTCATGACTGCTTAAAAGAGAGCCAAGACAAGTCAGAGGACAGCAGGGTCATCCCTGATTTGTCCAAGTGGAAACCAGCTGAAAACAGACCTGGATCCTTTCTTCCTGTAGAAAAATTGATGCATTTTCTACAAGATTAGCATCCTGGTAGAGCTTGGATGGGAGCATGAGTTAGAAGAGGGGCTGCCTGGCTATCCTCCATTCCTGGGCAGTGGGAGTTGGCTGTGATCACTACCTATGTGTTTCATGTTAGTGAGGAAATGGTTAAGAAAAAACCCTAATTGCATTAATGTCCTCCTTGCAGAAGGAGGGGAAGGCAGAGTTGGGGGGAGGAGAACCCCAGCAGTGCAGCCTGTTTGTGTTTCCCCAGCCTGGGCTGAGCCACTGCTGACTGAGGGATGGCATGAAGATGGATGAGGCAATAAGAGGACATTTTTGTAAAGCTTCAGAAATGTTGATTTCAACAGGCTGATTTGCTGAGAGAGAGGGGAATAACTTCTGGCACAGCCCACCCAATCTTCAGCATCCTCAGCACGGAGCCAGGCACCCTGAGCTCTGCAAGCCACGCCGTCCACAGAGCCAGACTGGTTTTTTAGGGTATAAAATATTTATACCTTGGGCTATTGGGAAAATGTGAGCAACAACAATAAGAACAGGTGAATTTAAGTGGGATCACAAAAACTTACGTGTTTCCTGACTAGACAGGTTGTGCCAAAGCCTGACATTGACAGCTACCTTCCCATCATCTTTTTGCACTTCATTGAGAACACCTGTCACCCACTTTTCTGATGTCTTTGTACTCTCCTGCATGTTTCCAGCACCTTGGAAGGAAAGAGCTGCACACCCAGAGCGTTTGCAGCCCAGATGGTGCAGGTTCGAGAAGGCAAAGGAAAACTGAGCCAGAGTGGAAAGGACTCACTCATCTGCTTCTCCTTCCAACAGAGAGAAAACACTCACACTGGCTGCCCTTCTCCCACCTGATCTGGTGTTTTGTCTTTTAGTAATGGAAATTTAAGGCAGGTTTTTCCATGAGGACTTCTGAGATCTGAGCATTTCCTCCAGGGTTAAAGCAGCTCCCTCTCCCCTGCACCCTGTGCCACCCAGTGCCACCCTACACAAATCCAGGGTAAGGTGGTGCAAACACAGTGCACAAAGGCAGGATGCCTTTCTTATTTTATTTAAGTGCTTATAGCACCATAAAACTGGTTTTGCTTAGCCTCTCCTCATCCCACTTTTATAGAGCCTTTCCATCCCTTCAAGGTGAGAGAAGCAACCAGCAACCTCCTTGCCCTTGTCCTGCAGGTGATGACGCTCCATCCGCATCCGTGGGGTCTGGCAGCCAGCGCTACCCGGTGTGATGGGACCCCTCCCAGTTTGTGGGCTCCCAAATCCTGACTCAGGCGATGTCCCGGGGCTGTGTCCTGTGCAGGCAGCTGCAGGCAACGGAGGCGTTTCAAAGCCAGAGAGCAGCCTCTGGTGGAAGCTGCCTGCTATGCGTGTGCTGCCTGCTCAGTGTGTGCTGTGTGCTCTGTGTGCTGCCCTGCCACAGCTCGGCAGTGCTGGCAGGATGGGGAGGCTTATCCAGGGAATATTTCGTTCTCTCATTGCAGCACCTGCCTGGTAACAGTGACCTACTTCCCCTTTATATTCTGCCTTTGTTTCTGACTGTCCTGCTGAAATGAGCCCAGTGATGCTGCTTGTTCTTGCTGCAGGAACTCTGAGCATCAGTTGGTGGGTTTGCTCTGATGGGGTTTGATGAAAAGCCCAAGAGGATCAGGCTCTGAAGTGCCCTCAGGCTGATATGTGATGAGTGACAGGACAAGGGGGAATGGCTTCAAACTGACAGAGGTCAGGGTTAGATTAGATATTAGGAAGAAAATCTTCACTATGAGAGTGGTGAGGCACTGGTACAGGTTGCCCAGAGAAGCTGGGCAGTTCCCAGTTGTAAAGAAACTGATGTCCTGTCCAAATCTCCTGGCTTTTAAGCCTGGAGGCAGAGCAATCTTCGGTGCAATCACAATTCCTGAGAGCAGTCTGTGTGATCACCAGCAGACACCTGCAAGACAAGGTGGAGGTTACATGGAGATGCTTCCCAGAAATGTCCATTTTTCCTTCTGCATCAACACAACGCTTCCAGACAGCTGCTCCTGCCTCGAACCACCTCACTCCCACAGGCAGCTGCTACCATTAATCCCACTTTTTGGTGTTTCCCCTCCCAGTGCCCTGCGGGAGATGCAGCAGATGGAGCAGTCACTGAACCATTTGAGGCAAGCATGGGATGGTGTTGGTGCCCCCATGGCTCATGCCACATATCCCACCATCACTGCTTGGAGGTCTGGCTGCTGCAGGTGATCTCCCCAAGCTCCACACCTCCCTGTTACCCCACCGCCCCTCCCATGATGTCATGGGGCTGGTCTGAGCAAGGACCTCTCTTCCACGTGGTTGCCACTAATTCTACCACCACAAACATCAGCCTGAAGTACCAGACCATATCAAGCCATCAATCTCTAATTGTTGTATCCATCAGTAAAACAAAAAGCCCAAAGGGAAAGGGAATATTGAGGCCAAGAGCTCTCTCTGCCCATTGCACGTGGCTCATGAGAAGCCTTGGATGGAAAACAGCCCCCTTAGCCCTATACTGCGTCCCTCTTGCAGAGAAATGAGTCAGGAATTTCATGCACGTAGAGTAATCACCAAACAGTCCCTACAGGTCTGCCCGGGACCACAGCCTCCTGAGCAGCTGCTTGTTTACCTACCACCCATTTCCATAGCATGGGCGTGCAGCTGCATTCCTGGGAGCCCCAGCTGCTCTCACCTGCCTGACCTGTCCGTGCTCGGGGAGCAAAGCTCGAAGCCACTGTTCGGCAGCAGAGCTGCAGATGGGTGATGTGATTCCTCCAGGGAAACACTGCCAAGGATGCTCAGTGCTCCTCTGGGATGAGGAGCCAGACCAGCAGATGCAGTGTAAGGCAGCACAGTGATATCACTGCTGGTGGATGGATGGGACTTTACACCAGCTGAGGGTCTGAGCTGTTGGTTGGGCCCCGAGCTCTGGGGACGCACAGTGCAGGATGACTCAGAGGAGAAGAAGCTCAGCCTATCCAAATCCCCTTCCAGAGGAGTTTTCCCTATCCACTAGTCCTGGAATATCACAGGGAAACCACCCTCCCCAGCTTACGTGTCCTGTTAAGCAACAGGGACGCGTCCCTCCCGAGTCGGAGCCACGTTCGGAGGTGGCTGTGCCAGCACAGCAGGGCCCCGCGATCACCAGGCAGCTTTCAGCTGAGCAGGATGTGCTGTCTGGGTCCCAGATATGTAGGCAACAGCTTTTTATTGCTTTTTATCAGTGCCATGCTGATGGGGAGCAAGTGCATCTCTTTCTTTCACAGCCCCTGTGTGCTGCTGCTCTCTGCAGCAATGTGGGGGAAGGGGGAATCCGTGCCAGCATTTTCCCCAGGGGATGCTGCACTTCAAAGGCTCAGGAAGTGTCCATTTTGCCTTCAGCTCCACCAGCCCACGGTTCTGGGTGGAAGCTGCTTGTGTCAGCAGCTGGAGCTGGGAGGCAACTCAGGCTAAGCCAGGGCTGCTGGCCAGGATCAGCACCCAAGTCACCCAGCCTTTTCTCGCTGGTCCCCAAAGCATCCCCAGCCACTACAAAGTGCCTCCAAAAGACAGTTCAGGGCCACAGGCTTTCATTGTGCACTTGCAAATAGCCATTTGTGTCACTTTGGGTGCATCCTTTCCCCTCTCCCAAGTGTTTGGGCTAGGGGCTGTTGTGTGCCCTAGTTTAGTTGGACATTGCTGCTGTCATATTTTACTTCTCTTTTTCTCTTCCTCTCAGAAAGTGCCAAGTTATATAAAATGAAAAAAAAATCCCATCTTAATGGTGGATGAATTATTTAAAAGGGTCTGTTTGCTAATGTGATTGACTTCAACCAACAGCACAGGTTGAGCTGTAATTATGGGAAAACAATCAAATCTCTATCTGGGTTCACACCATACTGGTCTTGCCACTTTTTGTATTATAGCAGAACCTGTTGGGCGACTTTAGTTAAGCTGAGCCTCCTTTCTGCTGCTGGGGCAAAGAAACACAAACCAGTAGAGCCAGTCAGACTGCAAGGAAAAATTATGGCTTATTGTCTGTGCAAGTTCACCCACACTGCTCACTCCTGTCTCCTGCGTCCCAGATGACCGTGTCCGGATCACAACCTAACTGAGCTCAAGGAGTCAAGGAAGAGACACAGACACAGTCCTCCAATGTGAGTATTGTGCTTGCACTGACTTTTATCTGCCCCCTGGCATCCTGGGCTCTGTTACGTAGTTGGGAAGGGAGCTGGTGTGAGCCATGCACGGAGAATTGCCCAAAATTCGCTGAGCAGAGCACCGGGAGAGCTGTCACTTGGTGCTGGCAGATGGAGCCTGGTCCAGCTCCCATTTGATGGGCAGAGGCTGTTGTGTCACAGATTTGCTTGCTTTTCTGTCCCCTCTTGGAGTTCGAGGAGGAAATTTGGATTTCTCTAGCAGCTGGGGAGTACAATGTTTCTGTCAAAGTGGCGGCTCTGCCTCTGCAGGGGTGCAGGGTCGGTGGGGAGCAGGGCTGAGTCCATCTGGGCTGTGCGGCCGCTGCCCAGCCGGGACCCCAGGGCTCTCCTCTGCTCTAACAAAAACTTTTCCTCTGGCATTTTCCACTTGAGTGTGAGAGGTAATGAGATATCCCTGCAATACAAAATGCAGAGAAATGGCATCCAGCTCTGGCTCAGGTGGAGTGAAATAGCTGTGGCGGGTCAGAGCGATTTGTGGGTGTCAAGGTTTATGTGAGTACCGGGGAATCTGGTGGCGTTTGTGTTTAAGGAGCAGGGACCATCAAAGCCTTCCTTAAGCAAACACCCAGGCTGTGTGACAGCCGTGGTGTGAGCAGAGATGGGGCTGTGGCCGTGTGGGATGCCCTGTGGGAGCGTGTGGGCTGGCAGAGATGCCCATCCTGGGCAGGCAGCACTGCTCACCTGGGCATTAGTGCTGGGCACTGAATGGGCATCTGATCACACCTGATCCACCTTCCATGCAGCATCTCAGGCAGCACTGAACTGCACCAAACCATGCACATGCTCAGCACTAAATAAGTTTCAATGGGGTTGTGGGTTTCCCTTCCCACCCTGTTTCACACTCTGAATTGGTCACATCTCTGTTGCCAAGGCTAAGAATAAATTTGCTCCTTTTTTCCTCGGTGGCAGCTTGGAGCTGGGTTGTGGTGGCCCCTGTTAACTAGGTGAGGTGGCCCTCTGTCCCCCTCCTCCATCCCTGTTGTGTTCTTCATGGGACATCGTGACAGTGCCCTCCTGGGTTGTCCAGTTCTGTTCCTTCAGGCAGCACAAATATTCAGCAAGGCTGGAGCTCACCCCCAGGCACAAGGTACCTGACTGTTACTGACTGCTGTAGTCCCTTTTTCCTACTTTCAATCCTGGAGGAAGGAAGTGATGGTGGGATTGCTGCAGGGGAGAAGCTGTGTCCACACACGCTGCCTCCTGGCACAGGGGTTTGTTGCTGTGGGTTGAACTGTCCCCACCGCCTGTTCCTTGTCCCTTCTGCTGAAACAGTCCCCCAGTGGGGAATTTTCTGAGTGCTCTTACAGGGTAGATGATCACAGATCCTCCCACAGCTTCACTAGAGGATAGAGGTTACTGATGCACAGTATGGATTCAAAACCCAGCCTGGGCAGCAAAGTGTCCCCAACACCAATGTGTCACCAGGCATTTGGGACAAACAGAGATGCCTCAGTCCATAAAAATGCCCAACTGTAGCTGTCCCATCTGTTGGGTGACACAATGTGGGGCTGAGCTAGTAAGAGAGGACCCATCCTTGGTGCTGTAGCAGGGCTAAATACCTGGGATGGTTTTTCAGGACTGACTCTTCCTAGCACATTACTCCTTTGTTAAACAGTGCTGAAGAGAAGAGTTGATTCAGCCAAAGACTTCCTCACCAAGGGAAAGAGATCTGTTCTTTCCATTTACATGGCCATTAGCTTGACTCAGGGTGCCCATGCACTCACTGACAGCAGGAGCAGGGGTTGCCAGTTTACAGTAGAGTGGTCGCAGTAGAACTTCATGCCCCTTACCCCCTGCAAGGCCTGCTTTCCCACACAGGACCAGGAATGATGAATTCCCCATGTCAGGAGCAGTAAGGGCTCCAAGGCATGCTGCCATGGAGGAGAAGACAGTGAGACCAAGATGCTCTCCAGGCACCATGTACAGCGTAACAGCATCACAAGCAAACTGTGAGGTGATACCATCCTTTATCAGAGATTCACAGGGTATTTTCCTCCCATTTTCCCCAGCCAAGGGCTCTGGGGCTCGGGGAGAGAGTGGGAGTGTGTTAGCTGGGCTGGTGGAGGCAGTGACCACGTGCCTCTGCTCCCAATGGGGCCTTGAGCTATTCCCTGAACATCACCACTTCTCCATTAAAACACCTGAAACACGCGATAATGCTTCATTACCCACTTCCCAGAGCATTTTGAGGTGTTAATTAAGTAATGTTTACAGAAGCTGTGGTTACCCCAAGATGCACAGGCAGATAAGTGGCTACTCTTAATAATCTTCTGAATCCTTGTGCAGGCACACAAACCTGCCCATGGATCTGTCCAAAGCCCACCATGCTCTGTGGAGCATCATGGCATGACTGGTGGGTCCAACTGTCATTCCTCCTCAAGTGGAGAGAAGAACAAATATTTAGTGTTAAACCTCAGCAAAGCAGCAGAAGCTGAGGAGTGGGAGGACAAAACCTCCCTCCCAGCTGGGTACAGTGCAAGGAGAGCCCCCCAAACTGTTCACTTGGCTATATAAAAGCCAAAATCCATTTCCTGGGCGTATTCAGGTATTGCAGAGGACCAGCAGCTCCTGCTTTAGTGATCCTGCAAGGCCAGGGCAGCAAAGACTGTGTTGGGAGGAGGGATGTCCCAGTTCCCAGGGAAAACAGGGGGTCTCAAGCAGAAATGAGGCAATGAAAGAAAACCCCCATTGTTTTGGTGGTTGCCACAGCAGTTAGAAAAGCAGGAGCTGCCTCCATAGGGTTGGGGTGATGGGGTAGAAATTAAACTGCTGGGCTTGTGATCACCGTGGCTGTGCTGTATTATGGCAACAGAGACTTTATGGGGTAGAAGTAAATCCATGTGCAGGTTGGGACTTGAGGCTGGAGCTTTATCTTGGAGGATTCACTCCTGTTTTCCTCTCCCTGCCATGGGACACGTCTGTGCACACGTGAGCAGGGGCAGCATCTCCCTGGTGCTGCCGGTCCCATTTAACCTGTTCAGGGGGCTGTGACCAGCACCAGTCCCCAGCAAACCTGAAGGGCCATTGAGGCAGATCATAGCCCTGCTGGAGCTTCACAGCACCCGGGTGGGACCCCCAGCAGAGGCGACCCTGGGGCTGGGTGTCAGCAGCAAGAGCTTGCTGCAAACCGGCCCCTGGGCTGGCAGAGCAGCACGGAGCAGCTGCCCTGCTTCTGGGAGGATTTTCAGGTTGTGCGAGGTGGAGAAAGCACCAAATCCTCCTCCCTGGAGAAGCAAGAGCCAAGGCTGCTCCTCCTGTCTCACCTGTTGGGGGGTAATTTTGCAATCTGCCAGCCCCTATCCAGCACCCACAGCAAGCCCAGTGCAGCGGAGAGCAGGCACTGGGCTCCATTTTAGGACAGCCTGTGCCATGTTAAGTCATGCGAATAAATAAATACCCAGCAAGAAAAAGAAACCCTCAACACAGAAAAAAAAAAGCCCTCTTCAAACTGTCAAGCTCACAGTACTTCAGCAAAGAGCATTAGCTCCACAATGGCCTGCTAAATACTCCTGGTACTGTAGATTTTCCATGAGTGATCAGGTAGTTTTTCTGAGTATAAATTTGTTTTATAATTCTAAAATTAGACCAGGAACATAGTAGGGTAGTCAAGGAAAGAAAGTTTGGCTGGTCAAAGCAGCTCTGCCTGGCAATCACCCAATGAGGAGTGTATTACATCAATCCAGCCTGGAGCTGAACAACTCCAGCACTGCTGATGGGGAAATATCTGGTGGCAAATCCATTAAGCTTCACTGATCCCCACGGTGTTAGAATGTCACAGTTCTGCTTTTTTTTTTTTTTTTAAGATTTAAGCTTGTTTAGCTAATGAGCTTCTTTATCCTTCTGAAAGGAGACAGTGCTGAGTTTAGGGATGTGTGTTGCTTACTGTGAGCATGGCAGGCAGTGCTGGGAGGCCAGGAACAGCCCGGGCACCAGGGAATGGTGGACAGCTGTGCTGTTAGAGCCGTTGTCTGAGTCCATCCCCTCCCAAGGCCTTCAGACAGGACAGAAAATAACCTCCCTGCTGCTTTTCCTTTCCCCAGCCGGGAGCATCCTGCCCCAAGGATGCCATCAGTACCCAGGCATTGCCTAGGGCTGTTCCAGTCCTGTGCATGAGAGCTGACATTCCTGGGGGACCCTGTGTACCAACCTGGACCCCTTTTCCTGCCCTGAGCTGACCATCAAGACATGAGGAGAGCAGGTGAGCAAAGCCACGGCAGTCAACAACTGCCCTGCCCCGGGTCTTGGATTTTCCAAGCCCTCCAGATTTAGGGGCTGGATGAAGAGTTTGCCTTTGGTCCCTGACACTGGGGCTCTGTTTGCAGAGGGCACCCGTCACTTTGAAATACATCCAGCCCTGCCGGAACACCAAAGGGCTGCTCCGGGCCCCTCCGCGGGGCCACATCCGGCACCGCTGGGTGTATATCACAGTGACAGCTCTGGAAAGGGCTCAGGGCTGTAAATGAAATCCCTGTCTCAGGGAGTGAGCTCCACACCGAGGGACTGTGTGACCTGGGCTTCATCAGTAAATCTCCTTCAATAAATCCTCTGGAGTGGGACAGAAGAGAGAAGGAAGCAAAGCTGAACCCCTCAGAGAGCCTGGGTTGCCCTGCTGCAGCAAAAGGCTGAATACTGGGTACAGATACATGGGGAGCAGTGCTCATGCAGGATCTCTGCTACAGTGTGTGTGCACAGACCAGAGACCCAAAGTCCTCTCCAGGTTTGCCACAGAGAGGCTGTCCTGTCTGCAGGCAGGGTTGGGTGCTGGCATCTCAAAAGCACCAAAAACAGCAATAGCATTTCCCCACTGATTGGATTCGCAGCAGGTCACAGGTCCCTGCCCACCTGAGGGCTCTGAGGAAAAGAAAATCAGGAGTGAACCCCAACCCTGGTGGCACCACAGCCATGCATGGAAGGCAAAGCTGCTGCCCACAGCCCAGCTCCGAATCTTGATCTGCCAGGCTCTGCCCACAGCGCTGAGTCACAGCTGCAGGGATCGGATCTGGCACAGAGCACCTGGGCTGCCCCCGCGCCCTCCACCTCCCACCACATCCCAGCCCAGCCCTACCTACCTGAACCACAGGCTGGCACCAGTCCCAACCAGGGTGTCACCTTGCCAGGATGTCCCAGCTGGAGCCTTGTGTCCTGAAATGCTGGGTTCAGCCCTTGGAGACACCAGCCTTGGGGAATAGGCAGCACCAAGATGGGCAGGGGCTGATCCAGCCCAGAGAGCATAGTAAGGAGCTCATGTAGCACCCCTGGCTCTGTTCCCAGTTGCAATCCCTTCCCAGATTACAACAACAGAGAATGTAATGGGGATTAGTACCTGAGCACTTCAGAGCCTTCCCAGCCAGCACTTGGGGTTTCAGTCCCATGACAGCAGTGGTGGGTCTCACAACCTCCCTTCAGCCCTGGGGAGGTGCTGTGCTCAGGGTAGAGCCAAATTTAGGACTTAGTGATCCTGGGAAGTGCTTCCCATGAATATCAGGGGTTTGGGGTTTTTTCTATTTTGCAGTAGAGTCAGGTGTTGTTTCTCCTGACTGGTTATTCAGCTGTGGCTCTTGGGGCTGAGTAGGAGAGATCAGTTCCCAATCCCATTTCACAATAGCCCATCTCAAGCTGCATGAGCCGCCACAAGCCACACCGTGCCTTGGGTAGCTTTTATTTGCTGGGATAGATCACTCAGCCCTGGGAAAGGGTGGGTTATTCCCAGGGAAGTGGGAGCTATGAATATTTTTAATATTTTTTTCCCGGAGAGTGAGATCTCTCTCTACTTGCACCAGATTTGCTCAGAAGCCAAACGAAGTGACTCTGGGATGGTTCATGTTCAGGCAGCTGTTCTGCTGATCCGAGCGTGCCGAGAGCACGCGAGCCAAGCTCACTGTCTGTGCTTGCTGGCGCGTGCCTCATTTCTTTTGAAAATCAGATGCTTTAGGGGAAACTTTCTTCTTCCAGCTCTGCGTGCCCACATCTTGCATATGCAGGCAATCTGGCACACCTCTGCTCTGCGTGCAGATAAAGGCACAGGCGGGCTGCCGGCAGCGAGCCGGGCTGGGAGAGGGCTGGAACCCTGTGGAAAACTTCTCATGCTGCCGTGGGGCTGTAAAACCCAGCTCCCAGCCCACTCTTCACTTTCCAACAACAGAGGGGAGGTTTTCTCCCTGGTCATCTCTTCGTGGCTGAAGGCTCAGTGTCCAGGTGCTTTGTTGGGATTGGGATTACTGGCCATGACTCACTAACCCGGCATGACTTTTAGGGGAGAAGCTCCTGCGTGGTAATGCTGAATGCCTTGCTGTGGAAGTCTGTCTTCTCCCAGAATGGTTTTTGTGGTCCTGGCAGACCCCACAGGTGTTGTGCCCACCCCAGCTTCCTGCAGGGCTTGGCTCTGCACACCACCTCCCCTGGTTTTCTGTAAAATTGTGTGAAAAACTCTGGTGTCTCTGAAGGTTCCCAAGGGGCTGCAGCCAGCAGCCATGCAGAAAGCCTGGGTGATGACAGTGAGGTGGCTGAGTGGTACGTGTTGCCTCTGTAGAAACTGTGTGTGGTGCCAGAGGGATAAGTGATGCTTGGACCCATCTCCTGCTGGGCCCATCAGGGTCAAGCACCAACTCTGCTGCGAATTTTCCCACCATCAGTCCCCATGTGGTCCTGGCACAAGTCCTGCAGTCCCCTCTTTATCCTCGAGAAAATGTCCTGCCCCACCTCGTCCCAGAGAAATGCAATTTAAACAGCTCAGCAGGTAGAGGAAAAGCCTGATTTTCCAGCTGGGCTTTCAGTTCTCCCAGCTTCCAAGACATGCTCTTTGCTGTGCTCAGAGCTGAGGCAGGGTGGACAAAAATGCATCTCATGGTTTAGAAAATTATTTCCTTTCCTAGCTTTGGGCTTTGCCCCAGAACACCACATGCACAAGACTCATCTCTTTTATTGGATTTTTCTTTCTATTTTAGGCTGAAACCTGAATAATTTGAAACAAAAGGACATCCTCGTGCAGGAGCAGCGTGTGGCTCAGCCCTGAACATGACCACAGAGAGTTTTGCAGAGTTCCTGAACAAGCTCAAGGAAATCCATGAGAAAGAGGTCCAAGGTAAGGAGACATGAGATGTCTGATCAAAAACTGGCCAAGGTCCATTTCTGTGTAATGCCACTTTGATCTGTTTGGTTTCAAATAACCAGAAGGGAGGAGGAGCAGGTGTGGAACTTTGGGGATTAGTGCTGAGCAAGTATTACCTGTGGGGATGTACTGGGATGTGGGATCACAGCCTGGCCCTCAGGGGAGCACCCCCTCTGATGGCACCTTGGTGCCTCTCACCGGTGGAGAACAAAGTTTACTGAGAAAATCAGTAGCTTTGTGGATGATGAGGAGGAGCAGAAGAGAGCATCCAAGGCTCCTGGAGAGCGAGCCACGGAGGTGCTCAATCCCTGTGGGAATCCCACTTGCTCCAAGCGCTAGCCGTGGGGGTTTGGCTCCTTTCCTGCTCCTGGTGCCATAGTCTGTGCTAAAGGTGAATTGGGAGGTTTGTAGAGGTGACACACACACCTGCTGGGCATCTGCTCCAAGCAACGAGGATTGGAGTACATTTGGATAGTGAAGGATCAAAGGGAAAACAGAGAGATGCAATAATCTATAAGACAGAAGCAGCAGGAGATGAAGCTCTGTTAAAGAAAGCATTAGAGTCAGGTTGGATAGTTTATTCCTCTAGGGAATAAATTATTCCTCAGGTCATACATTATTAAAATAAAACCCATTAGGTTAAGCAACCAAATGCCA
Source organism: Manacus vitellinus (assembly GCF_001715985.3). Lineage (NCBI taxonomy): Eukaryota > Metazoa > Chordata > Aves > Passeriformes > Pipridae > Manacus > Manacus vitellinus. Next base: position 6,277,357 of record NW_021939960.1, on the reverse strand, counting down.
AATACAATTGTTTTCCTATTAGAATAATTCCCAGTATCAATATTATGAACAAAACATCAGCACTTTTGGAGGATTCTGGCTTATGAATTCATTCTTCACTTGTGTAATATCAAGCCGTGTGAGAGTTAGAGGAAGCTGTTGAGCAATTTAAACCACATGCTTACATCTACTTTGCATAAAATGTATTTGACAGGATGTAACGTCTGCAGATCCATCAACCAAAGCCGTTCTTGTTCAGCTGTAAATATTCTCCAAGATGCTTTCCAACCCTGAGAGCTACAAAATACTGCCCACCTGGGAAATGTATGCTGTAGCAAGAAATAAGTAGAAACAAAACTAAACCAGACTTCTGAGGGGGTGGGAGGCAAATGCAGATGCATTAAATACTCGGAATACAAAATGTGCTCACATCCTGTGAGGTTTTTCCAGCTATATTAAACTGTGGTGGTGTTCCACACACACAGTGTGTTATTCCTTCTCGGAAATACGGTTTGTAAATCGATGAGATTTCTGCAAAGCCACGCACCTTCCTGAAGTTCCCTCGCTGCAGTTCGTTTCTGAGTGCCAGGGGATTGGCAACAAACACCCACCTCTCTGCCTCTGTTCCTTGTTCCAGGTCTGCACAGCAAGCTGACGGAGCTGACGACGGAGAAGTGCCGGTGAGCAGTGCCGAGCCCACCCCACCCACGCCGTGGTGGGACAGGGGGTGGAGGGGTGGTTACACTGCTTAATTTTCAGACCTCCCGAGTTCTCCTCCAAAACTGATGGATTTAGAGAGCACTGCTTGCCTTTCTGGCTCTGCCAAATTCAAACCTTTCTGGAGTTTTTGCCACACAAGTCCCCAGCACAGGCAGGGCTCGGTGTGATCCCAACCTACCTCCGGTTCACCTTCCCACTGGCAAGTGATGCTCGTGCCAGCTCGTGATTATTCTCTTGGGAAGCAATAAACTGTGAGGAAGTGAGCTCTTAACTCCAAGAGAGGTGTCACAGGGCAGCATCTGTGCTCTAACACATTTGTTTCCCCTCCTGCCCCACAGGCAAAAGGGCGCTGTGAATCAAGGCACAGATTTTGGGGAGAAATCCAATAACTCCCTTTTTTTGTGTGTTCTGTTTTTTCAATTAGTGATGCTCAGAGAATTGAAGAGCTGTTTGCTAAAAATCACCAATTGAGAGAACAACAAAAGGTCCTTAAAGAAAATGTAAAGGTGTTAGAAAACAGGTAGGATTTGTTTTTCAATAGGGTGCTGCTTAGTGGCAGCAACTGCATCATCCTAGGGGGAGACTTCAGAATTTGCTGTCTTCCCAGGAGTGGGGTATAGCACGGGAACCTCTGTATTGCTCATACTCAGCTACTGGGAGAGCTGGAGGAGTCTGAGCACATGCAGAGGAGCTCATGATGGTGGGACGAGATCTGGGGGGGTGGAAGGGTCAGTGATAACCCCTCTCACCAATTTGGGGTGATGGGCTGGGTGTTCACACTTCTCTATGGGGAGGGCAGGAGCTTATTTCCCCCATGGAAACTGTGTGGTAACAAGCTGCTGGCCGTGGTTTTCCCTTCCTCCAGGCTGCGAGCAGGTCTCTGTGACAGATGCATGGTCACCCAGGAGCTGGCCAAAAAGAAGCAGAATGAGTATGAGACTTCCCATTTCCAGAGCCTGCAGCACATCTTCATCCTCTGTACGTACCACTGCCCGCTGTAGGCTCAGCTTTGGCTGGCTCAGCCTTTGCTCAGTTAATGCCTCTCCCAGATAACTTGCACAGGAGCCCTCGTGGTGACCAGGCACCCAAAAGGGGTTTGGGGGTGGGGAGAAGGGAGGGAGTAGAGCTGTGGATGTCAGCCACACCCCCCAAGCAGAGGTAACAAAGCAGCAGAGCGGGGGTTTGCAGCCCTCTGCACCTCCAGAAAAGAAATGCCAGGCCATGTCAGCTGCAAGGAAAAAAGATGCATTTGGCATGGCAGGAGCAACAGTCTGGCAAAGACAGGAAAGTCACAGCAGCAGCTCAGCACGGGTAAATGGAAATCAAGCAACACGTGTGATGGATCTTCTCCTGAGCTTTTGGCAGGGCTCCCAGCACTGCTCAAGAGTGGGTTTTTTTTCCCTGGGGATTGGGCTGACCCCAGGAGGGTCATGGGGATAAGGGAGATAAGGCATTTAGGAGGGATGGAGAGGTGCCAACAGCCCTTGGTTTATCTCCCCTGCTATGCCACTGCTTCCCGAGTGCTGCTTTCGAGCAGGAGCAAGCCAAGGCAGTCACCCACCCTGCCCGTGCTTGCCCACGGCCTCCTCACTGCAGCACCCACCCGGTGGGTGCTCTCAGCTCCCTCTGGAATTTGCCTGATCCCACCCCAGACCCCCAGTCCTCCCCCTAACCCAGCACCTGCTCATCAGGGGCGGTTGTGGTGTTCAGGGCAGGATGTTGGCTGTGTCCAACCCACCACACCACGGCCGCTGCTGCATCTTGTCGTGCTCTCCCCCTGAGCTGGACGAGCTGCAAGCAGACCCAGTCCTGATGAAACCTGAGTCAGAAAGTTGCTCCCTTTTATCCCTTAGTCCCTGCACATTTTCAGAGAAGGAAGGAAATTCAGCATCTCTCCAAAACCTGCTGCCGTTCCCCCCTCCTCCTCCCCTGAGGACCCCAGTGAGCTGTGGGGAGTATCAGCTCTCTCCTTGCAGCACCTGAACCCTCAGCACAACCTCTGTCCCTGCAGCTAATGAGACAAATCGCCTGAGGGAAGAGAACAAAACTCTCAAGGAAGAACTGAAGAAGCTCCGGAGCCTGGAGTAAGTGCTTTCCTGGGTTTCATTCATTCTCAGGGGTGTTAGTAAGGACAGGGGCATCCCCACAGCTGAGCAGGGCTATGTCCAGACTGCAGTATCCTCAGGGGTATTTTAGCATCTAATTCCTGTGGATTCCTGTATATATTAGACATTGACACATTCCTAATAGTCTCAAAACCCTTGTTGACCTTTGCTCACTCCCCTGTTAACCAGCATCCAAGGATTCAGTGTTTGGGGAACAAGGGTATTCAACCCCTCTCCTCCTCATGGGGTACAGCTCATGGGAAGCAAAGTCCTGGGCTGCTCAGCTTGGCCATGGACCTCCACCTGGGCTCTTCCATGGCACCAGCTCCCTTCCTGCAGCAGCCAGGTTGTGTTTTGGAGGAAGGAGAGTGACACACAAGGAACTGTGATGCAGTTAAAGAGGGAGAAGAGATCAGCACCAACAGGCTCGTATCCCAGCAGAGCACTGTGCTGAAAGCCAAGTAACCTGCCAGGCTGGCCAATATATACAAATCAGCTCATTCCTCAAGGGTTTAAAGTCCAGAGGAATTAGCACTGAGGAATTAGTTTAGAAATGTGTTTTCTTTGGAGCACAGGAGCACCATCCACTTAAAGAGAAACTCTGGCTTTTACTCCCCAAATGCTTCTCAAGACCTGACTAATTCCAGAGCTGCAGGTTGGGCAGGGCTTGATGAGTGCTCCTGCTCTGCTCTGCTCTCCCTGGGATGCTGGATAGGAAGATTTCCAGCCAAACATCTATGTCTCAGCATCAGAGTCCAGCCAGGACTTTGTCCATGACATAAACATGTGTCTCCAAGACTTAGTCATTCCCTCATAGTCATCAAGACCATCAGCCCCTCCATCCTGATATGGTGACAGAGCACAGCCACCACATCCTCATGCTGAATCCACCCCTACATCAGGCTGAAAGCCCAGCCAGGGACATACAGGTTCCCACAGGGCTTTTGCAATAGTCACAGCTGGGTCCTGGCTTACCCAACGTCGTGGCATCCTGCGATGTTACCCACAGCCAAGTGGGGCAATCAGACCTTGAGCTGTCGTGCTGGCTCTGTCCCATGCTCCAGACTGCAGCTGAGCCAGTGATAAGCTTCAGTGGAAGGAGATGAGTCTGAGGATCCAGTATATCCACATACACACTTACATAAATATGCACATTTGTATATCGGCCTCAGAGCTCCCAGTACAGTGGCTCCAAAACCTTCCTTCTCCTGCCCCTTCCCATTAATTCATGTCCTTTTCCTTTCAACAGGGACAGGGCAAAGAACCCAGGAGTCACCTCCAGAGAAAGCAGCTCCACACCAAGCTCCCCATTGCCTTTACTGTCCCCGGTGAGCAGAACTGTTGGCAGCGAGAAAGGAGCTCACAGGGAAGCAGAAGAAGCCCACCATGATGTGGCAGACCTCGAACTGGGAGAAGGTGGGTGTTGCTGGCTCCTGCCACCCTTGAGGGACCTGGGAACAGGAAGAGTGACAGAGTCATGGTGCAAAACTGCTCTGGGAAAGGGTCTGGAGAGCGAAGGCCAAGCTGTTGTCATCTCAGATGGACATTGCCGTGGGTAGAACAGGTGCTGGGGGAGAAATGCACATCAAAGGAGAAACACACTGCTCTGCATTAGAGAAAAAGAGTGTTTGGGAGCCCTCACTGTAACACAGGTGATGTGCAAGTGTGGATCCACCACCTGTTTCATGCAGAGACCATGTTGCCCAACCACATGTGTAATGGAGGGAACGTTCAATCAAGTGCTGGCTTGAGCCAAAAGGAAATTTTGACTCAAAGTTTTCAGTAAGGGGTGGTTGGTACCAGCCAGTGGGTCCCTGGGAGGCTGTGAGACTCCAGCACACTGCAGGGCAGGGCTGCAGCAGCTCTGGATGACTGTGTCTTTCTTGCAGCAAAGCCTGCAGCACAGAGAAGCTCTCCAAGCAGCAGGACTTCCCCAGGCACTGCCCTCCAAGAAGTCAGCCTTGCAGAAATGGTGAGTTGTCAGAGATGGTCCAATGTCCTCAGGCCTTCTTCCCACCGCTGTGGTCATCTGAACTGGATCAAGACAAGCGGATTGGGATAGGGAAAGAGTAAGAGGCACTCAGAGGGTGAAACAACTAACCAGACTTGGGCAGTGCCAAGGAGGGCACCTACCAAATGCCAGGTGCATTCTCTCTGCAGAAATTGCCACTTGCTGCAAGCAAAGCATGTGAAGTTTGGCACAGGCTCCTGTCCCTGCTGTGAACATGCACATCCATGTTTGCTCCTGTGTTTATCCTTCATGACAACACATCCAGCATCCTTGAGTCCTCTGCCCATTGCTCTGGTTCCTCTCTTAGATGTCTTGCTGGGGAAACCTCTGAGGAATGAAGGAGCTGGGGAGATTGTGCTGAGCCACATTTCAGTGTAGCTTATTCTGAGCCATAGAGCCAGCTCTCCATTACCTGGGTGAGCAAGGAGCTGGAGCACAGTGAATGCTGGAAAAGCCTGGAGTACGTGTAAACTGTGGGAGTTGTGGGTACCAGGAACAAACACACCACAGCAGCCCTGCCCAAGAGCAGATACAGGTGTCTCTCCATGTGCAGCATAATGAATATTGGTATTTTCAGAGGGCCTGGTGTTCAGTGGTTGCCATTTTGTGCATTGATGCAAACACAAACACAGAGAGTGTGCCAGCTGAGGGTTGCTGAGTGATATGGTGACACTGGATGCTGGGAGGTGAGACTGCAGGACCTGGAGCCCTGTTCCTGGTCATGGGAAATCAAACCCACAAACACACCCACATAGGTGCTTCTGTTTTGGCACAGGTTTTTCTTACCTGACCTCCACAAAAAACTTGAAAGAGCAGGTGAAAAGGGGCTTTGGTAAGGCTGCAGGCAGGCTGTGGGGATAATTAATAGGGATCACAGGAAGGGTTGGTGACATCTCCAGGTGGGCAGGGAAAAGTCAAGTCAGAACATGTGGTGAGCCTTTCATGACAGCTGATGGAGATGATGATGTCCTGGCCTCACAACCAGGTACTCCACTAGAAATACACCCACCAAACCTGTGTGTGCCAGGAGCTTACATGAGTAAAGGCTAGGGAATTTGCAGGGTCTTATCTTGGTTAAGCCACTGAATCATGACTTGAGCAGAGACGCAAGACCTCCTGCTCTACAAATCAGGGCAGCCCAAAAACAGAGAGTGCAGTAGATCCTGCCAGAAAGCATAAGGGGGAAATTTCCCAGTAAAAATTAATAAAAATCTGGTCAAGCTGTTGACCAGAATCATCAAACAGAGCACTCAGGAGCTGCTTGTCTTGTTATCACTGGTAAAGAGATGCACTCCAGCTCAGCTGGGCTTCCTGTAGCTCAGGGTGCACAGCAGAATGGCTCACCTGGACTTTCTCCCCTCTGCCACAGGCATCCCAGAGGATTTCCAACCAGCTGCATGGAACCATTGCCCTCGTGAGACCTGGTTCCAGGCCCTGTGTCCTGGAAAAGAGCCACTCAGGGACAGCAGTGTCACCACCAGCAAGGAAGACTCCTCTCCCTCCGGAGCGCGAGCACAGCCCCAGCCTTGAGGCGTGAGTACCAGCTCCTGGGTCGTGGTGTGGGCCTGATCCATGGCCCAAGGCACTGTCCCACTGGGCAGACTGAGATGGCTGGTATTCACTGTGTCTGTCCACCTTCCCCTCCAATCTTCTCCCACAGCCTTGGGGAGGGGGGAATCTCCCAGTTTATACCAGCAAAAAATGACTGGAATGCAGCCCAACAAGGTCAGCCTCTCATTATTCCAGCTTCTCAGATAGACCCATAAAATGAACTGGGTGCCCCCACCTCCAGCTAGGAGAAGGACTTGTCCCACAGCAGGCAGGAATCCCTGCTCCTCCTTATCTATTCTAATGGGCTTTTCTACAGGGCTCAGCACTTCCCAGGATTTCATGGATTTCAGGAGCACAGAGGGCTGAGCAAGGCTAGTGAGTTCACCTGTAGCAAGTTTTCCAGAGAGGGAGTAGTTCTGCTGAGCATTCCTGGGAAAAGCTTGCACTCATGGAAGGGAAATAACCAGTGATAGCAGGGACTGGGTTTACAGAGCAGGTTCATGCACTGTACCAACCTTCTTAGCATGGCTGTAAAAGGCTCCCATTGAGTGAGATTAGGGCAGAGTGGGCTGTTCCTCTGTCCTGGGTGTCTTCAGGCTCACCAAGGCACTAAGAAAGCCCAGGAGGGTGCGTAGGATGCTGCTGGCTGTAAGGCATGATTTGAAAAGTGATGTCTCAGCAGCAGTGCTCATGTGAGTGGTCACTGCATCCTCACCCTCACTCAACCCACTGCCTGGACCTGCTGTGGCCCAGGGACAGGGGATTGCTGCTGGATAGGGATGGTTTCCTGCAGTGTGTGCAGTGAGGAGACGTGCTGCCTGAACTCTCCAGCCACCAGGACCTTCTTCCCCAGCATCCAAAGGCAAGCATGATGCACAGGCCAAGAGCTGCAAGAGGGCACAGAAAGCAGGACAGACCATGTACATACCCTGCAGGGCTAGGAAACCACGGGAAAACCCTCTATTTAAAATGATGGTTTTTTCATTGCTTTTTTTAGTTATTTAACAGCAAGCAAACTGGACTCCCCCAGGGCTGCTCCATCCTACGAAAACCTAAAACTGACCACCCGGAGAGAGCAGCTCTGCCTCCTCCACAAGCACCTTTCCCTGCACCAGCTAGGGCTGGCGAGTCACTGCACCTCGGCTGAGAGGGATGGCAGCAGCTTCTCCAGCCATTTGCTCAGGACCAAAGATGCCGAGGGCAGGACACGGTCACGCGACGGCTGGGAAGATCACGCAGCCTTGCTGAAGCTCCCTGCCACCATGGTGTACGTGAGGGATCAGCACCTGGAAGAAAAACTGCACCTCCTCAAGCACCGGGAGCGGCTGCAGCACCTCCTCATGCAGCAGTGCCAGCCAGGCCAGCGGGCAGAGGGAGACACCAAGCTCACACCTGAGGAGCGGCCCCTCTCCCCGTGGCTGAGCATCGCGGCGGGATGCAAGGAGGAAAGGTCCTTCCTGGAGGATGCCGCGGATGGGAAGGAAGAGAAGGAGCTTTGGCTGAGCCGAGACCGCCCCGAGCTCCGAGCAAAGGTGAAGGAGGCAAGGGATGACGATGCAGACACGCCACTGGATCTGTCAGACTCCGGCCGTGGCAGGGAAACAGACTGGCACCACCGCCGGGAGCTGCGGGGCTGCGGCAGCCCTGGGGAGAGCCCTGCTGAGCTGACAGCCCGCGGCCCTAGTGGGAGGCACAGGGCACAGCGGGACGACCTGCGCTTCCCTTACCACTGGCCCAGTGCCACCCGGGCACTGCCTGGTGCTGCCAAGCAGGAAGAGGAGGAGGAAGAGGATGCAGCTGTGGTGAGTACAGCTCGTGTTGGCACCAGCTGTGGCCCCTTCCCCTCCCCAGGGTGTCCAGCACTGCTGCTGGCACCATTGTGACCACTGTTAGGAGGATGGCTTTGATTTATGTGATGCCAACTTGCACATGGCAGAGCCACAGCTGCTCAGCCTGGGCTCTCATTCCCCATCTCCCCTCCAGTGCCTGTGGGGTTTCCATCTGAGCCCAAGGACAGGCAGTGTCTGTGCCCCCTCCTGCAGGCTGGTGCAGGAGGTGTGCTGGGCTCCCTGCAACACACCACAGCACACAGAAACGCCTCCGTGATGCTCGTCCCCATGGGTGTCACACATAAGGGCTGGGGACAATCCTTTCCTCCTGCCTGGTGGCAACAGCCTTTGTGCTCCCTGTATCTCTGTATCCCACAGCTCGCGCTCTCACGGGCACATCTGACAAACAACTCCACACCGAGCAACCCGGAGGCCCTTCCTGAGTCTGGGGTGAGACGGGATGTGAGTGCACAGAAGGAAGAACCAGGTAAGAAGCCTCAGGCAAATGTGACATTCGAGAAGGCAAGAGCAAAAGGTGCATTTTGGCAAAGGCATCTCCCAGCCCGGAGCTCTGTGCTGGGCTCTGCACATACCTGCAAACACACCAACAGGAGAGACCCTTCCAGGGACCCAGGTGCTCCTGGTTCCCAACACTTTTGGGCCATTAGGGGAAATTAAGGTTTCACATTTCTGCCCCTGAGAGATCAGTTTTCAACCCTAGAGATGTCCAAAATTCAGGCTCAGTATCTATAGGGAGAAAGTAACTTCAGCTGTTCTGGAGAAAAGCCCAGTGTCTCTGCCCAGCACGGTCAGGAGCCACCCATGGGGTGCCCTTACTCACCCTGCAGAGCACCCTCCTCTCCATACCTGGTGGCATGGAATTCCCAGGAGCTAAAGAGGTCAATGTAGCTCCAACCTATTGGAAAACCCACTCCAGAGTGAGCAGCAGCAAGATAATGTTGCTGCTCCAGCATAACCCACCCCTCTCAGGGAAGTAGAAGCTCAGAAGTCCCCAGGAGAGATGGGGAAAACACAAGAGGTTTGCAGGACCAACACTGGAAAACCATCCCTGTCTGTCCCCTTACTCCAATGCGTGCCCTGTGCTGGCACAGCACACACGGTTGAGCATGGAGACAGGGATGCTGGTACCTGCAGCAGGTAGACTAGGATGCTCTCCTGCTTTTTCCCTGCTCCATCCCCCACAAGAGCCCTTTCAAGGCTTTCTCCCTGCCTGACCACCAGGGGACACGGGTGCCATGTTTGTCCAGGTGGGTGGGAGGCAGCAGCCATGGGGATCGGAGCAGGAAGCACGTCTGCTGAGAGCTGCTCAGTACCAGTCTTACTGGCTTGACCAGAAAGTTGAGCTCTCCTGGATTAGTTGGTCTGGGCGTGTCAGAGTGGTTTGGGAACACTCTCCGGAGCAGGATTTTTCACGGTGGAAAAAAAAAAAAAAGGGAGTCCTCTGTGATTTACATGCTAAGGAGATATCATCATGGCAGAAGAATTTCAGCTGATTACATTCTGAGTGTGGGAATACAGGACTTTCTTCAGTTCTCACCTTAAGGTTGACACAAAGCCCAGGAAACAAGACACAAAAACTTCTGCACTTTCTAGTGAACCTTAACCTGCAGAAGGATAAGGTGAGGATGGGATCAGGCCACAGGAACTCCAGGAGTGCCTGGAAGCAGCACTGTCTGCTCTCCCACCTGGGTAGGGAGGCTGCCCTGCTGAGCCCCACCCCAGCCAGACCTGGTGTCATAACCAAGAAGTACTGAGCTTCTGGAATGCCCCTGCCCATCAGAAGAGGGCACAGCCCTGTCCCCAGCCCTGTCTGACCTCCACAGCCAGCCCAGGTGTGCTGCTGTGGGTGCAGTCGGGGTGATGCCACCAGCAGCAAGGTTTGGCCCCCAACTCTTGCAGATTCACTCTGTGCAGAGGTCGAGTGTGTGCAGGTTTGTGTCTGGGGTTCTGTAGCCTTGGGGTCTATGTGCAGCAAAACCTTTTGCTGGGCAGAGAAGTGTCTCCCCTGCCTTTCCTTCCTCTGCTCCTCGACACATGTTTCCTGCCAAGAGACACTGACCAACACCAACAGCAAATGTGTGAAAAATATGCTTCTCCCCAACTGGGGCTAAAATGGGAAGGTGCAGTCTGGGGTTTAAATACCCCTCAGCTTCCCACCTGAATGTAGCCACAGATGTAGGGGCAACACTTGCAACTTTGGTGTAGCAAAGTCCTACGGATACACCTTTACTGGGAGCTGGTTTCCCAACCGAGTCCTGTTGGATCATCCATAAACATTCATTCCAAGCCACTAAGCTCGCAGTGTCTCTGCTTTGCAACACAGTTTATTGCTAAACCTGTTTTCTGCCTCAGTGGCTCTCAGAGCACGGACCAGTGGCTCTGTGTCTGCTCATAAGCTTGTCAAGCCTCCTGCCAGCCAAAAAAGCCCTTCTTTTTGTGTTTCCTTAGATGACAACGATGCTGAGTCTGGGAAGCAGGAATCCGATGAGCCAGACACAACGGACAGCGAGGTTGGTTTGTTCTCCTCAGCCATCAGCTTAGGCTGCCAGGTCCAAGAGGCATAAGACAGGTTGTCCCTGCCCAAGCTCCCTCCAGAAGGTGATGGCTCTTCCTGCACTAGGTGCCAAAACTCATTCCCACCCTGTTACACAACTTGTTGCTGAGGGATAGAAGTATCACTCTTTCCAGCTAGACAAGAGTGTTTATGAACAATAGCATTTGTCATCACTCCATAGGAATGATCACAAAGGTCCCTGGCAATGCCACTAGCTCCCTGGGAAATCCAGGCTAGTTTGTAGACTGACTGTTCTCATTGCTATAGGGGGCTGCCCCATATGAAGATGAGATCCTACGAGAAGCCGAGGCTGATGGGAAATACTTTTGCACCAAAGACAAAGCTCATGTGCAGCAGAAGAAGAGAAAAAGAGGACAGGATCTTTGGCTGAAAGGTAGGGAGGAGGAGTCCCTTGGGGCATCAGCTCAGGGTCACAATTTCTGCTGCTTCTCAAGAGGCTCCTGTGAGAAAAGCGTGAGGGAACCGAGGGCAGAGGGGAGGAGGGTTCTTCTGCCGAGCACATACCATGCTATGCTGTGTTTTGGCAACACCTGTCTCCAGCTGGAGGAGCCCCCTGCTAATGGTTAGCCAGGGCAGCCTGGGCAGGGTGACCAGGAGAGCACTCCTGAGCACCTAAGCTAACAGAGCTGTGTTTGCTTAGCAGGTCAGGGAGGCAGTGACTGGGGAAGGCCAAATTCCCAGGGGTGAGTTATTCACATGCAGAGAAAGGTTTCTGCCCCTTCTGTTGATCTCCCAGTGTGGCTGGGGTGGTTTCCCTGCTGACAGAGGAATGTGTTGTACTCGTGTTTCCTACAGGTGAATAAGCAGAAAACTGCTCCTGATAAGGGTAAGGATAAGACAGACCTTTGTCTGTCAGACCTTAAAAAGTGCTCTGTCAGACAAACCCTGCTGCTCACCCCCTCTGTACCAGCCATAAGGACAGGGAAGTGTTGACCCAATTATAAATGTAGAGAGGTCTACTGCTGGACATGAAAGGAGATTGTTTAACAGCCCAGCCTTCAGAGGGGTCTGCTTACTCAGGGTACACCACCAGAGCTGGGTGACAAGAGGATTTGCTCTACAAAATCAGCCACTCAGAACAATGGGGGGGAAGATGCCCTGTACACTCCAGGGCAGACACATCCAACGTTCTAGGACAGGATGGAGATGTCCCAAGTGAGGACTGAATGCAGCTGTGGTAGGAATGGGGCGATGGAGAGGCATAACACTTCTCTCAGCATGTGGTGTGGGCCATGTACCACACTGGAAGGGGGGAAAATACAAGGAATACATCCTGCTGGTCTGGGTACCCTCTCAGATATGCTCCTGCATCAGGTCAGTTCTCTGCCTATTTCTGCTTTACATGCTGTTTCTGTGTCCAGGATGACAACAGCCTCCCCTGGATAATCCACACCTCACTTGTGAGGTGTTTCTCTTGGTCGTTCCTCTGCTGAGCTTTGCTTCCTCCTGCACTGTCCCTATTTTGGGATGAGGCCATGCTGATTCCGTACGTGTAAATCCATTGCTCTGTGGTTGACTCCTGCTGTCATCTTGCTGTTTACAGGAGCTAAGAAGTCAATGAGAGGAAGAAAGAAAATCAAAGTGGAGCAATGCTCAGTGGGGATCACAAAGGAACTGGAGAATTGCTCTGCATCCCACAACGATACCTCTGAGGAGAGTTAACAGCAGGGCAGGATGAAGTGACATGGAGGGCTCGGAGGCCTCAGCATCCCACCCATGCTGGGAGTGAATCCTTCTGTCATGCTGGGCCTGGCAGTGGGAATTCATAAGGACCCACTAATGGGTAGAGCACTCAGAAACTCCTCACTCAGTGCCCCAGGAGAGGCTAGGCAAGGAAGAGCCCTGCAGGTGATCCCCAGAGCAGCCAGGTCATTGCTGGTGGAGCAGCACATTCAGCCACCCCAGCCCTGCACTGGAGCAGACCCTCAGACTGGTGCTAAGAGGAGGAAACATCTCTTTGCAGCACTCACCCTGGATCAGAACAATGATTCTTCCCTGGGATTTCATGCTTGGAGAACAGACTACCCAGACCCCGTTCCTAATGTAGGATGGCCTGGTGGCTGGTCAAAGGGTGGTGACCAAGCTAAATGCTGCATGTACAAACTTGCTTTGATTAAATCCCTACCCAAGTTTCATACACATGTGGATCTTCTTTGACCTGGAAAAAGTCCATAGTTTCCTTTTCCAGTTAAGTGAGGAGCAAGCACACGAGTGGACAGGTGGGATGTGTCCCTAGAGAGGGCAGGGAGAAGAGCATGGGAAGGGAGGGCTTGGGTGCTCCCGCTCCCCAAGGTGTCCTGCATGCCTGGATAAGGTCAGTGTGTGAGACCCAGCTCAGCAATTCACACTAACTTTGGCAGGATCGCTGGGAGCTGTTTTTCACATGGATAAACTGTTCTTAATAATATTTTTTTTCTGTTGGGCTGAGATGGGAAGGACTGCAGTGAGCATCCCTGCAGCCACAACATCGCTCCAGGAGCCAGGCTGGGGTGTTCCTGGAGCACAGCTGGAGAACAGGGGGACAAAACAGGAGACCAGAGAAGGAGTGCCAGAGCCAGTACTTTCCCTGGTTGGTGCCCCATCATTTCCTTTACCCGCAGTTATTTCTATTTAAAGGTGTGTTTCTCTGTCCGTTCACAAGAGCGAAGGCGAAGCGCAGCCAGCCAAGAGCAGCATCTTTATCCTGCAGCGCCTTCCCGCCTCTCCAGCATCAAAATCTCACTTTAAAGAGGAGGAGGGGAGCAGGGGCAGGAGGCGGGTCCAGCGCCTGCCGGGGCATCCTGCCACGCAGCCGGCGGAGCGGTGGAAGC
>NW_021939960.1:6256538-6263226 GCF_001715985.3 Manacus vitellinus | reverse complement strand
GGGAGCACCGCAAGGTCTGCCCCGGATGGCTCCGGAGCCACGGAAAGCGGACCGGCAGCGGGGATGGAGCGGGGGAGTCCCGCGGGGCGGCTGCTGCCAGGATAGCTCGGAGCAGCTAAACTTCCCGGGCTGGAAAATAACTGAGACGGTGCTGCGGAAGGGTCTGGAGCACAGATCTGCTGAGGGAGCTGGAGGTGCTCATCCTGGAGAAAAAGGAGGCTCAGCGGGGGACCTTATCGCTCTCTGCGACCACCTGGAAGGAGGTTGTAGCCAGGTGGGGTTTGGTCTTTTCACCCTGGTAACAAGTGATAGGACAACAGGAAATGGCCTCAAGTTGCACAAGGGGAGGTTTAGATCGGATATCAGGAAATATTTCTTCACCAGAAGGGTTATCAAGCACTGAAAAGGCTGCCCAGGGCAGTGGTGGCGTCACGAGAGTTGCAGGGCTGATTTTTTCCAGCTCAAAGCGTTCATCAGATCACGGCCATGGGAAGGGGATCAGGGTCACCACTGACGCCTTCCCCCCTCGGTCCCGGGCAGGCAGCACTGAGCCTGTCCCTTCTCAGATCGACTTGCAGGGGGCAGCAATACCCAGAGCAGCACTGAGCATGGTGGTGAACTGGATAAAACTGTCTTTTAAAAATACCACAGCCAAAAAAAAAAAAAAAATCGAAGTGTAATCCCATAAAGAGGCCCCTCAGACTGTAAGAAGTAGCCTGGGATGGGGAGAACTGAAGAGGGAGGGAACTTTTATAGCACATAAAATAATCACCTCTCTATGACAATCCCTTGATAAGCAAAGGTGCAGAAGTCTTGCCAAAAATAATGAAGTCCTCAATTTCTTTTTTTCCCACAGAATTTTTTTCCCTCCCTTTGCACAAGACCACCACAGAATCCACTTTAATTTATAGGACTTTAATTTTTATTTATATTGCTTCTTGCCTTCTTCCAGCAGGCATTTTCACTCGTATCTTCTGCAGGGTGTGTTTGAGGGGCTGGCAGGGACACATATTTCATAGTTAGGGCAGCCCCATAACTATAAAAACAAAAAATAGTTTTGTCAGGTCTGAGTAAAGTGCTCCTCTGAGCAAGTTGTTGACGTAAATTAAACTTTATACGCTGCACTTGATCTAGTGCTGGAATTTCTCTGCTCCAACCTAGGCCCTGGCTTGCTGTTACCTTCTCACCATGTTGCAGAAAGGTGAATAACTGCTGAGGTCCATTAATTGTCATAATTATGCTTGTCAGTCTTTTGTTCAAGTCGTTCTTGACAGGTAAATGTATCTGGTGATATGCAGGCAGCCTCTGACTTGAACTATTCTGCTGTAAGGAAGAAATCTGAGCCCTGCAAGGAGCCCTGGAGCTTCGCAGAGGTTTCCATGTGGAGGTTCAGCTCCGCCCGAGGTAACATGTTTGCAGGAACACACAGGGCAGCGTTCAGCCCAACAGGCAGATCCTGCCTTCCCTGCAGCCCAGCAGCCTTTAATAACCCACTGAAGTTTGGCTAATGACTCCAAGGGGCATCTGTGTGCCAGACCCAGCAATCCATGCTTTTTGCAGAGTTAATCCATTTTGTTGCCACAGTCCTGCTCAGTACGAGAATGAGGTTTTACACAATAATCTTCAGAAATCCACTGAAATTACCCTCAGAGCAATGCAGCAGAAGGGAAGCTGTCCCATGAGCAGATCAGTCCTTCTGGCAGCTCACGTTTGTTTTGTTCAGACAATTTACAGCTCTGATGTCACCAGTGATGTGGTGTAGGTAGGACATCTGGGCAGGCAAACTGGTTTCCCAGAGGAATGGGTTCAGAGCCCAGCTTGGGTTCACTCAGGTCAGGGGCCGGATTTGAAATTGCACAGAAGTCTGGGAGAGCGATGGTGTAACCATTTCTGTTCGCTTTTAGTCCATCCAAAATAGCAACGAGTGGTTCCCTTATTGCCTGTCAGGCCAAACAATTCTGGTGACAGACCATTGCAATTCTTTTGCTTCCTGATCCTTAAGCATCTGCACATGCTTAATCATCTTCGCAGCACAGATCCCTGCTCTTAGCTCACAGAACCCCCTGATCCTCCCTGTGCATCAGCCTCCCACTAAACTGACATTTTCAGCTACTCTCTAGACTTGATTTGTAAAATTTTGTGAGAAATAAATTTGTGCAAGACGAGCTGTGAGTATAAATCTCCATCTCAGGCAAAAAAAAGAAACCTGCCACGACACAAAGGTTCCTCTGTTGCATGTGTAAGGGAGACAGTGCTGGGCAGGAAAGTAGGAAGTGCAACAAGCTCAAAGCAAAAGGGAACTGTGCTGGGAATGTGGCTGGCTGCAATGCAGGAACCAAAAACCACCAAAACCAAAGATATGCATGTCAGATCCTTTCCCCTCACAACCTTCTGTGGTGGTATTGCTTTCATGGCAATAGATGACTTGAAGGTGATTTAATCCATGCCCTTTTCATGAGCCTGAGCACCACCTTCTCTGCAGTGAAATGCTTTTAGATGGGGTCTGGTCAGCATGCAGTGCCCATTTATAGTGCTGGCTTTGGAAACACAGCTTCACTCTTCCGTTCACTGCAGGAAAACTCATTCCAAGCATTACTGAAGCCTTGCTTAAATCCTGTTTTGGGAATTTAAGTGGGATGGGCATTTTTGTGTAGGTCCTTCCCAGGGTCAGATGTGCCCTGAATGTCTGAAAAAGGCAGCACAGACCCTGGCAGCCTCCTGTGGTGCACAGCAAGGAGAGGACTGGGACAACTCAGGTGTTCAGAACGGAGACAAAGACAAGCCTTTAACTTTTGAAAAGAGGCTGTGAGGTCATGGATAGGTTTAGCAAGTCCAGAAAGCAGTGGTGGTTCTCGAAGAGAGAGATTTGGGGAGTTCCTTTGCTCCTTTATCTCTAGCAAAGTTTACTGTAGGAGTTTTTAAGCCAAAGTTCATGTTCCTCTTGCATCCCTTGGGTATCACAGCTTTCTGCTCTGCCTTGAACATTCTCACCAAGCCTTCAAGAGTTCCCCAGCACCAGCAGGGCTGTGCTGCACACCCTACTCATGCCAAACCTGCTTTTGGATGTGCTGAGCTCCAGGGGGACCACTCCAGAAAGCACATTTTGCAAGATTCTCTCGCGAAAATTACTGATTCATTAATAACAGCGCGTAGTACAGCACCACGTGCTCCGGGGGAGAGGGTTTGATTCATTTATTCACAAATCCTCATGTAAACACCACGTAACAATTTCGTGACTCGAGAACAGGGCCCTCCTGAGTGCAGAGAGAGATGACTCAATCAATGGGTTCCTTGTCTTTTGAATACTTTGTGTCACGCAGGAGAGCCTGAGTCATTTTCCCAGGTGCACGGTTATCAGCACAGAGGTCTGCTGGCAGTGTTCGCCTCCTGGGGATCAGCAGCTGATTTTGCTGTAACTGTGACTCTGCGGTGACTCTGTGTCACCCCTGTGGGTGAGCACATGGCAGTCCAGGGGACACGGCCACTCCGCTCCAGCAGTGGCCAAGGGAAACCAGGACTCACAACTGGAACCCTCTGGAGGCAGCTTAAAACCACAGCAGGTCACACAGATGGGACCGACAGCTTGAGTCAAACCTGGCTTGACAGGGTTTGGGATGCAGGAGGAAGGCGATGAAGACGGATGTGCCAGCGGGGAGCAGGAGTGATCCAACATGTGAGTGCAGTTCAGAAGGGTTTCATCATTTCTTACGTACGTAACACACATAGGAAATGTGTTTTCTGAGACATACTGAAGAGGAGGAGGAAGATGAGCTCAGGAGAATGCACAGTCCCAAAAATGCAGTGGTTGGTCTTTAGATGGATGTGGTGAGTGTGAAGCTGAGCTCCAAAGAGCGCTGGTTCCCTTGGGTGTGTTGATTTCAGGAGAGAATTTAAAAGGATCAAGCTATGATAGAAATTTGGGTCAAATTTCCAAGGTCCTTGGAATAGAGCCTGTTCAGAAGAGAGGGGACAGTAAGCTCTGGGTGCATGTGGCACTTATGAATCATCCTCCCAGAATACTGAGACCACCCTGGTACCCCATGAGGCCTCTTGGATCCCCATTCCCACTCTCCTTAGGATGCAAAAATGTGTACAGAAATTTCTGGTACCTTAATGCCACCAGTTCCTCCAAATGGAAGCTGCTCTTCTGGTTCCCAGCCTAAATATACTTATGACCTGTTTATCTTTGCTTGATTTTGGGCCATGATTTTGCAAAAAATATAACACCCAGCCCACATATGTACTTTAAAATGCTGTCTCATACCAGATGCTTAGACCAAATCCTGCAGTTCCTGCACATAGAAAAATCCTTGTGACCTTGGTGACTCTACTCCCCATATACTATTGGAATAAGGACTTGCAGGCTTGTCCTGTTCCACACCAGTTCCTTATTCCAGCAGCCCCTGACTCCTCAGACATGTATCCACACAGCCCAGGACTTCCTTTAAGGCAGAGCAGAAGCTCCAGGAGCAAAATGAGCATGAGTTGAGTATTGGAGATTCAGAGTGATGCTTTATATCTGTGCAATAACATTGTTGTAAATGCAAATCTATCTGTCTTCCTCTTTGTCCATGGATTTTGAGGTGGTTAAGGCTGGAGTGGCTTCAGCCCAGAACTTGAAGCTGCTGTGCAGCAGCAGGGTGGAGAGTCCAGCCATGTTCCAAAACAGCATCCCCCTGCATGAATGAGAGAACGTGTATGAGCTCAGGGTTCCTCTGTCCCCCCACACCAGGGATTCCCTGCAGGGAGGAAAGGTTGCTCAAGGTCGTACCCAGTCGCTTTCATTTGTGGGAGTGATGCTGATGTGCCACTCATCTGTTTTAGCGTCAAGTTCCTTGAAACAGAGCACTGTGCTCTCTGTACTCAGACACCGGGAGCGAGTTCACCTGTCAGATGTAGATGAAAGCTCCCCAACATTAACAGCAGCAACACTCAAACTGCTAAATTCAGCTTTGAAGTTAGCAACCCACTAAGCCACGGAGGCTGCTCCTTTCTGTGCTGACTCAGTGGGACGATTTACATCCCACAGCTATTTTTACAAGGAAAGAATAACAAAAAAGCCACACATTTATTTTTCAAAATCCAATCTTGGGTTCTAGAGAATTGTTTGCAGCAAGCCTACATAGGTTTCCATGCCTATTTATCCCTTGGCTTATTTGATGATCTTGCCAGCAGGAAGGATTTTAATTCCTTTTTATCCCAAACTATTTTTTTCCACAGCTGTGATATGAGATGGTTCTGCCAAATAATTTAGGCTCAAAACCTGACCTATATTGAATAGCATAAGATACTGAGGATGTTCTTGAGATTTTAAGAGGAGACTTTGTATTTCACTGTAGGATTTTTAATGAAAGCCTACAAGAACACATTGTCTTATGTTTCCTATCCTAATCCTATTATTATTAATAAATACTGTAAGACATGTTGATGGCCCACTTTCAACAGTATACAAAAAAGGATCTTATGAAACAGCCATATGAAAAGACATAAAACCTGTATGCGTTTTATAGGACAGTTTCAAAATCTATCTTTTGTTCAGTGCCCATATTTCAATCCAGACATTGGTTTGATTGCTGATGTAGACCATAAGCAATATCAAGAGTTGTCATGTAGCTTCTTCAAGCATGTTTGGCAAGAGCATTCACCATTCTAAGGGTCCAGTGCAAATACATTAATACCTACTTAATTACATACATTTCAGTAGTCCCTCATTAATGGCAAATTTGATCTGTACCTTAACATATGTACTGAGTGGGCAAAATCCCTCTTGGGAGCACAAGCTGCTTCAGAGCATGTGAAGTGGGAAGCATGGGAGTCTGCATTTCGGTTTCAGAGGAACACAGAGGCCACCAGCACCCACACGCTGCTGTTCTCAGCCCCAAAGGGTTCATCACGTCCAGCACAGCTTCCAAACCTCCCCTAGCACAGCTCCCAAACTTTCCCTTCCAGGCCCAAGGGCATGGACATCAGCAGAGCACATCGATATCCCCAGAGGAAAGGAAAGGGCAGAGCTTTCTCGCTTGGCAGGCAGTCAGAGCATCATCCTGGGATATGGCAGACACCAGTTCAAGAGCCTGAGGGGTATGTTTATCCCGAGAAGTATAAACATGCCAGTCTGGGAAGCGACTGAGATGCCTTGAGTTACTTTGTGGAGATAAATACAAAGTTTATGTTCTCCCAGCCCCGGGTCTGACTTGCCCATATACGGCCCAAGATCAGCATTGCCTTGGTTTTGCTTCAGGAGCTGGGAGCGTGGGGATCCATCCCTTTGCACGGGTTTCGGGGCTGCTGGTGAGTCTCGGGGCTGTGCACGGGGGTCTGCACCCTCGGGGTCGGCGAGCTGGGGTCCACCTCAGCCCTGCGAACTACAGGAGGGCTGGGTCCCAGGCTGCTGGGATGGAGCAAGAGGATCGACCGCCTTCATCCGCTTTTGTAGGAGCGCTTTGACGCGCACAGCCGCCCGCGATGGGTTTAACAGATGTGCCCTCCTGCCTGCAGGAAGTCCAGGAGGCCTTGGAAAGGGAGACCACCAGTGCGACCGAGGGTTTGGGTGGGGAGGCGGTGGGTGGAGAAGTTTTAAAAAAGTCATACAACGGGACACGGTGGGTATTTGCGAGGGGACACGGTGGGTGGTTGTRCGGGGACACGGTGGGCGGTTTTGCGAGGCCACGGTGGGCTTGTGGCTGTG
>NW_021939960.1:6232367-6255453 GCF_001715985.3 Manacus vitellinus | reverse complement strand
TGGCCCCGGGAGGGAGCACCTGCCCCGGCAGCCCGGCCGGAGGTGCGCGGGGATCCAGCCGGGGAGCGCTGCCCATCCCGGCATCGGGAGCGCGGCTCGGCCCCGGGGAAGGAGGATGCCCCGGAGGATGAGTGGGATCTGCGGAGGGGATCGCTCGCTGAGGCTCTGGCTGCAGGTCTGCGGAACCCCGAACCTTGCCTCTTGCTTTTCCCCAGCCCCAGTTTCTGCGTTTCTCTGTTTCCAGATGGAGCTATCAGGGTCGCTGCTAGGCAGGACGCTTCCTCCATGCACGCTGCTGGTGTCGTGCCTTCTCCTGCTCTCTGCTGCTTGTCTCTGCAGTAACTCTGTGTATTAATGAATGCTTGTGCGCTGGGAACTTGGAATCAGCCTCGGGGGAGGATGCTCTGGCCTTCAGAGCAGGATTACTATTGCATTTCCAAGGGACTTCTATCAGCTTGGAAGTGTTGGTTTTCTAATCGACTGGAAGGCAGGCTCTTGCTCAGATCTTGGGGATTTGAGCTCTGAAAGAACTCTTTTCAGGCCGTTTCTTGCATAAACAGCTCTGTAAAGTGAGCTGGTCCTCTGAGCCTGCAGATAGGCAGCAGTATCAAAGGCTTTAAGTCTCTGTGGTCTTTACAGTGGCTTCCAGAGCTTTGTCAGTGAGCTGAAATAGAGATGTTGTCAGTGCGTTAAAGCTGGGGAGCTTGCTAATGCAGTTGATGGGTATTCCGTTTCAGTGTGCATCTCACAGTGGAGGTGTTCTGTGTATCCCCAGGAAACAGCTACTTCAGTAGTGTCTGGGGGTCCTCGTGTGTTGTCCTGCCTGTGATGTTTTTCCTTCTTGAACTGTTACTTACCAACCATTGCTTTTCTTGGAGAAATTGAAGCTGGGCCTGCTCTCTGGATATCCTGGATGCACAGATTGCACTGTTGTGTGCTGTTTGTTGAGCAGGAAAGTCTGAAGTGAGGGCATTGCTGTGGCACAGCTCCTTCCCAGCACTCCTGGTCCACAAGATCCAGCACACGAGGTGCTGTGCGATTTCATTTCATTGCTTTAATATTGTAGGTAGAGCCCCTGAGGGCAAGTTGTGCATTAAGAGCTTCACAAGCACAGTCCCCTCTGTGGCTGTGGCATTTTGTGTGCCCATCTGCATGGAGTTCTGAACTGATGGATCTCATGTAAATGGTTCAATCCTTCCCCTTCCTGCTCCAAGTCAATAGGACGCTAAGAAAATATTCCTAGGATCTTCTCATTTGATGTCCCCTTTCTTTGGCACCAGGTTTTAGCTGTTCCACTGGAGTAATTTCAATCAATCCACCTGAAAAGAATGATGAATCAGAAATAAAAGGTAGAGAGAGAAGTGCAAGGGGCCAGTCAAGGAAATCAAAAGGCTTCTGCCTGAGTAATGACAAAACAGACCATGATTTTTCTGCTTGGAAGAGATAGCTGAAAGGGTATGTCTTATGGCATCAATCAGTTTGTATAGTACTTTCAGGGTGATTTGGAGTGAGAGTTCATCTGTTTTTTATCTTTAAAGAAAAAGAGCATCAGCTGAAACTATCATACAGAAGATCCACGTCTTTACATGGAGATACACACGTCTTCTGACAAAAGGACAGTTTTATGCTGCCTGTGGGGATGTGTCAGACCCAACATATCTCATTTTTTTTGTTGGCAACTTGCAGGGTGAGGGACTTAAAGCACTTTATTTTTTCACTGGACAATTCTGTGCTTTGTACTGCGACAGAGCATCCCTTCATCCCCATGGAGCAGAGGCATCTCCTCTTGTTGTAAATACACAAGGAACGATTTGGGGACTTCCTTTGCTGCTGGATGGTGGTGGTTGAGCTTCCTCCCCTTCTGTGTTGGGTGAGCTGTTTACAAAAAAAGATTTAGAAATCGACAATTACAAAATGGGTTTTCTTTTACTGGGAGTTGAGAATCTGAGTATTGTTTTGCCATACAGTGATGTTGCTTCTCTAGATTAACTGCCTGCATCCTGCAAAGGTAGAGGCATGTGAAGTGGTTGGAGGAAAGCAGGAGGTGGAATCTGCACTGCCATCCTGGACTTTTAAATCCTTGGTGCCCACTTAAGGCAGGTGTTCAGAGTCCTTTTTGAGTCACTATCAAGAGCTGCTTCAAACTTTCTTCACTGGAGTCTCTCTTAAATGCTCCAGGAGCACAGTCTGAGGGTCTCCAGGCTCGCTCCACCCATGTTCAGTGACCAGTGCTGCTGCAATCTGTGCCGTGACTGGGGATTTCATTGTGCTGGGGCTTGCCCCAATCCATGAAGATCTCTGTCTAGAACTGATGGTATCATTGGGCAGAGTTTTATTGCAAAACTTGATCTTGTTTGACTTGATTGAGAAGTTGCAAGAAGCTGATGAGACCGGCCAGTGTGGCTCGGGGCAGGTCGAGACGGCACCTCTGCCAGAGTTGGTGGTTAGTTATTAGCAACAGGCAGGACATTCAGCCCAGGGAACAAGAGATCTCACCTGATGTAACCTAGAGTTCCTTGGAGTTTCTCAATAGCTGTCAGATCCTTCAGGTTGGAAACTTCAGCAGAGGAGGCACCTTCATTCTGGATGCTCGGTTTCTCCATGCTGCTGGCTGAGCATTATAAACTTAATGACTCTAAACTTCCACTTTTGTTTTCCTAAGGAATATTCTGTTTACAGGATCTTAAATTACAATGCTGTGTTATACCAGCTTGCCTAATCTGCTTGCCATTTCTCTTCCCTTCTCCTTTTCCACCTTGTTCTGTTCTTTTGTTCTTTCAAAGAACAAGCCTCACAGAAACCAGTGGAGGGAGGGCAGCAAACGGCGAACAAATCGGCATTCACAGATTTTTAATGAATTTCTGCAGCTGGGTCTGAAGCTGGCAGAGCTTTGTGGGGAAACACAGATAACAGAGGGCCCTGGAAATAGCCAGGTTATGAAAGCATGGAAAATGGAAACAACAGCCCTGAATGTCAATGTTTGTTGTGCTTCTGAGGTTTCAGTATAGTGTAATGTAAAGCAGCTGGTTTGGCCATAATTTGCTGCATTTTGCTGGGCCTAAGAATAAATACAGAGAGTAAATTATTTGTGACTGATGCTTTAATGTCCTTGGAGTTCAGTGGTCAGGGAGCTGAACTGAGTGTTCGTGATAGCTCAGTCATTTCTGATTTATCAGCAGATTTAGGTCATTTTAAGAGTGGGAGTTTAAACAGTAGTTGATAACAGCAACACTTTGGACCAACTTTGCTTTTAAGTCTTAATTGGATGCCAGATTGCTGACATAGGTGTGATCAGATTAGTTCCTTGGGTGGAACAGCAGAAATGCTTGGTCAGGATTTTATGCTTATGATGGTTAATGTGTTGTTTTGTCCTACTGTCAGCTTAGCTGCTGTTGTCACTTCAAGAAATATAAATATTTTTATAAAAACCCTTCTCCTAATAAACAGATTTGGTTGAGATGGATGAAATAAAATGTTCAAAAGTCTTAGTTTTGATTTTCAGCCTTATTTGGAATAAGCTGAACACATGGTGCTTTTCAGAAAGCAGCAAGACCTGTCAGAGCTGGAAAGCTTTGACCTTTCAGAGGTGAACAGTACACTGGGATGTGCTGCTCGGGGCTGGAAGTGAACATATTCTAAACCTGAACTTTATTTAAAAGTCAGCTGAAATGTGAAGGCTGCAGACTCCTCCCCAGCAAGCAGGTTGCTTCAGCAGATTTCTCTCATATTTGCAACTGCAGGTGAATTGCATGTGCCCAACATTAAATATTTTATAGCTGCCTGTAGTCATTCCCAGCCAGGTATATTAACCAGGAGAAGTAAGTTCTCTGCCTAGCAGGAAACTTGGAGATCAGAAAATCCATGACCTTGTATCCTGCACGCCTCTGTGAATGGGTCTGGATCAGACAATCTGAGACACTTGTAGCACCAAGGTTATTTGACCTCTTACATTTAAGAGAGTCCAGAGGCTTAAAAGTAACAGTGCTCTCCAGGCAGGAGTGGTCTGTGCAGAATTAACTACACTTGCAGCTGATTTTTACCTGTGGACAGATTCTGTAGCTTTTCAGAGGGATTGTGCAGGAGCCCTGGCAGCAGGTTTCGGGGTGCTGCAGGATAGGGGATGCTCTGGAAGTGCTGTTTCCACCTTTCCTTTTCCTTTGCTGCCAGCTCAAAGCTCCTCTCCACAGGAGGTGATGAGGGTGGTCAGAATGATGTTGTCATGCTTTAAGTAAACAAGTCATCAGCCAAGAAAGAAAATGTTGCTAAATTAAATACAAAAAACCTGAAAAACTTACTTTTTGCCCCCCCCATTCAGATCACCAGTGAGCAAGTCCTGTAGGAGTGTTTCAGTCAGAGGTTCCTTATCCTGGTGTTCCACTGCTGTGGACTGGAATGTACTGTCAAAACCTTCTATAGCAGCACAGCATTCATGGCTGTTTAACATTTTACTTTTCAGATTTATTTTACAGGCTTCCTTCGAGTTAGGAAAAATAACAAAAGCTTCACTACACCATTATTTTTCAAGTGTAACTCTTGACCCTGGAGTCTGCAGGATCTCTGTGTACTGGGTTAAAACATCATTTCTTTGAATCACAGTCAAAACCAGTTATCTCCTCTCTCCTCCTTGCCTTCCTCCCTCCCCAGATCTCAGCTGGTGAAGTGCCTCCTCCCCAGTCTGAGCACTCAGAGTTCCCAAAACTCACGTTGAGCAGCAGCTGAGTACTGTGGGTGCACAAAGGACACGTTTAAGTTGTCAGTGTCTTTGCCATAACTCTGATTAGCCCCAAAGTCCTCTTTGATACTTGCAGAGACGTGGGCTGCCCAAATTTGGATCTGCTTTGCCAACTGGCAGGGATGGACATCTCGCCCAGGTGGGGGTGAAGCTCCTCCATCAGGGCTACGTGTGCTCTTGGCACTGTGACTGAGCTGGTTCAGAAGAGTTACTAGCAGTGGTTCTCAGCATTTTGTAATTTACTGTGGGATGAGGCAGAGATGGAAGAATCTTTGCTTTCCATTCAAAGGAGTAGTTCTGAGCCACAGGCAAGCTCTTCTGCTCTGGGTTTGGGTATGGTTTCTTTGGTTTGAAAGGGAAAATAAAACAGATGGAGAGGAAGTGACTCGCAAAATTCTCTATTAAATATATTTTTTATTTCCTGCACTGTGTGTTTTTTAGCTATATTTAGTATATTAAATGTAATTATTTAGTTATATATAGTATATTAAACCCTGTGTTCCTCCCGTTTTCCATCTGTCAGCCAGTTGAAGCTGTGAGGCTGTCAGGCTGAGTGAGCTTGAAGATGTTTTTGAGCCCTCTTTTGAAGGTTGTTCTGAAGTCATCAGGCTCTGTGGTTTGAGTTTAGAAAATGCACAATGAAACTTGGGCTCTTTAAGGAGCACGAGATATTGTTGATAGAGCAGGTGACTGCAGATGGAGGGTGCTCAGCTAAAGCCACTCTTTCAGGCCAGCTCTTCAAACACAGAGCTTTAAACTCCTCTAACCTTTGGTTTATAGCTGTTGTGTATTTAACCTACTTAAATCATTATAGTTCATTCCCTGGAAAAGGTGTTCAATGAAGAAACTTAATCTGGTCTGGTAAGTGCAAGCAAAGCAAAGTGTTTCACAGGGCAGCCCTCTGATTCACGAGACATACTGAGTCTTTTAAAACTAAGAGCTTGGTTCTGGCTGACCCCACTGCTGAGGCTCCTCTCCCCTTTCCAGGGAATGCTCCCCTTGTTCCAGCCCTTGCTCAGTGTGGTGGTACCCAAGGTGTACCCCAGCTGCAGACCTGCCTCAGAGCTGGGTAGCTGTTTCATTTTGGAGTCCCCACAGCACAGGCTGAACTGCTGCTGGTTGGAGCTGCTTGCTCAACAGCATGGACAGATTTGCACTTGCTCCGCTGTGGTTGCTACAATTAAGCATAAAATTTTGCCCTGGTGAGGTTGCAGCCTCTTGACTGTGGGTTGGAGGGGATGCCTGATGCAGTGGGAAGAACCAACTGTCCATAAAAACAGTGAGACCTCTCTAAGCTTGCTTTGACTGGGTTTTGTCCAGTTGCCTGTTTTAAATTTTCCTTTCCTTCCCAGTTAAAAGCTTCTCTTTTCTTTTTTCCCCTTTTTTTTTTTTGTTGTGCTGAAGACTTTTATTTAACAAGGCACATGATGAAATGACAGCATCATCTCTCAGTGAAGTGCATGAATATTTCTAGCATAATGCCCATAGTGTCATCAAGGACACACTTTGCATTTCACGTGCCTGTTTTGGTCAGCAGTTCAGTGCTTAGTAAGCAGAGCACAGAGCACAAGGGGACCAGGTTGGTGAGCTAAGAACACCTCCAGAAACTGGTGGAAATCCAGAGAAATACTGGTGGTGTCCTGGCCAGCACATCTAATCTGCTTTGTGAGAAGCAGCAGGGATTTTAGGATTGGGCTCTGGGCACAGCAAACCTTACATCTGGTTTGGTGGTTCTGTCGCAACAGCTGGCTTTCACAATGCTTACTGGAAGGCATTATTTTATCCTTGGATTTTCTAAACACTCTTAGCACCAAAGCAATATGATTTATGAAACGCAATGAATACAAAGCTCGTTTTCTATTAGGTCTTAATCATATGTGGTTGTGAATCAGCAGTGAAGTAGCAGCTGCTGTGAAGATTATCTAATTTCTTGCCTTGTTAGTATTTAAAACTCTCCAGGCTTGGTGAGCTTCCCACTTACTCTGCCTCCACCTTCATTCAAATTATACTTCAATTCTGTTCCTTCTCATCTGTCCCACAGGCTGTGACACATTCTTGCCTTGCATGTGGCTTTACTGGTGTTGGAGGAGTGCAGCAGTGCAGTGTTTGGGACCAGCAGGAAAGCCCCTGGTGCCCTTTCAGTTTTGCGAACAAACCTTGCATAAGAACACAAAGGTGAAGGAATTAGACCTCTTCCCTCCTCCTGAGGTCTCACAGAGGGACCTGCTCTGAAGCCTGAAAGTACTTCTCGTGCTCATGTGGCTGATTTCAGTTTACTCTCTAAAATTAAGATTACTGGCGGAATAAGTTAAACTACCCCTACTGTGAGACTTGTATTTATTCTCTGGCAGTCTGATACTTAAACAAATGTCAGAAAGAGCTCCTGGGATGGTGGCCTGCAATCCAAACTGCAGGTTTGTGGTGCCATAAAACAGCGAGTAGCTGACTTTGTGAAGCAGGAGCACTGAGGTCTGTGCTTACTGTTGGTGATGCAAAGTGTCTTCTCTGCCACTGCCTCTCAATGAACATCAGAGCTGAAACCATCTGTCCATGAAAGTGGCATGCACGGTGCTGGGCACTTCAGGGTACAGATTCCTTGTGAAGTCATTTGTTTAACAAAGACATGGTTTTGATGTGATTCAGTATAAATGACTGACTTCGTTTTGGCTTTAATTACTGAGAACTTGTTGCTACCAGTGAGCTGTACTCAATCTGCTTTTTAGCAGGAAACTCATTAATGTGAGCGCCGAGGGTGGAGAGGCACAGGGCACTGATAGCAGAACAGGGATGCTCCCACTCCCACACTCTGGGATGCAAGCCTGGAAACATTAAATGTCTCCTGGGTAGCATAAGAAATGGCTGTTGCTAAAAAGTAAGCTTAAAAACTGGGACTAGTTTTCTCAATCCCTTGATGCCTGTGTTTTTTACCTAGTGAAACCCAAGCACAGTTCATATCTGTTTGCTGGCTTGCCTGTAAGGAATGAAAACAATACAGCTTAATCTTTAAAGTATGTCTTGGAAAAACAAATCTGACAGGTATGTCTTCCTATTGTAAACAGGATTTGGGATCTGGATTTCTTGTGCAAATTGCCTTTGACAGTTGTTACTAAGCTAGTGCTTCCAAAAACCAATAAATTATTTTTGTCCTTGTTATATTAATAACTCAGCCCCTTGACAGCTGTGATTGTACTGAAGCCTGTAAAGGACCTTACAAAGGGACATCTCATTAAAATAAAACTCGAGTGAGAAATAGGAAACCAAATTCTATTAGGCCCTAATTTTACACAGTAATTAAAAATCCTTGACCTCCCCCATGCCACCCATCTATTAGCAGTAGGGATGGCTAAAGAGCAACAGAGGATATCAGCCTTGCTGCTAATTTTAGTCCAGTGCCTGGGGTGTGTGCCTGCGTGGGTACAATAAGCAGCATCAGCAGGGGGAGGGATGCAGCTCCATCTGAAACAAATCCACCCTGCAGGGCCCTTTGGAGCAAGTCTCCGGCCATGTCCAGCTCTTGCAGCATCTTTGAATGGTTTTGTCACAGGGCTTGGTGATGCTGGAAGTGATGAGGGTGAGAAGTCGTGGCAGGAGGTGAACTCAGGGTGCAGCTGAACATGGATTGAACTCCGGCTGTGTGGTGGGCTCTGGGTGCAAGCCTGTCCCTCAGAGGGGTGGGGGTTAATCAGGGTGGGGGGAGAATCCCAGTAAGGTTTTAGAAACTTCCAATTTCACCCTTCAGGAAGGAGTGGGGCCACCTGGTCTGTTCACCTGCCGTGGCAGAAATGCAGGAATCAGAAGGGCAAAAGGGAAAGGAGCTTCAAAATGGCCAAATGGCAGCTGCACACAGGTTTAAGAAAGATCATTGGCCACTGTAAGGTCCAGTATTAGGGGTTAAGGCCCAATATTAAGGGGTTAAAATGAGTTTTTGAGGGCTGTTTGTTGCAGAACCTGGGAGTGCTGAGCAGGGTCTTGGGTGCCCAAAGGGCTGCCCCACTGTCCCTTAGAGGACACAATGACCCAGAAGCAGGAATGGAAGAGGCTTGTCTGAGCCTGAAACCACATCTGATAGCACAGGATTAGCATCTCTTACATTCAACTGTAATAACCTGCTAAAGAATCAGAAACTTGGGCTTCCAACTACAGCAACATCCCCAGACTTTATCCTTGTCCTCTTGGGTGTCTGCAGGTTGCCCATTGTAGGTGGGAAGCTGGAAAATACTCTTGGCAAACCATCAGAAAGGTCAGTGCTCTTTAATCTGGAGCTGTGACTTAACCAGCTTTTTCCTTTCAATTTACAAGAGGGGAAGTGTAGGGATTACCAGTGCTATACATAGATTGCTCTTAGCTGTGTCCTGTTCTCCTGGGAGCATTTAAGAGCTGTGTCAACCTTGGGGCTGGAGATCCCATGTGCTGCTTGTCCAGTGTTCACCCTCTGCAGAGAGTTTCTCTGCCAGTGCTTGGTGGGCAGGACCAGAAGAGGACAACTCTGAAGCTGAAACCACTCAGAAGTTGGGTTTCCTCGGTGGGAGATCCATCAGAAAGGATAAATGTCTGGGCTGCCTACTGCTTCCCAGGGCAGGAGTCAAAATGTAGCTCTGAATGTAATTTGTTGTGGTTTCTCTGAACATAAGGGGGTTTTGTGGGCTTTTTTAAAGTGCGTGTTTAGCTCGTACAGGACTTGGCAGCAGTGTTGGATTGTGTGTTATCTCCTGTGTGCTCATGGAGATAACAAGCCAAGGCATAATCCAGAATTCCTCTGCTTGATAGCCCCTTATCTCTGGGCATGTGGGGGGTGTGTGTGTGTTTTCTCTCTTGGTGGGTCCCCTACAGGTGCTGGCTGTGTAAACACAGTTGCTGTTTTTAATGATATAGGAGGGTCCTGCTTTGGCCTTTACTGGCTCCTGAAACAAAGGGAAGCAACCGAAAGTGACTCCTGGCCAAGGACATACAACCAACCAAACCCTATATAGCTTATCAGGGCAACAGCTCGTACTGGCAAACAGGCACGTTTGAACTTTCTTTAGGGTACTGTTGGAATTACAGCCTGCTTCATGGAACCCATAAACATTTTAACATTGGCTACTTTAATTTCTAATTGTCAGGTCGCACATGGGTAAGGGTTTGTGTAAGGTAACTCAGCATATGTAGAGATGTTGGTATCTTTAGTATTTAGGTTGCATTTAGCAACAGACACACTGTGTAAACTACTTAAAATCCTTTGAATTCCAGTGGATCAGGCCAAAAGCAAGAAGTGTTATCCCAGATGAAGCTGCTTAGCATGGGATAGGTGATTCAACATTTTTGTGTCATCAAAGCTGGCAGTCACTGGAGCCATCCTGTGCAGCCTGTTGTTCAAGTGTGAGTTGGTGGCATGAGAAGAACACTCAAACTAAAGCAGATGTGTGTGTGTATTTATAAGACTACTCAAAAAGTGTTAAATTTTGCTGCATACTCCAAGTACTGCACTAGCGAGTCTCAGACTGTGGTGAGGGTGCTGTGTTGCTGTAAAATGTTGGATTGAGCATAGAAACTATTTCAGGTTCTCTGGATTGGTGAGAGGTCTGTATGTAAACTCTATTTTGAGGTTTGAGGGAGAATGTCATGCTTAGCATCAGGGACTCCTTCAAGGTGACAGCTTCGCTGAGGACAGAAATTATTTACAAGTGTAGCTAAAAATGAAGTTTCCTGTTGGCAGAGTGGGGATGAGTCATTGTGGTTCTGAGTCAAGGGGTGGGATCTTCCCTTTGCTGCATCAGGGTTTTACTTCCAGATATGCTCTCGGAGCAGCAGGCTCAGGTGTTTGTCACTCTTGTCCCTGTTACTGAGAAAACAGGGCGGTGTTCAGAAGTGTAACACCCTGGATGGGTGTCCACCGTGGAGATCCTGTGCTGACACTGGGGGTGGTTGCATCTGCAGCACTGTGGAGTTAGTGAGGCTCTAGCCATGGTTCTCCCAATCCATCCTGTTCCAGCAGCATCCTTTTACAGAACTATATGCTTTTTTTGTACCAGTGCCTGTTGGCATTGACTGTGTTTTCCCTTTGCTTGCCATACATGGCGTCCTTCTGTCTCCATCCAGCCAGGTCTCCCCTGGGAGGGGAGGAAATCTGTGGATGTTGCTACCTTTGTGCCAGGAGGTTTGTGATCACCTCCTCATTTTGTGAGGGGTTTTTTATTGCATTTTAGATGGCAAGGTGGACTAGAGAACCATATGTTTGTGAAAGCATTAAATGCTCCTGTGCTGTTCTTGTTGAAAAGCAAAAGAACAATAATAATTTTAAAACTGAAGTGCTGGTGAAGGGTGTTGAAGCTGTGCCAGGAATGTTCTCCAGCAGCACCTTAATGGCTGTTGATTTGTAGGAGGCTGTTTCTAGCAACACTGAAGGTGTTAGTCCTGTGGGAGGATTTACCTCTCTTGTGTTTACAGAAATGGACACTAATTTTTCATCCTCCTACCTGTTTGAGTCATGGGCTTTTCTTTCTTTTAAGAATGCCTGAGCAGCTGAGAGTCTGCTCTGATGCAGTTTAAAGTTTGATTTTTTTTTTTTTGTCATAAGTAGATTTCGTCAAACCAGAGTCCTGCAACTTTTGTCTCCTGTGCTGCTTCTACACTGACCTTCGTGGCAGTTGAGTTACTGTGTCACTTGGGAAGAAAACCTTGGATTTGAACACACATGACTTGTTCTAAAAGTGTAGCACAATGTATGCTTAAAAAAAAGTAGAAAATATGGATTCTCAGTTGTGGTGTCAGCATTTTGCTGGTGGCAGTTTAATCCGAGTGCATTGTTCTATGGAAATTGCAGTCATAGTTGCACAATTCATTTGTAAATCTCTGCTAACAAAGGACTTCACTTGGACAAAAATAATGTATCTTACTTTGGCAAAGTCTATTTTTTTTGCTTAAACGTAATATCCTATTACTGTTGCACTAACTCACATGATTCCTACTATTATTCTTGCATCTTCCATTCTGGGACTTCAGATGTGTGCCAAATACTTTTTGCTTCCTCTAATAACCCTCTCTATTGTTTTCCGGAGAGATCTGTCGGTTTTATTGAGCTGCAGCTACAGGCTCTCAGTCTGCTGACTCCTGCAGCTGGAGACAAGGGTTCTGAATTGAGAAGGCACACAGATGTTTGGTCATCATACAGATATACCTATGTCTGAACATAAATTAATTAAAAATTACTTGTTCCCTTGCTTTGATGAGGGGAGCTTTTTGCGACATTTCTTGTCAGATTTTAAATCGGTGTTTGGAAGCTTTTTGATGTTTTAATGCAGTGGTAGGTGTTCCTCTTTGTGGACAGCAGTGAATGCTCTTGTTAATGAAATTGGTGTAAATACATATTTCAAGGGTCCTGGAGGGGGAGACAAGTTCTTGGCCTTTTTAGGAACTTCAGACTCTTAGTTAAGCACTCTTGCAACAACAACAACAACAACAACAACAAATTCCAGAAAACCTGCCATTTGTCCTAAGAGCTCGTAGATCTGTTGCAGTTCACAAACTCAGAGGCCATGAACTAATATTGTTCACTCTTCGTGGTGTTGTACATTTTACAGAAGGCGTTTTATCTCCCAGCGCTGCTCTCTAGACTTTTTAGAAGACATAGTGGAATATGCCAGTGTACGAAGGTACTTTTTTCAAAAGCAGCATTAATCTCAACTCGTTGCATGCAGTCCTCTCCTCCCTCCACCCTCTTCCATGCCAATATCTGAGGTCCTGCATGCTAGTGCTGCCATCTGATCATACAACTGGCATGACTTTTTTTTTCGGAGCACTTAACAGATTTTGGGGGTTTTCTTTTTGTTTGTTTTTTTTTATCGTTGCAGAACCAAGCATATATCTGGGTCTCCGAGACACAAAAGTTTGAAGAAGATGCACTTCATCAAGAACATGAGGCAGTATGACACCAAAAACAGCAGGTAACTTGTGGAGATCAAGGTTCCCCCTGTGCTCAGGTGCAATAGGATGTGCCCAGAATCAGATTCCAGTTCTATGGAGCTAGATATTTAATATCAGGGGGAATAAGGGGATGTCCTTGGGGCCTTGTTAGTTTTATACAGACTTCTGTCAAAGGCATTAGGTGCTCATATCTGCAATGTTTGCAGCAATACACTGGTGGTTCTGCCATCCTACTTGGAGGAGGTTATATCATTCTCTCTTAACACCTTCCTTATCTCTCACACACAGAGAGGTCAGAGCTGAGGAGGATTTAAGGAGAATGACTTGGTTTAGCTGAATTCTTGGCTCAGTTGCTGAGCAGAAGAGAAAGGGGAGGCTGTGTTCATGTTTATTATTAACAGAAGTGTGAGGTTTCATCTAAATGTAAAATATTATCTACATCTTTCCACAAGGTTTATATAAAAATTACGTAAATATAGATATATATTTGAAGACTCTCCTTTGAGGAGTTCCCAAGGTGATGGCACTTACTGAAGGCTGGAGTTTTATATAGAGCTTAACCCCAAGGACCTGCAGGGTCAGCATGAAACCTCTGCTCTTCTGCTGCTTTCTGAAAACATAACGTACATAGCAAGATCTATGTGACTTGCAGAGCAAGACAAGATGAGTCTTGTGTTCATATTGCATAAAAAGCTGCTCTGTAACTTCTGATCTTTTCCCATCTGCTTACAGGATAGTGTTAATCTGTGCTAAACGAACACTGTGCGTGGCTTTTTCTATCCTGCCGTACGGGGAGGGTTTACGGATCAGGTGAGTCTCTTGAACTGCTTTGTGAAATGTCTGGTCTGTTGTTTCAAAAGACAGGGCTCCTGTTTTGAAGCAGGTGAAGTTAATTAACTTACCATTCATGGGTAAGGACAAGGACTTGCTGTCAGAGCTGTAAAAGCAGATATTGCCACGGTGTCAAAGCATTCATTCAAAAGAAAAATAGTGGAAAAGGTAAACTGTTCTTCCAGTGTTTACTGACATTTTAAAGTCCTGTAAAATCTCTGAAATCAGCTTTGAATAGATGGTGTGATTGGTTGCTGTGCAGGATTTTCTGTACTCCTAAAGTGGTCAGAAATCAGCTGTCTTTAGTGCCACAAACAATGGTATGAGCATAAACGCACAGGGAGCATCAGGGAAGGATGCTGCTGCCTTCAATGGAAACCCTCAGGGGTTTATAGTGAATTTACACCTAAGTAAGTTTAAGATGCTCTTCTTTTTCTCAGCTCTAAGCCATGAATGTCACTATTTGCAATCTAAGAAAAGCAGAAACAGTTTAGAGTGATTTGAACTGCTTTTAGTGTTTGGATTATATTTTTATATACAACTGTCAGTCTGATCACTTACGAGAAACAAAATCTGCAAACTGGATTTCCCTGCATCTCTCCTCAGTCCCTTGTGAAGTTTAAGTTGATTCTGTGAAGATCTGCAATCTGCAAATATACCATAGAAAATACTAATTCTATTCTGATCCAATTCTGGCAAAACAATTGTGTTGTCACTTCTGTCCTGTACGTAACTTACGGACAAAGGAAACGGATGCTTAGTGGTGGGAATTGTATTGTATGCAAATACATCACTATAAAAATAGTTGATGGGAAAATATTCCCTCACATAATAGAAAGGCAGCAAGGTTGCTGGTGCTATTTCAGAGCAGTTCTGAGCACTGGGCAGTTCTTCAACTGAAAGCTGTTTTTTTGGATTGGAATATCAGTGACAAAGCCGCGTGTTGCCATCGCTGGCACTAAGTCCTGCAGCTTCATTACTAATTTGAGTTTGTGTGCACAGGGGTTGGGAAATTGCACTTGAAAGGCAAGTTTCTAGTCCTGGAAAGCTAGTAATGTACATCATGTTTGCTGTGAGGTGTTTGAGCATTAGTGTGTTAGGAACGGTGTGGTCTTGTGCAGAAAGACCATATCAGAAAGTTAAGTTTTGGTAGGTGTATTGGTACAGATTTGCATTAAAATGAGATTAACAACTCCAAGTTCTGAAGAGAGTAGTTAAAAATTCATGCTTTCTCTGAGGTGGGACTGAGGGGTTGCCCTGTTCCCACACAAGAGAACTCTGACCTGGTTGTTGGCTATATCTAGGGAATGGAACTGGGGTTTGCCACAGAGGAAACTGGGCTCATACTGCATTCTGTAATAGTGCCCTTTCTTACCTGCATTTAGTGATCTGAAAATGGAAGGACAGAAGCAGCGACATCCTTCTGGGGGAGTTTCAGTCTCCACTGAGATGGTGCTTGGACTGGAAGGAGTAGAGCTGGGTGCTGATGGCAAGGTAAGGACACTTATATTTTCACCCTGGAACCATTTCATACTGGGACAAATCACTTAATTTATGCAGCGCTTTGCTATCCATGAAGTGAAAGCTATGGCTTTTCACGCCAGTGGAAGTTTTAGATCCTTAGTTTGAAATTCTGGCCTGTGATAATGTTTCTTCTGAGAAGGCTGTTGAAGCTTGTGATCACTTCTGCCTCTGTTTCTGGAGAACTGATTTGACTTTGCTATCTTGGGCAACATGTGAGTGATGTTTTGATAGAAATATGGGTCAAATTTAAACCCCTTTAGTGAAATTTATATTCTGCCAGAATTTTACTGATGTGATTCTCCCCTTTGCCACACCACCAAATCTCCTAAAACACTTCCATTCTGAAGCTGTGGAAACAAGGCATACCTCATCCAACTTTTCCCTTTCTTCCTGTCCCACAATTTCAAGGTTCCAACTCCCAAGTACAAACTCCAGGGGCTCTCTGAGTTGGAAAATCCTAGATGTCTGGAAATAGGCTTTTCAGTAAACTTCCCCCCATAACTACTACAACATTCTCTTCTTTCAGGTTGTGTCCTATGCAAAATTCTTGTACCCAACCAATGCTCTGGTTGTTCGCAAAGCCGACGGCTACGGTGCTGTTCCCTCGTGTCGAGCCAGTGCTCCACGGAGTCTTCCTGGATCAAGATACAAACCTGTGACAGCAAAAACAATACCAGCAGGGACAGACATTGGTAAGGACAGGCACCAGCTCTGTCATCTCTCATGCACACAGCAGAAAAGGCACAGATCTGTCTGAGACAATTGCAAGAGGTCGGTGCGTTATTGGGATGGATTTGCTGCAGCTGGAAGGAGACTGGCTTTAGCAGAGCCTAATAAAGAAGGCTCATTAGTGAAGTCTAAATGATGAGCCTTAGGAGTGAGACTTCCACATGTTCCTTACATCCTCCATATATCTGCCCTAGTTCTGATTATGCCATTCAAGGAGCACAAAGCTTTTCCTTGGAAATGTAAAGTTTTATATTACTCACTAAGAAACATCTGGTGTACATGGATCCGGGTGGTTCTCCTTGCCTTCTAGCACAGGAACTATGCATAAGCCAAAGAGTTTGTGCCAAGAGTCCCTTTTCTCGTGTAAAAGAGCAAACCTGACAACTCTGCTGTCTGTTAGATATAGGCAAAAGAATTCAGTCTTGTGCTCTTGTTTACTGGGTATATTTGTAGGTGGCAAACTCAGTTTGCACTGTCTGAAATGGTGCATCAGGCACATGGTCGAGAAAGAGCTTGTTTGGGTTTTTTTAATAATTTTAAAACTTGACTGGTATATTTACGAATGCAAACGTGTGACTGTAGCTGAAGTTTACCCATATTATGTGAGATCTGTCAACACTTAGTGTTTGCTGCCTGAAAACTTTTTTAAAGAGGAAACGGGGAACTTAAAGCTCTGTATCTTGTGACCCAATGTGCTTTCCTTATTCCCTCAGGAAGTGAAGCTGGGGAAGCTGCAGAGTATGATCCAAATCTTCTGGATGATCCTCAGTGGCCCTGTGGAAAACATAAACGTGTTCTCATCTTTGCCTCTTACATGGTGAGTGACTGGCACTCCTGAACAGGGGAGCAAGTGAGTGCCTGGAAGATCCTCCTATAAAGAATTTGCTTGAGGAAGAAAAATTCCTCTAGGAAGAAGAAGTTGAGTCTTTTTTGATAATTGATTAGGAAAACTACAAACAGTTGAGTTTGTACAGTGAACTTGTTGAGGGCCAACCTGGCACCTATCTTCATGTTGTCATTTACTTCTTGTAATCATTTGCTTACTAGTTTAAGACTGTCTGTAGTTGGGCTTCAACATGATCAATTAACCTTAGGACATTTCAGAAATGTTAAATTGTGAATAATAAAACTCAGGTTTGCCTTTGCATTAGTGTCCTTGGAAGATTTCTTCAGTTGTCAGTCCTGTTCACAAGACAAATGATAAATTTTGCCTCTTGTGTTTCAGACTACAGTCATAGAATATGTGAAACCATCAGACCTTAAAAAGGATATGAATGAAACCTTTAGAGAGAAGTTTCCTCATATTAAGTTGACACTGAGCAAAATTAGGAGGTAAGAAATAAGCACTGAGTAATGAGAACATCATTTACACTGCACGAGGCTGCTTTTATCTTCCACTTGTATGGAGCAAATACTAGATCTATTAATAGCATATATGATTAAACACTAATCTCCTGTTGCCAGCTGAGCTGACTGTTGAGTGACAGCCCTGTACAGGAATGTTTAGGGTGCTGAGAAGGGCTAGCAGTTGGTTTTTACAGTTCCACCTAGAAGGGTTTTGTTTCACCTACTGGGGGGTACTAACACTACCATCCAATTAACAGTGAAGCAGCATCAGCTTTGAAACAAACACTTGTAACCTGATTGCTTGGCTGCAGTGCACTTCCACTCCAACTGGATTGGCTTCTGAGCCCTCTGGCTATTTTTGCCTTTCAATTACCAGACTCACTGATAACAATGGCCTCTAACAAGATTCTAGGATAAAGGGTGTGAGATCTGGGGAGTCTTGGTAAAGAAAAACATTTTGTGAATGTCATGCAGAATTTCTCAGCTTCCAGTAAATGTATCTGGGCACTCCTCAGCAAGGTGCACTGTTGCATCTTCAGAGAGCTGTAATCTTGCTGGTGTTACAGGGTGATTAATGCAGTCAGGGCCTGCTGAAATAGCAGCTTAAACATGATTCTGCTGAATCAGCAGGGCCAGGTGTAACTCAGCTCCAGGTGAAGGTTTGCTTGGGCAGTCTGTGTTGAGCCAGGGTCCTGCATACTCCTCTTTGTAGCTGTTTGGAGTAATATGTTCACACAGAGAGCTTGCAGGTGCAGTGTGGGTGGCAGCCAGGAGAGGTACCACTGCCTCCAGGTCTACCTTAATGCTGAGGTGAAGGGCTGGCTGTTGTGGGGAGTGTGTAAACCAGACTGCCTTCGCCCTCACACCTGGCTCTTATACAAGGTGTGTAGTAGACAGGTCTCTACACAGCAACTGCTGTGATCTGCACAGCTCTGATGTGGTTTTCTGTAGGTCAGAGTGGTTCAGTCTCATGATATGAATCACAAACCATTTTGTAAGCCAAGAAGGAATCATACAGCAATAGCCTGTGTGTCAGTGAGGCAGCTAAGCCCTAGTTTTTGGGCAGATGATGAGAAACTGTTCTACCACAGTGGATGTTGCCAGCCAGGTTAAATCAGGGTGTGCAGCAGCACCAGCTTGCTGCCAGCTGGACTTTTCCACTCTAGGATAATACTTGTCATGGTTTTCCACATAGGAGTCTTGCCCACATGCTCCTCTGAGTTGCCGTACTGCAGTATCTCTAGAGCATTTCGTAAGAGCTGTCACGTTTGGGGGGGTATCTTTTTTCCTATTCCCAGTTTGAAGAGAGAGATGAGAAACCTGAGTGAAGAGTGCAATCTGGAGCCCGTTACTGTCTCCATGGCTTATGTTTACTTTGAGAAGCTCGTCCTCCAAGGCAAACTCAACAAACAGAACCGCAAACTGTGTGCTGGTGCTTGCGTTCTGCTCGCAGCCAAGATCAGCAGCGATCTCAGGAAACACGAAGTTAAACACCTTATAGATGTAAGTACTGTCAGACTTCTTCCAGGTGTTGTCAGAACCTTCTCTCTAGTTCATAGGTGAAGACAAACATTAAAGCCAAGATTTTCAGCAACGCGTGCTTGCATTTAAGACCAGCTTTTCCAGGCAATTTTGTGTCTCATTAGGGCCCTTGATTTATTTTTTTAATTCATTAAATTATCTGAGTGGTGCAGGCTAATGTCTTACTGATCCTACAGTAAAGTTATTTTTGCACTTGCATATGTTTGCCTGAGAAGCAGTAACCGTTGTGTGGGTGTCACAGCTGAGCTGATAAGCTGATCTCTGGTAACACATTTTGATTCTGTAGGTACAGCTCAGGCCATGCATTGCTGACTCCTGTTTTATGCTGACTTAATTTAGCAGTGCCTTAAAATCATCTGGATTAACTGATTCTTCCTCCCCCTCCTTTGTTTTGTTTTGTTACTGTCATAGAAACTAGAGGAGAGATTCAGATTCAACAGAAGGGATCTCATCGGTTTCGAATTCACCGTCCTTGTAGCTTTGGAACTGGCTCTTTATCTTCCTGAAAACCAAGTTTTACCTCATTACAGACGGCTCACACAACAGTCTTAACCAAAGCTCCGTTCCCAGCTGGCAGCTGGCAGTGCCAGGGATCGCATCCCTGGATGCTGCTGGTGGAGGTGCCACTGGCCTCGCCGTGCGCGTCCCGCCGCGGCTCCAGCTTGTTTGGAAGGCTGGAGGGTGTTGTCAAACTGTCCAGTTGTGTGTTGTGGACACGGATGCCAAGCCTGGGGGATGGTACGAGAAGAGTTAATGAACTTTTTGTTTTCTTTTGGACGTTTAAAGCACAAATATTCACCAGTCAGCTGTCACGGCTGCTTATTACTCCTTATTTATCTTTTTGGTTTTACTAAAACTGCTCTTCCCTATGAAGAATACTATGGTATTGGTTCTTTTTTCCTTTTTTTTTTTTTAAGCATTTATTCTATTCCTTGAAACTAAGGGAAGCATCACTTCCATTCCAGTGCACCATAAAGTTCAGATATTTCTAAGAATCTTCTTGCATTTTTACATTAATGAAATGCATACTTTATTTTTTTAAAGATGTGCCTAAAACTGACTGGTCTGGTACCAGTGCTTTTTAAGTTAGTTCTGTTATTTAGTGGGAAATCCTGAATTTGTATAGCCATTTATTCTTTACCTGCATTGGCCTTGCATACAAGGAACACAATTCCAGTATATCTGCACTAAGGATACACAGGGCATCTGTTCTATGATTCTGTAGATCCGTAAGTAGTGAGATTGAAATTACTCCATTCCAATTTATTTACTGTTAATACCTTAAAAATACACATTTCACTTAAAAAAGGAAAGGTGGTTTGAAAATCTGTCGTGAAGTAGCACATGTTGAACAAGGTAGCTGGGAAGTGATTGCCGTCCTAATTCACTCTTCAGTGGAAGATGAGCGCTCGACTAAGAGCAATTTGCTGTCAAATGTATCATTTAGGGTTTTTATTTGTTTCACTGTTCCATAGCCTGAAACAAGCACCTTTTTAATATGACTGTATTATATATGGTCTTATGTGCTCTGAGCAAGTATGAAGTCAATAGAGTTACTGCTGCCAAACGAAGCCAATGAAACAAAGCATGCTCGGTATTTAAAATGCTACTTTTTTTACTCGGTTCTTCCAAGCGTTGCATCACTGTGATGGTCCTCATAAAACTGGCATTTCTTGCACATCTGAGCAGCCACCAGCTGGTGCCCAGCAGCGCTCTAAAGCGTACGCACAGGTTAAATAACTTCTCTGAACATTGGCTATTCCTTCGTTTGTTTTTTTAAATATCCAGGTTGGGAATGAATTCTTGATTGTACTTGGAACCTTCTGTGGTATTGGCTCTTGGGTTTATTTTCTGAAGCAATATTATAAGTAACTGTGTCCGTTTGCAAGGAACAAAACTGATACTTGGCTATTTGGACTGAGAAATTTGTAATTTAAGTTTGACTCCTAAATGAAACACCAGACCTTGTGCTGAGGTCAGGGACTTGCTATCTAACATGTAAAGTAATGTAAATTCCTGTTCCTTGTATTAAATGTTGGTCGTAGCCAAAACCAAGGCTGAATCTTTGCTCTTCAGCCTTCTTTTGTCTGAAGCTAATTTGGCTTCATTAGAATTGCAGCAACCTTTACTGGAGCCCCTTCCTCTTTGAGTAGGGTTCAAAGTGTATTTTTCATATATAATAGTTACAGTGACTATCTCTTTTGTAACTGTGTTCAGCTGTATGTAGCTTCAAACTATTTGTGTAAAATTTAATATGCTTGTGATTTCTCTAACACAGAAGGATTTTCCAGTCTCCATAAGGTAGCTAATAGCTTAGACAATAAGCTTGCCAGTTATCTTCTAAAAGGTTTAAAAAATTGCCTACTAGTTAAACTTTCTACTGAATATAACTGTGCTTGCATGCAGAAATAGTGATGTACTAAACATCTAGTGTGTAATGAGCCTCCAAATTAGCAAACAGTGGTGGAGACAGCTGAGGTGGTCCAACATTTCCTCAAGGCATTGTGGAGGGGACAGAGGTACAACTGAGCAAAGAAATTTCTCACAGGGTGTCTCCAGAAAAGCTTGGTTAGTATGAATGAAATGAGAAAATATCTTTTCTCTGGGAACTTCTTTGTTTAGTGTATAAAGAGTTTTACGTAACAAAATTAACTTTCCTTTCTCACCATCAAAGGGGAAAAAACTGCTCTTTGGTTTGCAACACTTTGCAGTCTCTATTCAGTGGAAGTTTGTCTAGTTGAAGTGGCCATCTGGGCTGTAATTACACTCCCAGAATCACGTCACAAACCAGCAAGCTTTTGTTTTCTTCCAGGAGAACAAATTAGGATAAGGAGCATTAAATTACAGAATGCTGAATGTTGTCTTAATAGTTATTCTAAAACTTGGCTTGGGCACACACTTGAGTTCAAAAGCTGTTGGGAGCACAGGCCAAAGATGACGCAGGGCAGCGAGTGCTGTGCCAGTCTCTGGCAGAGCCTGGGGTTGGGGTGATGCTGCCCAGAGCCGTAGCCTGGGGCTTGTACATCAGGCACCTTGTGTGTCTGTGCAGAAACAGCCCTTCTGCAGAGACACACCAGCTCTGTGTGTTTGTGTGTTGGTTTTTCCCATTTCTAGAGCGCAGCTCGCAGTCCTGTGTGGGGAATCTCTCTCTTTTCACCTAAAAGCTGCCACCATGTGGCAAAGGACTATTAGTACGTTTTCTGTTCGTAAACTCAACGTGGGACCCAAAATAAAACCCAGATCTGCCGGTTTACGTTTTCACAGCCAAACTCCTCTTGCTCTGAAGAGAAACAGGTTTATGTTCGGGGGGGTCTTTTGCTGTGTGAAGGTGCTGCTGGGGTGGCTCAGCATGGAGAACTCTCTTGATAAGAGGCTGTACATTTTCCTGTAAACAATACTGCTCTGGTTTTGTCATGCTCCATTATTTAAATGTCTGAGTTGTAGCCTAGTTTGTTTTTTTGGGTTCTTTTTGTTCTTTCTGTGAAATTAAGATGCTGTGAAATAAAACCTGTTTTCGTACATGTTTTGTAACCAAATGTCTCGTTCTGGAATCACAGAATGGTTGGGGTTGGAAGGGACCTCTGGAGATCATGCAGTCCATCCACCTGGAGCAGGTGCCATAGGAACATGTCCAGGTGGGTTTGGAATGTCTCCAGAGAGGGAGACTCCACGACCTCCCTGGGTAGCCTGTTCCAGCGCTCTGCCACCCTCGGTGTAACGAAGTTCTTCCTCATGTAGTGGTGGAGCTTCCTGTGTTTTTGTTTATAGCCATTGCTCCTCGTCCTGTCACTGGGCACCTCTGAAAAGAGTCTGGTACCATAGAATCATATAATGTTAAGAGAGTCATGGACATGCCATGCCATGCCATGGACAGGGACACCTCCCACTAGACCAGGTTGCTCAAGGCCTTGGGACATCCACAACCTCCCTGGGGAACCTGTTCCAGTGCCTCACCACCATCACAGAGAAGAAATTCTTCCTAATATCTAAATTTCCTCTCTTTCACTTTGTACTCATTAATTTTGTATCCATTAATCCTTGTCCCATCACTACCATCCTCTTCACAGGTGCCTTGGAGATATTTATATGCACTAATGAGACCCCCTATCCATCTTCTCCAGACTAAGCAGGCCCAGCTCCTGCAGTCTCTCCTAAGAGAGATCATCACTCTGGCACCCGCTGGGCCCTCTCTGGAAGCTCGGGATGAGGATCTTCCATGAGGGGCCCGGGGGGTGGTTTGGCCACGGGATTACAGAATAGTTCGGGCTGGAAGGGACCTCGGGGATCCCCCAGTCCAACCCCCGTGCTAATCCCCTGGCGCGGGTGCCGCAGCAACGCGCCCGCGTGGGTTTGGAACGTCTCCTGACAGCCCCCGCAGGTACGTGGCGCTGTGACCGCGGGGAGGGGGAACGGGACAAAGACCCCCCCCACACCCGCTCTCTGATCCGCAGCCGGGGGGACACAGCCCGAGCGGTCCGG
>NW_021939960.1:6024721-6232112 GCF_001715985.3 Manacus vitellinus | reverse complement strand
CCGCGGTGTGCGGGCTCCGGCATCACCTCACCGCTTCCCCAGCAGGGCCAGCCCCGCTCTCTGTGACCAGCGACGGCACCCGAGGGAGCGGCTGGAGCTGTGCTGGGGGGGTTAGGTTGGGTGTCGGGAAAAGGTCCTTCCCCCAGAGGGTGGTCGGGCACTGAACAGGCTCCCCAGGGCCAAGGCTGACGGAGCTCAGGGAGCGTTTCGCTCTCGGGCACATGGTGGGAGTGTTGGAGTGTCTGTGCAGGGCCAGGGCTTGGACCTTGTGTGTCCCTTCCAGCTCAGGATATTCCATGGTTTTTCCAGGTATTGCTGCTTAGTGCCTCAGCGGGGATCCCGACGAGATGCAGAACGACGCCGGGGAGTTCGTGGACCTTTATGTTCCTCGGAAATGGTGAGCGGGGCCCGCGAGGGGCCGGGGCTGGGAATGGGCCCTCCGCAAAGAGGCTTCTTGTAGCGGCGAGTACCGGGGGCGGTGGGGAATGTTTACTGTCGGTTTCTGTATTTTTAAGTACCTTGTGTAAAGTACGTAAAGCAAAGAGTAAAGTTGAGAACGCTCTGCATCTCCTGTTCCAAAACTGCCAGCCGTGATTAGGGTGGCAGTGACAGCACATGGAATCACAGAATGGTTTGGGCTGGAAGGGACCTTAAAGCTCATCTCATTCCAACCCCCTGCCATG
This sequence comes from Manacus vitellinus, assembly GCF_001715985.3. Taxonomy (NCBI): domain Eukaryota; kingdom Metazoa; phylum Chordata; class Aves; order Passeriformes; family Pipridae; genus Manacus; species Manacus vitellinus. Next base: position 6,231,429 of record NW_021939960.1, on the reverse strand, counting down.
GGCAGCAACACCTTCCACTAGCCCAGGTTGCTCCAAGCCCTGTCCAGCCTGGCCTTGGACACTTCAGGGATGGGCAGTCACAATTTCTCTGGGCAATCTGTGCCAGGGCCTCACCACCCTCACAGGGAAGAATTTCCTCCTAAAATGGTTCACATCAGAAGTAAACATGTGTTTATAGCACACAGGTGTTTCTGTGACTCTCTTGCAAGCTATGGTAGTGAACCTGTTAAGTAATCACATATTCTAATAGCACATCATAAGTATAGTTTTGGTATTGTAGTAAATGGACAGTAGGAAACTTTTTAAAAGTCTGTGTATGTTAAAAAAATATTACAAATAAACCATTTGTATGCACTTTATTACGTTAGGTTAAATATTATTTACTACCTGGGATTTCTGAGGGTTTGCAGCTTGAGTGTCTTTGACAGCTGTAGTGGCTTCCAGTGAAAAAGGCATAGAAACTACAGTCTTATGAATTACCTTGATTGCTACATCTTTTGCATTTTAGAAAAAAAAATAATATTCTGTGTTTTCAAGGCCTGCATGATGCTACCAAGTGAAAGTTTCCTTTAAATATACTTAAAACTGCATTTTAATTTTCTAAGTACTGGAAGTTTAAACTGTTACTGCCTAAATTTCTTGAGCAGTTTTAATTTACCTGTAGTCTTGGCTTTAGTAGTTTTTTTTGTCTGTTTTCTTTTTGTTTAAATATATCTTGTTTTATTCCTTAGCTCTGCTAGCAACCGGATCATTGGTGCCAAGGATCATGCTTCCATTCAGATAAATATTTCTGAGGTAAGTTTCTTAACAGAAGTATGTGATGAGAGAGCTACACCTTTAAACTTCTGATAGAAGTTGAGAAATAAAACAGCATGTGATGCATCTCAAATAATTCACCAAAGAAAGCCACAGTCGACCTTGACTCCTGCAGGTTCCCAGTTAATGCACATGGGCCCCAGTTGATTTAAGCTCCTTTTAGCATGATTTGGGGTTTTTTTCCCATTTGTTCCTTGCTTTTCACCTTTCAGGATTTCTGTAGACACAGTGTTCCTGTAGCTCATGAACTATAGAGCTTGATTTAGTTCCTGAATAGGAGACCACAAGGCCACGTTCCCATTTTTTTTAAACATCTGAATCTCGTGTTAGCTGACTTTAAAAAGTGCTCTGTTTGTGATTTCCTGTGAATGTTAAGGCAAATACTTTCCTTGTTCACCATGTTTCATTCCTTCAGTGATCCCTATTTCTTGTTTTCAAAGAATCAGAGATGAGCAGAATGTGGAAACAAACCCACCTGGTATTATAGGGTTCACCACACTGTTTAATTTCATGATTTGTATTGTTTTGTCATTTTTCCTGTTAAATTTCTCAGCAGCTGGAGAAAGTGAGACAATTTATGTCTCTCAACTTGGGCATTTTCCTAACTATGTAACAAGTCTGTCCCCTTCCCCCCTTCAGTTCAATTTTCCAGGATACTGATCTTAGTTAAAAGAAACATGAAAAAAAATTGTAAAAGTAGGAAAAATCCACAAGTAGACTTTACATTGAACTTTGTACAGAACTCAGATTTTTTTTCTTTTAGCTACCACTTCTTGTTACTCTGTGTGATCCACTAATAACTATAAATTTGCTGTGCAAAGATCATCTGTAGTTGACCTTCTAACTTCAGTATTTGCCCGGAGTTTCTGTAGTTTACTTGCTCAACACTGCAAGTGTTTTTCTGCAGTTTTTAACTTTGCAAGTGTGATGTAAGAGCATAAAACCTTATAAGAATCTGTGTGCAGTAACTTGGCTGTAATTACAGGTCGACAAGGTGACAGGCAGAGTGAATGGCCAGTTCAAGACTTACGCCATTTGCGGCCCAATCCGGAGGATGGTGAGTGCTTTCCTCACCTACAAAATCATTCTACTTCCTTACATGTTGATTAGTAATTAATGAAATGTATATTTGGCCCTGAAAACACAGTGTGTCTTCACCTCATTCTCAAGCAAGAACTTTTGTGGGGGTAATGGAAGACCAGAACGGTCGGGGGTTGGAAGGGACCTTAAAGATCATTCAGTTTGAACCCCTTCCACTAGAGCAGGATGCTCAGGGCTCCATCCAACCTGGCCTTGGACCCTTCCAGGGATGGGGCAGCCACAGCTTCTTTGGACAACCTGTGCCAGTGCCTCAGTTTAAGTTGGAATAATCAGTTTCTTCTGGGTTCTTGTTTGTTTGTTTTCTTAACACTTTGGTTTGTAGAATTATGTTTGTTTATTTTTTTTAAATCATTGAAGGATGAAAGTGATTTCTTTTAAGAATGTACCAAGACACTGAATATCTGGCTTTTATCTGTTGTTTACAATTATTTGAGAGGATACTACAATGACTTCAAGTTGTTAAGCGTGATGTGAAGCTTCTTAGAGTTCATCACAAGTCCACTTACCCAAAAGTATTATCTTGTAAATGTAAATGTGTATTTTATCAAGTTAAAACTGTTTCTTATCCTTAAGGATGACAAAGAATTAACAGTTTATTTTGAAAACACTAATCTGTCTATAAAATGTAAGGATCTGTGGAAGGCATTGTGCATTTCCCTGCCAGCATTAACTGCTGCAGCTGCCTCTCTTTTCAGTGTGTGTCAGCAATTATTTGGACACTTCAGAATATTTTTATTTTCTTTCTTAAAGGGTGAATCAGACGACTCCATTCTGCGCCTGGCAAAAAATGATGGGATTGTTTCCAAGTACGTGTGTTTATCTTATCCTCTAACTCTTGCAGGGGTAACTTCCATACCCAAATCCAGCTTTTAGGATGACAGTGTGTAGGTTGTATTTATAGGAGGATTACACAGTTGCTCAAAAATATTTACTTGAAGCTGTTGAAGCAAATTGGTTTGTAATAACAATGTTTATTTCATTTTCTTCTAGGAACTTCTAACTGAAGAAACTTCGGTATGGGACATGTGATGTGAAATAAACAGTTCAAACCTACATTGTGCTGTGTCTTTTGTTCGATTCGTAAACATCAGTGGATTTATTATGGTTAATCTTAGGAGACTTAGAGATGTGTCTTAAAAAATATACAGATTCTGATTGTGAATTCTTTAAATAAATCAGCTTGTAAGGCAATGCCAGAGTTGAAATTCAAGAATTTCCACTTCACTCTTTGATTCACTGTCATCTTTCTTTTCCAGAGTTAATAAGTTTTGTAGTTGTAGCCCAAGTGCTTTTTTGATCTGTAGTAGAGCGTTTCAGCTTGCTGGTTTTTCAGTGGAAAAACTGAGGGTATTCTCATTTTGTTATCACAGTTTAGTGGGCTTTCCCCCCTAGAGGGTCATAATATTTATTCTGCCACTGACACGTTCTTAAGTAAATTAATGAAACTGAAATTCATGGAAAACTAACTGGGAATACTTACATGCTAGTAGATTGCTTGCCATGTGAGAGAGACTTAAAAGTTCTGCATTTTTACTTAGGACTTCAATGTTGAAAAGTGGGGAATAATTTTTTTAATTGAATCAGTTTTTTCTCAAATCATGAAGTAAATTAGGATTTAGAGTGTGTAGACACAATGAAGTACATAACTAAACCTTTATTTCAGGAGCAATTTCAGCAGTCAGAACTCAGCAGGCTGAGTTTTAGAATAGCCATAACCTAAAACATCTTTGGCTGCACATTCTCTCTTCTCACTGATAACACTTGAATTTACTAGTACTCCTCTGAGCTGATAGTACTTTTAATAGATAAAGTCCTGGATGTTTTGAGTAGTGGCAACTCGGCTAAAAAGACCAAAAAACAGGCTTCATGTTGAATTCACATTGAGCTTAATACAGAAAGCACATGAGAGAGACCTTTTAAATACTAAAATTAGAGGGAAAAAATGAACCCACACTTTATTTTTGAGTTATGTTCTTCTGACATTTAAGTTAACTATAAAAAATGCATTTTAAAAAAAAAAGGGGGGGTGGGGAATGGTGAGGGAGGATGACACTGTTAGTTGTGATTCTCCTAGAAATAATTCATTTTTCCAGCAGATAAATCTGTGAAAACACTTTCTGGAAAGACAAATACAGTCTCCAAACTGGAGAGATTTCAGCTTGGCATATGTCCAATCCTTATTACTTTCCTTTGTACACAGTAAGAGGAGATAAATTTTAATTGGACTTGATGGTTTTTTTCTGACATATCTTAAATTAGCTGCTTCTGCCTTGGCATTAGGGTAGAACTTTAAATAAAACCACTAGCTGTTTACTGCTGATAAATGCCTGGTTTACCAAAGAGTTTAGATATTGTTGACTTGTTTCTAATCCCCTGGGACTCTGTTCATCCATGTGGATTTCAGTGGAATTCCTCCATAAGGCACAGTGAACTGACAGCTTAAAAGTTCAAGACGAACTTGAGGTCTCTCAGATGTCTTTTTGAGCAATACAACCCCGTTAGCATACAGCTGTACCAAATTTACACTTCTGTTTTAAGTATTTAAGAACAATGTTGTAATTTAAAATGTTCTGGGCTTTGTCATACTGATTGTTGCCATTTGGTTTTCAGAACTTAAAAAACAATTGAAACAAATTACTTTTTCATTAATTTCTTGTCAAAGTAAGAAATGTAATGGTGCCATATCCTAAAACAGTTCAGTTGGGAATGAATTAGTGCTGTGCTAAAGGCTTCCTGGAGTTCATGCTGTTGTCACCAGCAAGACTGCACATGAGTCTTACAAGAATTTCTGCAGAATCCTAACAAGGGAGGACACGTGTCCCTTTAAAAATGCAATTTTCAGTTGCATTTTCTAGTATTGTGATGTAAAGTGTTCTTTGTTTTCCTGGAACAGGAATAGTTCAGATGTTCGAGAGCCATGAAAGGGAATGAACTGTACTTGTACTGTACAAGATGGACAGAGTTGCCCTTACATGGTTACATTGCACCAAGTCGTGAAATTCTTTGCTGTTACTTACGAGGACTTGGCAGTGGCATCCTAAAGACATCTGATTTAACTGGGGCTATTTTAGTGTCTTTGGCCAAAATTTTGCTGCTCAGGCAAGAGCCTGTATACTCCTGAAAACACCTGGGGTTTTTTGTAGCTTGTAGATGTCTCATAATACTGATTTTTCTTCTAAGCCTTGACATTCTTCTAATGAACTACATGGTGTTGAAAAGCTGCTTTAGTCAGTCTCAGCTGTAAGCCTGTTGTGATCAGAGACCCGGGGTGAGGAGGTCACTGCTTCTTCTGTTGCCGTGGGCACAGGATCAGCAGCTTTGATAACATCACCCCTCTGCAAGGTGCCAAACAGGCACAACGCTGCCAGGCTGGGAGAAGACAAGAGGCAACAACGTGCTTGCCTGGCATCATTCCTGCTCCACTGCACAGAGGAGCACTGTGACTGGAGAGGGATAAAAAAGGCCAAGAGTGTCCTTTGCCTTCATGTGTGTCCATCCACTGCTGCTGCTCTGCTGCCTGGCTCAGACTCTTGAGGAGTTTTTCTGTCTCACTAGTGCTGCCTGCAGAAGGGAACCTGGGACAGCTGTGCAGGATATAATTTATTTTCCTAAAGCATGTGGTGATGCTGGAGGTGGCTGAAAGCCTACCTAGAGGCCTGAGCTAATCTAGTTGCACTAGATTTGGCAGCAATTTTGTTTTTCAGTTGGATGTCATGGAGAGCTGTCTATTCCCACCTCCTGTTTTGTTCAATTGCTGTCACTCTTATTGATACACCAAGATAAATACACCTCTGCTGCAAATATGACTTTGAACAAGTTAAAGGGAGGTTTTGATTTTAGTAGGTTTTGATTCATTGATGGTTGTTTGCATTGAGGCATCCCAGGGGGGCAGCTTCCCTGTATGTATGCTGGACTAATCAGCCATGGAAAAAAACAAAGAAAACCAATTAGGCATTTTTTTCCTACTGGGAAACACGCTGTTGTTTGATATCAGACAGGAGTTCTGCTTGGTTGAATCCTCAATAGGAACTGCAGGTGCTGAGGTTTTAAGAATTAAGAACAGTTAATGTCAATGTGGGATTCTTTTTTTAATGCATGATGATGAAAAATGTATTGATGAAAAATGTACTATTTTAACATCTGTTCTGGGATAGCTGATAGTAAAACTAATGTGGCCAGGCTGAACCAGGCATATTTTGCAGTGTACACCCCTGAGCTTTAGTTTGTTAACAAATCCTGTTCTTTGGTTTCTTTCTACAGGACTGGGACCGTGGAGAAGAGCAGGTACATGCCTGTTTTGACAAGGACTGGGGCCCCTGGGTTTGGGAATTCCTGTTTGCAGTCCTAGGGCTGACCATGGCCGGCTGCCAGTGCCCACCTAGCCACTCCCCACTCCTTCTCCACAACAGGACAGAAAATAGGGTGGAAAAGCACGTGGGTGACAGCAGGGAGATCACTTACCAATTATCATCATGGGCAAAACAGGAAAATCAATTTATTGCTTACTAAAACAGAGTTGGATGGGGAGAGAAGCCCCATCCACCCCCTTTACCCAGGCTCTGCGTCAGGGGATACCCGCAGATCCCCAGCCCCAGGGCTCGTGGGGCTGCCCTTCACAATCTAATTTTATTTATCTCACCCACTGCTCACTCCCACACCCCCTTTCCCCACCGTGCCCTGGTGTTGCTGAGGGGCTCAGCCATGCCCTGTGGTGGGGCAGCTGGAGCCATCCAGACCTGGCTGTGCCCAGCCTGAGGTGGCCGTGCCTCCCCCCTGGAGACCCTCCTGCCATCACTGGGCACCCAGCACAGCTCTCCCCTCCACCAACAGGTATTTAATCCAAACCCTTTTGTTCCAACAACTGCTGATGGCCTTCAGCAATTCCTCAGGTTTGTGTCACGCTTCTCCTGGGTCAGCTTTATGGGGATACGTGTGTGTTTATCCATGTTTCTCACCTGGGAAGGCGATGGCGCTCCGAGGGTGAGGCGTGGTCATCCATCAGACACCTGATAGTGTCAGGACTAAGATGCAGATCGTGGAGCCCCAGAGCTGTACTTAATCTGCTAATTCAGGTGCTCTTCAAGAGGATGGAGAACAATCCTTGTGCAGGGAGGCTGGGATTGTGGGGCATTGGTTGGGGGTCACTGCAGGGATGGAACTAAGAGTCACACACTGCACTTTGGCAAGCTGGTTGTGAGCTGGGACACACCACATATATCAAATTAAGGTTTTACTTACCTGGCACTAAATGCAATAATCATTTCACTGTTTTCCCAGGGCACCAGAGTCCTGAGAAGCACCTTGATCCATCCATCGATGCATACCAAAATACAATGTACTGGTGTCCTGATGTGAAGTCACTCAGGCTGTCACACTCTCACGAGCTGCAGTGCCTGTCAGGTAAGAAGGTTAAACAAAAATGCTAAAATCCCATGTGTTGTATTTCACAAAACAGTATTTTCATTTAGTGTTTAGCACAACTCTGTACAGGTTACTCATTGAGCTGGGAAATGTGATAGTTTGTGCTCCAGGCAAAGTGTTTCAAATGTCTGAGGCTAAAAAAAAATAGCACTTCAAAATAAATTGGGTGGGGAGGTGGCAGAGGTTATTGCTTGCTGCTTGTCCCTGCTTCATTCAGTTCTTTCCCCTACAAGGGCTAGAAAGGCTGGGTATTTAATTTTCCCTTTGACCAGTTTGAGGCTAAAAGAAAGGGATTTACATGCCTGATTTCTGTTCTGGCCGATGGAGCCATGCTTACAGCAAACTCCCTCTGCATTCCTGGGAAAATGGGGTCATTTGTGCTGGATCACCCAGCCAAGCATGGATCTGTGACTGTACAGCCCACAAGCCAGCTGTGCCGAGGAAATAACAACCTTAAAAAGTTGACTCTGCAATTAAGTTCCGTGTCTGCTGATGGGACACTTTTGCTGCTGTCTTGTGTCTGCTCTCAAGTGCCTGGAACCAGTATCCCAGAGTTCAGTGTATTACCTGATAATCTCAAACTTGGAAGAGTTTCCAGGCAGGCTGACCAAAATCTGAGGATCTAAGACTGCCCGTACCCAAGAATAAGTAAATAAAAGGAAGCTGATCCCAGATGGTGCTGATTAAAACATGAACTACAAAGGGAGATTAAGGAAGCAGCTTTCAGGCTGCGAAGTATATTACCTGAGAGGGAGCTTGATCATTGTGCACAGAGCTCATATTTCTGGAAACCCAGCACATCTTGACACAGCACTGCCTTTGGAGAGCCTGCATCCTCCTGCAGAAGATAACGGAGCCAAGCTTTGGGTCTTCTGATTACAGAGGGAATTAACATCTCGGCAACACATCGGAGGCAAACCCCATTCAGGTTAAAGGGAGGCAATTGGATAAGATTTTTCTGACCTTCTCCCAGGTGCTGCACTTGTCTAGGGAACAGGAGGCTTTGCAGGTGTGGGACAGGTGACAAGGTGCCTGCCTGCCAGGAACACTGCAGCCAGTGTTCACTTCTGATCTCGGTTGAATGGGGACCTCCTTTGGTCTTAAGGCCCCAGATGCAGATTTTTTGTTTTCCAAAATATATTTATCACATATCTCTGTGACAATCAAGCTTGTTTGAGACTCTCCTGATGGGAAAGTTGATCTTTGCCTCACTTAGAACAGTGCTAACTCACTGCCCTAAGTCATAATTCCCAAAAAACTTTAAATATCCAGGAAAGTCTCATACACATACATGCATAACAGCTTTCCATATGGTTATGTAAAAATCTCAAACTATGGCATTTCACCAGGTACCTTGTGACTCGTGTCTGCTCTGCTACTCAGCCCTCATTGTTTTCAGTGCCTTTAAAAAAAAAAAAAGAGAAGAAAAAGTGCTGTTTGTTTCTGCAGAGCAGAAAGCTCCTCCTGGCGTGCTTCCCATGAAATGTGCATCACAGGCATTCCAAAAAACTAGAACACTGGGATCAAGGCTCAGGAGACCTAGTTTCTACTTACAACAATGATGTTTGTTTTGAGCAAGACCTGTTGACTGCTATGTCCTATACTGGAATTTACCCATCTCTCAAATGAATGTGATTAAAAAAGCAGGAAGCTTTGAATCAATTTAAGGGGTGCTCAGAAAATGCAGTATGAGGTGGCACAGTTCTTTAAATAACTAATACAAGAAGTATAAACTTTTAAGAAGATCTACAGTGAACTCAGTAGAGTTGAGCCAGAGGCAGGGGTAATAATTTACTATTTTAACCCCTGGTTTTATCTGCTGTTCAGCAGGGAAATTGTACACCCTCAATTATCTGGACATGCAAATAAAACAATGTAATTTTTCCCATTTTTAATCCAGTACCATTTATGGAGGTAGGACCCTTTGAGTGTTTTTTCTTCCTTTAGGGAGTGGGCCATATCAAGGGAGGGTCATATCAAAGTTGATTGCTGGAAGGAATTACTCTGATTTACAATGCTCTGCACCTTGAGATAACTCCTCTGGTATTTGGAGACTCTGAAATGCAAAAAGCAATGCTCATGGGGAGCCTGCTCTCCATGTCACCCCTTTCTTGTATCAGTAGCTGGGACCCAGGAGTCTGAATCACAAAAAGGACTGGTCCTTGTCAACTCACTCCAAGCTGCAGCTGCCATGTCTGTTCCTACTGCTCTGGCCCAGTCTAAAGACTTCTCGGATCTCTAAGGTCAATGGAGCCTTTAATGCAAATTCACAGGATACCATTAGCCTTAGATTCCCATCTTCATGAATTTGCAAGAGACACCCGACACTCTCCAGAAGTGCTCAGAGCTGGGAACAGAACAAACCAGGAGAAATTCCAGCAAAGGGGAGGTGACTGATTCCAGCTCCAGATAACAGTTGTTATCAGAGAAGCTCATAAATCCACCCAGTTTAAACAGTGTCAGGCAGCATCTCGTGCTGCATTGTGTGTTGCCTCAAGGGATCTATAGCTGCTTGTTCTGATCAACGACTTCCATTCTATCTTTCAGGTTCCCAAAAGTCACTATTTCCTGGAAAATGTTTGTGGGAATACTGAGTGTCTGTGTAGCCTTAGGGAGAAGGAGCAGAGCATGTTGCTGTTCTAATAAACAGCCCTGAATTACTGTTTGGCTGTCACTTGGGTGGCTGGAAAATGCACTAGTGATTAAAACAACATATATTGGCAAAAACAACATGCCAGAAGTATGGGGGTTGTTTAAATGTTGGGACATCCCCTGTTGGGATCTGATTTTCAAATGTCTGGCGGAATACAAAGTCTTCATTGAGACACAGTGCCAGTGTTTCTCCTGGCAACTGTAAGTAGACACCTAATAGCCCCATGCTTTGAGAAGCAGAAATACATGGATACCATCACCTTCTGTGTGTCACTGTCACCCTTCTTGTGTCATCACTGCCACTGCAGAGCGTCCCTGCACCTTGGCAGGTGCAGATTACTTGAGGAGGAGACATAAGACATGGTAATCTATGTATCTTAACTCTAGTTTTGCCTCAAGCATTTGTGCAGAGATACTATGGCCTAATAACAATGAGGCAGACCTTTGGGAGAAAATAGAATTTTAATGTTTGGGAAAAAACCCTACAGCTTTACCATGGAAAACTATGGATTTGCTGTTAAAGAATGATGTGCATGTGAGAAGATGAGCATCCCTGTCAAGGAGTTGGTCCCAAGTACAGTGTCAGGCTGATGCTCATGTGCTCCGAGTGATTTCTCAACAACTCCTTCCTGCTACATGAAAAAAATATTTGTATTGTGGTCAGCCATCCCTTTTAGGGATGTGCTGCAGCAATTATGAGAAGCAAGAGGGAGTCATGACCTTGCTATTATTCTAGCAACTCAGTGGATTTATTTGAGCCACATTTTGTCTCTTCCAGCAAACAGTTCAGTAGTTTCCAAAGCACCAAAAAGAGCATAAGGGGATTCTGCCTCCACTGTCGTCACTTTTGAATGACCTTGCAGAACAAAGAGTAGATGATGAAGTGACCTCATAAAATACTCTTTTAGGAAAACAGCATGTCATACACTGCCGGGATGAATTGTCCAGAACAGGATACTGGGAGTAACCTTTCACTCCACATGGTGAGAGAGAGAAAGGTATGAACCTGTGGGACTTTGTCAGTCAAGCAGATGTGTGAAATCTCTAAGGCAGCCTTCAGTGTAGGTGGGGATATAGAGGGGAGAAGATTGTCTCTTCTCCCAAATTATAGTGTTCAGCACCTTGGCTACCTTCACAAGAGTGTAATAGCCCTTCCCTGACCTCTGTGGTGAGGAAACTTGGGTCACAAAAGCTGTGTCCTACTATATATCCAGGTAACTTCTAAATGGGCTGGTTGTGCCTAAGCACAACAGTAGCTGGACGCTGAAACCCAGTGGCACCAAGGGTGACACAGTGCAAAGTGGGATTCCCAAATAATAGCTCTGGGGAGCAGCATTTAGGGGAAGAAACTGATAAAAAATGAGGTAATAGTGAGTCACCTTTTTTTTTTTTCCTTTACTATTGTAAAAAGTAACTGAAAGAAAGGAGCAGATGAAAATGTTTGGTGTTTAGTGAAAGGTTGGCAGCAGGCTCTTCTTACCATCCTGAAGGGAGCTGCTCAGCACCGCGTTCTTCTGCACCCTCTGGTGCTGGTTAATCTTGGAAAGAAGCAGTATATCCCTCTCTGCTCCTTAGAAATGACCTGAGCTGAACACATGGCTGGAATCCTTTTGATAAGGTCCAAGACACAGAACAGCTTCCTACATGCTGCCTCGAGGGCAGACCTGACCGTCTGACTCCCATTGTAGTGACATTTCAGGAGCAATTTTATTTGTTCCGGTCGGCTTTAATTGAACATCTGGGTTAATAACAGGGAGATTCCCAACGTTGGCATAAGAGTCGGGAAGGAAAAGGAGTCATTTTGGAGTTCTTCCTTAATCACAGCTCCTTTGTTAGAAATGTTGGTGTTATTTAATTGAGTGTTAAATCCCAGTCACATGAGCACCCTCGAGTGTAATCTCCTGTGATAAATTGCCCAGTACTCGTGTCAGAGACACATTCTGGTCTCCAGCCTGTGCAAGACTGAGTGCCCTGTGATTACAGCTGACTTTTGGAGAGGGAATGAGGGAGGAATGGTTCTTATTTCAGTTTAAATTGATTTAAAAAGACAATTGACTCCAGATTTGGATGAGGACACTGTTCTCTAATCTGCTTGAGGTCTTTATAGAATGTAGTTACTTTTTCCATGCTTTTCAGAAAATGTTTACAGGGTCCAGGTCTTATCAGACAGAGGCAGACAGCCCTTAGGGGGGAACAGACAATTGTACAAGGTCTCATCTCACGGGTGGGACAGAAGGAAGGGAAAGGACTTGTTAAGGGTTAGGTGGGAGCTTGTTATCTGTTGGAAGCAGTCAGATCTCTAGGATTTGGAAAGAGAACTTGAAGGTGGAAATGGAAACTAGATATGAAGAAGCAACTGAGCAGATAAGAGGAGGATGGGAAGGAAAACCTGTAAGTCTTCAAGAAAACCGCTCTTGTGCTACATTCTTCTAATATTTCTGCATGTTATTCTACTCATTCTCCCCCTTCAGAGATTTCACCCTATGTTTTGGGGTCTCTGAGATCAACCAGAGCCAGAAAGATAGGCCAGAGGCAGAGCAAGGTGCTGGCATTCCTGGGGGGCACAGATGCCTGGGGTGAGCATGCAGGGAACAGTAAATGGCTTCTGGGATACTTCCGACTCCACTGGCACTGTGTTCCCCAAATGTTGTGAATTAGAAAGCTGGCAGCATCTTTGAGCTGTGCACCAGAGAGGTCTCTGCTGTCAGACCTCCACACTTGGATAGTGGGCAGAATTTGTTGACCTCGGATGCAGGTCTTCATTCCACTGTGAAGCCACTTACATTTATACTCAGCTGAGAGGGCAGGTTTAGCTTTGCTCAGTCAGTCTCCATTTAGAGATTCCTCACCTGATGTTTCCTTCACTCTCAGGGCAGCAGCAAAACAGCACAGGGCTCCGTGCCTGCGCCCAGGAAGGTGGTGGTGTGCACCAGCAGCCGAGAAATTCACTGGGAATAAAGCCAAGAAACCATGGATCTGCAGCAGGAGAAGAGCAGCCCTGTAGGAAGCAGTTTGGAGCATGGACACATCCAGGTAGGACAGAGATGTGGCCCAGACTGGCTGCACCTGTGTGCCAGATACAGACAGCTACATCTGGCAGAGGCGTGGTCTGAAGTGACTGGTCCTGGTGTCAGGCATCTGTCTCCCTTCTGGAATGCAAGGCTTGTGCTGAGACCAGCTCCTTGGGTGCTGTTTCCCCTGTAATGTTAAAGCTCTGGCACTAAGGGAAATGGCAGTGTGTGCTGTGGTGTGCTCAGGACACACAGCCTGGCTGAGTCACTGGACTGGGATGTCCCCTCTCTGGGGTGCCTGTTCCCAGCGTGCCACCTGCCTCCAGCCCAGCAGCAGCTGTGACAGGACCCCTTGTCCCACCACACACACAGCACATCCTCTGGCATGGCCCTGCTGATAACAGCCTGTTCCCTCAGTCCATCACAGGCACATCACAGCCATCTCATTTTATCCAAACACCACTTCCCTCCCCAGTCCTGAATCATCAGCAGGCTGATATCAGTGCCTGTGTGTCAGTACCAAAGAATGCCTGGTAATATCCCTTTTTCTCCTCAGCTTTTTCCAGCTCCCTTTAAATTCAAAATAATTTGTGCCTCCTTATGACCCCAAAGGCACTACTAAACAAATGTATCAACATGAAAGTAAGCATTTTAATCAGTAAAATGCAAGATTTTTTTAAAAAATAATAACAAGACCCTGCAGGGAGAAAGACTGAGAAAAGAAGAGCAAATGAAAAGAAATGCTCTGTATGTTCTGGCTGGGAGCCAAAGGCCCTCTAGGCCAGGTTTGGATAAAATAGGGCTTAATTTCTGGTGTGAGAAACCGCTAGAGTGAATCTGTAGCAAACAAAGGCCAATTCACAAAGGGACATAGGCCAGGGCTGGAGGAGGAGAAGGCAGCCTGCCAGTTCTGCCAGCTCCCGTGATTTTATCATATCTTGCAATATCAGATGTTTTACTTGCAGCTTCCTTTTCCACTTGCATTTTTTTTTTTAAAAACTGCATTTCTACTCTTGAAACCTGTAGGGAAAAATGTGAGGTACACTCCAAAGATGGCCCAGAAAGCAAAATGAAGATAAAAGACACTAGAGTTCATTAACTTAAAGAAAATTAAACTGAGATTCTTAAACAAGCCTCAGGGAGAGGAGGGTTTTTTAAAAAAAAGTTTGGGCTGGGCAGTGTGAAATGCCTTCTTGTACCATGAACAACTGTTTACATTTGAAAAGAAATGCTGTGTCAGCAGTGCTAGGGGGCTCATCTCTCAGTGACAGCATTATCTCCCTGGAGAGCTTCCAGTGCCAGAGGAGTGTGAGATCCCCCAGATCTCCCAGGGCTCAGCAGTGCCCTCTTCCAGACCACCACAACCTCTCCTCTGCACATCACGGGGGTCAGAGAGATGACATAAAGCCAACTATGGTAACAGGGTGGTACAAACCTACCAAGGGAATTCTCTCCATAATGGGAATCTTGCCCAATTCTTAAAAGTCCATTTTTTCCCTTGGGAGCATAGCAGAGAGCATGTACCCAGAACAGTGGCATTTCCATCACATCCCACAGCACGGGTGGTACTGACGGGAACGAGTCGCGCTCCCGTTACATTCCCTGATTCGTTCCAATAAACAGAGCAGAGAGAATGGCTTGTTCTGAAAATCTAAAGCTTTTCTATTAGCTGCACGCTGTGCTTAATACCCTTGATAATTAAACAGTTGGCCAGTAGAATATACTTTGTTTTTTCTCTAATTGCTCAGATCCAGGCAGTGTGTTCGGGAGTCAGCTCTCAAACAACCCGGCATTTAGTGCAGCTACAGAAACCAGTGGCACTGTGTGCAGCGGTGACAGCTTTAGAGTCCCTCTCAAGAGGCTGTTGGGGATGCAGGATTGCTTCCCCAGGGGTCATCCCTGTATTTTCCCATGATATTATCTGATTTTTGAGGCCAGTTGCGGACGCAGGAATTCTGCCCACGCACATTTCTTCTGGCTGCTGTAGGTCCTGGGATGACAGTAGGTCGGCCCACACAGGGCAGCCTGTGGCCATTTACCAGCCCACGCCAACATAAGCTCAGTCCTAATTCTTGATTTTGAAAACACCCTTATGGGAGTTGTAGGAAACACAACTTTGGTGTCATCATGTCCACTTTGGATTTACCTCAGGCCACCATGATTTGGGCTTTCCCCATACAATTTGTGACTGAGCACAATGTGAGGTGCATCTGTGGAGTGCTTTTGGCTGTTTTGGGGTTCAGTCCCAAAGGAGGCACTTCTAGAAACTGTTGTTTGAATTGCTGTCATTTTAGCAGACAAAATAATTAAGTTTTGAAGGTACTGAGCTAAGGAGCTGAGATGTCATGATGTAGTTGGTTGAGAGGAGCTGGGTGTTACTGGAGGATTCAAGCCCCATCCCAAAAGCAGGGACACTGAATATGGATTGGGAAGGTGAGGGATGAGACAACACTGCAGTTTGCATGACAGCTTGTGGTAGAAATCCAAATTGCTCCATCCCCTCTGTGCTGGAGGGCTGCTGCCGGGCATAGGTGGATACAGACTTATATACACCCAAGGCACCAGCTCCAGTGACAGCCAGTCTTGTAGCACCGGTGACAGATGTGTTACCTTTCAATACAAGTGTACTGGGAGTGATGCAGGTTTTCCACTGTCATACACAGGCTCAATGTGACTAATGGAAGGGAAACAAGGAGTGTTTGACCCTCGTTAGTGTCATAATTTCAAGTGATGCCCACCCTTTCCCCATTTTACAGCCGCGGGGCTCTGACAAAGAGGGCTGTGTTCTTACTGTGTATGATTAACTAAATCCTGTGTTACATGTAACAGGCTGAATGGGGAGTTGAGGACACTGTTTGCAAAGATAAAGGATGTGCAACTGTACTGGCACAGGCAGCGCCTCTGCAGGAGTGGGTTTTGAGAAAAAAGAGAGCCTGGGTCCTGTTTTCTTCTTGTTTGTAGCTGTGGTACTTACAGTACATGAAATTTGAAAAATCCCTTTGTTTGGCTGCCCTCAGGCTTCCCACGTGGAAAAAGGGTGTGTGGGGATGGGAGTGCCCACACTGAACACAGTGTGCTCTCTGCTGCTTGCACTGCCCAGGCTGATCCAGGCAACGGGGAGGGAAAGAGAACTCATTCACCCACGCAGTGGGAATTGCTTGGTTACCACCATCATGGAGGGGAGCCTCTGCAGGTCACCCATCAGGGAAGTCCCCCAGGGATGAGGTTCTCCTTTACAAAACCTATTCTCTTCCCTGCCTCAACCCCAGTGTTTCACACTGTTCAGACACAGACATGCTCAGACACCACTTTTTCCCTACTGTTTCCACTTGCCTCTGTTCTCCTGAACCAGGATCACATATATCAAAATATTATAAGGGTCAGCTGCTTGCAGGATGAGGAGGTACAAAGAATTCCCCAAGATTTCACATGCTAATTCATTTCAGCATCACCTGTCTCCTCTGCTCATGATATAACACTGTTTTTATTACTCATAAATTTTCAAGTGGAGTAAAGAAGTTTGGGCAGCTCAATTTGACTGAAAATGCTTTTGGAGATTGACAGGAACAACACTTATGTTGTCACATTCCAGCATAAGCATACCTTTCACTTCAGATAACTGGGATAAAAATGATATATTATGATGGTGTTCCAGGCTTAGTTTCACCTACAGCATCTGTACATTATATGGCAGCAGCCATTAGAAATGAATGATGCCAGAACCAGACAGAGCCTGTGCTCTTAATTGTAGGGGCCATTTGCTCTGCTGATGACAGACAGTGTCTGCCTGTGTACACTGACTTCACCTGCTCATGTGTTTCTGATTTTGCTGCAGTGTTTGGTATGGTGGCAAGTGAGAATATCCCTTTCGTGCCATCTGTGGTGTGTTTTCTTCCCCCCAAGTGTTCTGAAAGATCAACTTGTACTCAGACAAGTGTGATGCCTTTGAACTGATTGGAGAGACGCCCACAGGAATCCATGCCCACTTCAGGACCTGGTCTAGGGGACACAATTCGGAAATATTATAGTCCAGAAGCTTCTCCACCTCACCCTGGTGTGGCTGTGTCTTAGCTGAGGTTGCTGCCCACAGCACAGCCCCTTCCAAGCACATTTGCTCAGGGGAGGAGCAAGTGTGGGGGCAAAAATGATACAACAGCCCTTGCACTTTATTGCCCAAATATGAGTCCTGTGCATGTAGAAGTAGCTCAGCATGTCCTAGTGTGGTGTTTATTAACACACAGGGCATCACTTTCAATGGGTTTATGTTGGTGTAAATATTCAGCATGAGTTAGGGTAGCCAGTGGGGTTGGGACAAGCGTGAGATCTATACTAGGTGCTTTCTGAAAGTGACATTAGGACAGTATATTTTGCCTCTATTTTTTTCCTGTTTGCAAATATCTGCTTGTCTGTGTATGTACACGGTGAGTTTCTTTTGTAATGAATCTTCCCCTGTTTGCTAATTGCTGCAATGCAAAGCCCTGCTGCATTTGGCATCTGGTTTCCTATGAACACCTTCACTTCTGGATATTGCTTTAGTAATCCCAACAAAGCCATCCCGACAGCTCTGACTGATTGTCTCCATTCATAAAACTGCATCTTAATACCTAATCCTCACCACTGCTGCCAGCCAGGCAGTCTCATTGTTAAAAAGATTAAACTATTATCCCATGCAAACACCAATCTTTAATTTTTAAATGTTAGGTTAGAGTCTTCTGATGATGGAAAATGCCAGGATGCATGGGACACTGTATTCTCTAGAGCTTTGTGGCCAACATGTTTAAAGCTCAGTGAAATATAAGTTACTGCCTCATTCGTTACTTCTGTGGGTGAATTAGTGTCCCTTCCCCCAACCCAAACTCAGCTGGTTTGAAATTCAGAAATGAAAGTAAAGCATCTTTTGTTTTGCTTTTTAAAGTTTTTTTTAAATTCTGTTTGAGTCACGAGCTAAAATTATAGTTGATTTTGGACTATTTACAGCACAAGGATTTTAATAGCAGGCGCTCACTGAAAACTCAAAGAACAGTCCCCAGACATGGACAAGTTAAACTCTTTGCTGGGTCTTGTACTAATACCAACTTTTTCCCATGGTTTAGTATCAGACAGACATGATCTAACCGAGGTGCATTTTGAGTCTGATTCCTGCTCCCTCGGAAGAGCAGACTGCTTGGCTGACATATTTAGGTGGCTTTCATGAAAAGTCATTTGTACCACACTGGGCTTTCAAGCACCTTCGTGTTCTACCGAGTTCTGCTTCGAAAGGTGCGATGACACCCCAAGATGCGTTTTAAATTAAGCCGGTTTGGCTGATGGGAAACTAATGTAGAACAGATTTAAGTAGCTTGAGTTACAATCACAGATCCCCCGTGAGATTGCTTTTGGCCAGCTAAACACTTGCTAAAGGATGACTCACTTAATCTCTGTCAGCATGGTAGACGGTGCATGGTAAAGCGCACCGGCGGATGTGTCGAACAGAAAACCTTTGTCCAGGCAGCCCCTGGTGTGGGCACTGCTGTGAGCCCTGGAGAGGCTCACGGGGTGGGTGCAGATGCCTGGTCTTGCGTGTGAGCAAAGGCATCAGAGGCTGGATACGTGGGGGTGGGACACCAGGCCACGGGGGTGGGACGTGGGGCTCTGGGGGTGGGACACTGGGCCATGCACGTTCGTTCACGTCACTTGCTGGAACTGCTGAGCTGTTCCATGCAAGACCTGGAAAGTCAGCATGTCTAGAGAAAGTGATTAAACAAAGATACAGGGCCTAAGGAAATGCCCTGGTTAGCTGAGATTTATGAGCCATGGTCGGATATGTCACTTGAAACTGCCAAAACAGAGGGGGATGGGTTCTGGTCCCTCTGGATGTGCTGGAGAGCTGCAGGCTGTACTTTCCCATCCATTTCTTGTCAGTGCTACAATACAGCTGTCAGTGTTGACTGTAGCTTCAGGTACTAGGCTTTTCGTGGTGTTTCTTACCCTCTTTTTTTTTTTCCATTAGTAAAAAGAATTCTGCAATCTCGCTTATATTTTATATCTTCAATTAAAAATTATTAACATTTTCTTCATGGAGTTGGCTTTTTTTGCTAATTTTTTACTGAGCAGGAGAGCTGAGTGTGATAGAGCTGCAGTATGGGCTGAAGGACAGATCCCTAGGTTTGATCCATAGCTGTTGATGTGGTTAGGGAGTCTCTTGCTGACATTGTGCATCCAGTCTATAGCAGAAGGGTTATGTTTTCTTAAAGTAGCATCTCTCTGCTTTGCCTGAAGTACAAGGGTGATGAGTTCATGGCTTGTGCTTCAGTTATTTCTGCTCTTCTGTTCTGGGAATGAAGGGTAATCCCCAGCCTCCAGCTCCTGAGACTTCTTTTCAGAGCTAAAAAGAGCCAGTGTCCAAGCTGGGAAAAAGATAAAGCAGAGATGCACTAAACTACAGTGCTCTGAAGATCCAGGAGTGACCTGTGGGATGAGCACCTGTCCTCTCTCCTCTATTTCTCCTGCACAGCTGTGATAGGTGTGAGAAGTGCCAGCTCACCTGTGGCAGTTGTCCCCTTTGGCACAGATGTTTTGTCATGCCAGGAGGTGACTGGGAAAAACACCAGCCATGAAGTATGGAGATCCCTGGAGTGGTGACCGTCTTCATCTCAAAGAGGGGATCTTCTGGTATATTTTGTCTTGAAAACAGTTTATTAGGGGGGGAAAAGGAGATGCAGGGGCTAGAAATGGCAGTCAGGCAGGCAGGGGAGTGATTTCAGAGGAGAAAAATGCTCATGAACCTCTCTGCTCCTCCCAGGCAAAGAAGCTGCCAGCCTTCATGTGGCATGTCATTTGTCAAGCTGTCACCCGGGGGCCGTGGGTTCACCCAGGAGGGAGCGTGGGGCACACCTGTAACCTTTGCCTCCAGAGCTGTCTGCAGTTGTCCCCAAGGCTTGTTTCTGACTGCAAAGGCAGCAGTGGGCTGTGGGCGAGGTGGGGAGGGGCTGTGGGTGTTTGTACCTGCAGGGGTGGGAGTGGGGAGCATGCTGAGTGCCCTGGAAAGCCTCAGCTCCTCTGCTGTAGGGCTGTGTCGTAGCTGAAGGCGCACTCTCTCCTCACAGCGAGCAGCAGCACAGCTCATCTCTACCCCTGTCACTGCAACCCAAACCCACAGAAGATCCATTTTTGGGGAGGGATCCCTAGTGCTGGATTTGCTCATGCTATGGGTGGCTAAGAGCTGTTTCTGAAGACTGCTGGTCACCTTTCTGGCATGCAGAGCACCTCCCAGACCCGCAAGCAGACAACTCCTGCCTAAAGGTTGGGGCTTGCTGGGTTCTATTTGGAAGTAACTCTTCCTCTCCCCATCAAAGATTGGGCATGCACGTTCAGATTTTCCATTTAGTGCTAGTTTCCAGATGTTATAGGTGCTTAGTCTGTGTGGTTTATCTTGCAGCAAAGCACAAAAGAAGAGCCCTGTGCCCGTTCCTGGCTGTGCACAGGCAGGACAGCAGCTATCCCACTCCAGCGGTGGGCTGGGCAGGCTCTGTGTGTGCTGAGGGTATGAGCTGCAATATGCCAACAGAGACAATATGGAAATGCAAAACACACCTGGTAGGAAAAATGAGTGTGTGCCAGCTTTTTCTGAAGCAATGTGTGAGTATCTGTATCGAGGGAGTGGTCTTGAAACCAGGGTAAAGGCTATCAGGCCGGTAAGTCCCACTCTTCATGGTTATTGTATAATTTATAGGGCACTTCAAAGGTATCAAGGCACTCTGCAAGAAAATACTGGGGGGAAATCCACTCCCCAGGAAGTCTGCACTATGACCTTACAAGCTCTAAATCCCCAGCTCTCCCTTTCTGCTGTAACCTGGAACCCCCTTCTACTCCAAAAAGTCTCCTGAGGTCCCTTTTCCTTCCCTTTCTCAGTTACTTTGTTCTTATTACATGTAAATTTATGGATTAAGGCAGACACTATTCTTCTTGATATTTAAGAAGATGGTGTTGTGCATCGGGGAATCAATTTCATTTATTAGCTACTGGAAATTTACAGATATTTTTATTTTTTTAAGATCTTGCTCCTCCTTTGTTGTTATTTTGTTTTGTTTGTCGATGTTTAGTTTTTTAAATATTCTTCTTTTAACCTCTCAGCTCCAAAGGGAAGTGGAATCTGGGTGGCTAAAGTATTTCTGGTATCAGGGCTGTAGCACTTGCTGAAGATCAAAGGAACCTTTTCAAACATCATTGTTGCCATTAAGAGGTGGCAGACGCATCTTAAATAACCTGAATCCTCGATTGAGACACACTAAATCCAGCAGCGTGGGCTGGACTTCAGCTACTTTCTGTTCAGTTTGGGCAGCCCAGCTCTTCTCTTGTAGCTGAGCTTTGGCTGCAGTGAGCCCCCAGGGGATGATCTGACCTTTAGTATGAATTTAGATCGGCGCTGTGACTTCTCTAAATTATGACTGCCAGAGGTCTTGGGGTCACGGTGCTCTATCGTCAGAGCACTCCCAGCTCCCAGCACACTCCTGGCAGTGTGGGAGAAGGGATGTAATTATTCATAGTGATTAAAAAAGAAAAAAAAAAAAAGAAAAATGTGGATGTAAACTGGGTGTAAAAATGACAATCTGCTGGGGTGTGTGCTTGTTGTGACTGCTGTGTATTTAGAGATGCTTCTGATGATATAAATGGCACCACCTAAATTACTGGTGTAGGGCAGCAAGTTAGCTCTGCACATGTGCCAGGTGATGTTTCTGCCACCTTATAAATGGTTAAAGTAGAAGAGCTGCTCTCTTTGCTTAGACAAACAGGTTCTCTGTGTGAATAGCTTGCAGCCCCCAGTCATAATCCCTTTCTGATCTCTTGTTATAAAAATGATAGATGGAATGGAAACTCCATAAAGATTAGTAATCACCAAAAGAGTGGGGGAAAGTATTGGGAAGAGTTATAAGGTTTTTCTGCATTCCTAAGGATTTCTGCAGACATTCCTTTTCTTTGGTGGAGCTTGTGCTTGAAGGAGCTCCTTTCCTTTCAAACTTGCTGTCTGGAGACAGTGGAGATGTTTGTGGAGGATTTTCAAGTAGTTCTAAAGAAATCTGGCATGGATTCCTTGTAACATAGTGCCTTAATTTCTGCAGTTGTGAAGCAGGGTAACAGGATGTATGTACTTGTCAAAGAATTTGGGGATTTACTGCCGGCTCAGATGGTGCTGGGATGTTCTCAGGGAAGGAGTTCTGACTGTGAAGCATCACTGCTACATGGCAAAACAGCAACTCTGTCATTCTATACATTTCAGCTTATTCATGTGGGATCCCTTTTTCCTAATCTTTTGCATGTAGGGCAGCACTTTCAAACACAGATATTGATCTTGAGTGTCTGGTGTAGCATGTCTGATTTTCAGAACTTCATAGTTTACCTTAAAATGTAACCACACAAATGTGGATTGCAAGTCACACCTTTCTTAAAAAAACTCCAAACTCGGTCCTATTTGTGAAATACTCTGGGGTTTAAAAATGTGAAGGTGGACCTTCCCAAAAACTGAATAGTTCAAAACTGAGTGGTGAAACAGAAGAGCTGAACCTCTGCTGGCTCCTGCTTTGTGCTCCCTGGGTGTAAAACCAGTGAGTTCCATGGGGGTCCTGGATGGATCAGCAGCAGAAGGTCACCACGAGCTGCTCATTTCACAGAGCTGTGCCTTGGGGAGGCTTTGGATGCACTCAACAACAGAGATGTCCCCATCCTTTGGGATTGGATGGGGTGGGGGGTGAAGATCTTAAGTCCAGCTGGTGCAGGTGGTTCAGTGGGTCAAGGAAGATCTGCTGGGAACAAACCCATCAGGTGCTTGTGGTGGTTGCATGTTGTTTCACCTACACTTCTGCTGGGTTTTCCCATGTACCTCCCACCCTCTGCAGGGCCTTTGGACTGTGTTCAGAGCAGCTGTGTCAGGTTGAACAGCTCCAGGGACAAAGCTGGGCTTTCATTAACTAGGAAGGTGTTTGTGGTATGTTGCCAAGATGGTGTTTTATTGCGAATTATCAATGTAAGCAGCATCAGAGACCACCCAGATCTTTCCCTGAGAACATGGCTGTGCTTCGAAACTCCTGTCAGTGGTGCAAGCTGCCTGTCCTCTGCTGATGCCATGTGCTGTGAGGTGAGACATTTTTCTGTTATCCTATGACAGTGTTTTACTTCAACATGTAGCATCTCATCTGCTGTTTCTGCAGTCCTATTGTATCTACCTTACAGCTGGGAAACCAGGGTGCAGGGGAGCAATTCTGCCAAGGCCATGTAGGACACTCATGAAAATCAAGGACTCAATCCAGCAGCCAGATAAGCACTTAAAATATTTTGATTTTTTTTCTCTTTTGCTGCCGATTACTGCAGCTCATTTATCTTTCCTGACTAACTCAGCTATCCCATTGCAAATCTGGATTTGGCTGGAGAGTACTTCAGCAAAACATTTGGGATTTTGCCCTGACAAGATCTGTAAGGCTGGCTGAAACAGCACAACTTATGCACGCTCCAAGAATTGAGAACTGCAAGTGCATTGACCTGTCTGTCTGTCCCACCAGATGGATGGATCACTTTCAGTTCTGACCTAATGACACTCTACTTTGCTATACATCATTGCTCTTAATATTAGGAACTGCTGTCTTAAATTAAATGTCCCTTTCAGCAACTTGTAGTGTGTACCTGTGTTAACAGCCTTGCACAGAAATAGTTGTGCTTCTAGAGGACTGACTTGTGCAGTCTCACAGGGAGGGCTATTCCTTAAATGGGTTAAGATAGCTTAAAAAAAATAAACTGTAAAAAGATTGTTTACACCCTTTTTATAGCTGGGTCAGTTCACAGCCTGGTTCCACAAATGGTTCTGTTGGCACAACCAGAAAGGGAAGAAGGGCAAAAACTGATTAAGCCAAGGCTGCTGCCAAAGACAACATGTTGTCAGGCCACGGCCTCGGTCCCTCCTGTGTGGGGAGTAGGTCTCCTCCATTCCCTCCAGCCCTAAACATGATCAACAAATAGCAAAAAAGAATCTGATGCTTCCTCTCCCAAAGCCAGAGAGTGCCTGTAATAATAAGGATGCGATAAACATCCCAAAGCATTTAATCTGCTTTTTCAGTGAGCTGCAGGCCAGGGAACAGCCAGAGAGATGTTAAGAGCAAAAGCAGAATAGATTGTAATTAACTTTAAAACGCTGTGAAACTCGTGCTGCTGTGTGTGGCAGGCTCACTTTGGAACAAAGTTGGGTTTAGTGCAAGTTCTAGTCGTGGTATCAAGTCAAGGCTTGTCCAGAGAAAGTGTATGTGCCTTTATTAGCATGCAAATCACATACCCTCTTTATTACACTGTCTCTGCATCTCTCCCTCTAGAGTTGTTTAATAGAAGCAGGCAAGAACTAATTAAATTCCTTTATTCCTACCTCATCCTTGAAGTGCAGAGCTCAAGGCAAGAATGCCAATGGGCACACGCCCATACCCTCTGTGCTTCCAGAACGAGCGTGGCATGCCTGACCTCCACCTCATTAGGGAAGGAATAAATCCCCTAGCATGAAGATGAGAATGTCAGGCACTATATGCATAAATCACATAAGGAGTTTCCAAATGGCTTTCATCTTGGGAGTCCTTAAAAGTTCAGAGCTGTGGATCAATCCAGAGTGGATACCTTTCAGCAGTAATTCCACATCTGAAGTACTTTAATAATCTGGCTCCTTTAAATAAGATTCTAAAAGCCCAAGCCAGACGAAATGGTAGTACACAATCAAGCTAATTACTTTAATTACTATAAAATTATCAGACAGTGTATTTGTAATTTTAATCTCCTAATCCACAAAGTACCTTTTTCCCTTTAGTGTTCCTAAAGAAAGTAAAATAGCTTTTGGTTTCCTTGCCAGCTTTTCAAGGATCTTTGAAAACTGAGGAGAAACCTCCCACAAATAGCCCAGCTGTGGTTATGAGGTTTCATTTTTCTTTATTTAAAATATTATCCTCCATATGAACGCAAAGCATTTAAAAGCAGTAACAGGATCTATTCCTGCAAACCAGCCATTTGAGTTTAAGATTTCTTTGGTTACCTGAACTGTACAAAGGTAATGCATTATATAAACCTTCCTTAAAGTGCTGAGGAAATTGGAGGTTATGGCAAGGGAAGGAAATCCCACGCTGAAAACCAGTAGTCAAAGAATGAACCCCAGGCTACTCTCTGTTATGTTTCCAGCTACCTCATTTGAAGTGTTATGGCTGGAAAACTGCACTCAAAATTTTGCACTGAAGGATCCCAAAGTGCTTCCTCATGGTATAAACACGGGTTCTTGACCTCCAGGGCTGCAGACATTCTACATACCAGCTCATCTTCTGGGATGATCCAAGATTCTCCAGCGTAGCAGGGCTGTTTGTAGAGAGGCTGTTCCAGCATCCCAGCTGAACCTCTGGAGCTCCCAGTGTGGAGAATCCCTCAGGCTGCCCAGTGATGAGAACTGGCAATGGCTTTACCACTCACCAGCCCTTGGAGCCGAGTGTAGGGCCCATTGTGTTTCTGATCTGTGTAAATCCTGACACACTGTCAGTTTTTGTGCTTGCTGTTTGACCTCCTGGAAGGCAAACTGGAGAGGCTGGGCAGAGTGTGTGGGATTTTACTGAAGTTTATTGGACCTACAGGGTCCAAAGCAGGGCTTAGCTGTTAAATGCATTTTTTACAAATTTAAAAATGTACCTACACTGGATGGTTGAGCATCTCACAGCTTTTATTGTTATCATACCCCATGGCTGCTACTTCTTTTCAATTTGAGTTGATGAAGAGAGGCAAAGAGAAAGATAAATGATGTGTCCAAGGTCATGCAGGAAAACAGTAGCAAAAGGATTTGAGCCTCAGCCATAGTCTAAGTTCTTGGCTGTGGCACCATCTCTCTGTGTGATGTCTGAAACAGGCTCATTGCTCTTCTATTTTGGATAAAGCACCAATTTTCCTATTTGCTACCTCTTCCTACTGGAGGGGATTATTTTTAAGCACAAACCAGCAAAGCTATTCCTATTAAACTACTGTAGGAATAATCTGCATGGAAAAAAAACCTCAGATGCTTTCCCAAATAGGAAGCAATTTAGATTTCAGATTAATGGCTGTGACAATGGAAATATATAAAATCTTTTCCTGATAAGGAGCCCAAACCATGGCTAGTTCTTATCTGTGGTGGACACAGGTGTGAAAACTCACTTGTGCTGCACAGGATGAGCAAACACTAATGAAAGGCACAAATATCCCTGTTACACAGAGCTCCCAGCCTGCAGTGTCCATTTCTAGGGTGAGTCAGCTGGTGCTGGTGAATGGCTTAGGAGTGGGCAATATGCTTTCCTATATCCCCTGTAAATTGACTCTTAAAACCTGGTTCCCACACGACTTAGTGCAGCACAAAACCAAACCATGAGTCCTCGGTGCCGGCAGAGACTGTGCTGCTGTGTTCATTTTTTCCTTGCTGCTAAAGAAGCCAATTTTCAGGATCAGGCCATTGAGTCATTCTCTCTGGGACCCATAAATCCTTAGTCCTGACAGTGAAAGGAGCTTCACAAAAGGAAAATTAAGGATTGGAGTGGACAGCTGGGATGGATGGAGCCAGCACAGGGAGCAAGCCCAAGTTTGGAGCAATGATAGTGCTCTGGGCTGTCAGCTGCAGTTTACAAAGGAACCGCTTAAGTTTCCCCCACTGTCACTGCCCAGTGGGAGGGATGGTGCCAGCCTTCCTGGGGACAGCAGGGCTGCAGTCCAGGGCTTTCTTTGCAGGCACCTGCTCAAACAGAAGAAAATGTCTCTTTTGTGCAAGCCTTAAGCTGTACATGGTCAACAGCACGTACCTGAGCAAGTCAGACTCCACACAGCACAGGGACCCGTGTGCATGCAGAGCCAGGGAACTTGGGAGGGAAGTGAGGGAAGAGAAGGCTTGTTCAGATCTGAATTTTGTGGCAGAGATGCTGGTGAGGTCTGTACATTGAGTGCTTCTTGCTTTGCTTTGCATGAAGACCCTCAGCATTCCCCACGTGTTCCGCTCACTGATAAGGTTAATGGGATGAAGAAAATGTTACCAAATGCATTTTAACAGATGACTGCAGTTACCACTCAGCTGTTAGGCTGCTGGTTTTTTCTGTCTTAGGAAATGCAGAATGAGAAACCCCAGCTTGAGCTATTGAGAGAGGCAAGATGAAAATGAGGGTTGCAGAGTGAAGCTCCGCAAATTTCTCTTGCACTTGGTCAAACTACAAATAATCAGATTAAGCCATAACTGTGTAAATGGGGCTTGAGTGTGTTTGCTCTGCTGACTTGGTCATGCATTCAGGACGTCCAGAGTGGTGTAACTACAGCCCAGGAGTATTAGTCACGCTGGGAGAACTTCAGTGAATATAAGAGGGCTTCATCTGGGCAGTTACCAAGGCAACTCTTGCTAATATTTCATTACAATGCTTTCGCCCTCTGCAAGTCCCATGGATTAGGACTGGGAATCTCAAAAAGAAGAGCTGATTGTCAATATTGTGCTTGGATTGAATGTATCCCAGAGGGGAAAAAAAAAAAGGTAAAGCATTTCCCATAGGCAGAGCCCACAATGCACAGCTGGAGCTAAACTCCATCTGTCATCCAACACTGCCTTGTGCCCTGAGGAGAATCTTGGGTAGTAACTAATCTCCCTCTTTCCAGCTCTGAAATCAGTGGAAAATGCAGGTATGGACTCATCCTCATCTGTGTTGAGATGATGCTAAGACACCCTGCAGCAGGGCTGTGCCAGGTTCCA
This sequence comes from Manacus vitellinus, assembly GCF_001715985.3. Classification (NCBI taxonomy): domain Eukaryota; kingdom Metazoa; phylum Chordata; class Aves; order Passeriformes; family Pipridae; genus Manacus; species Manacus vitellinus. Next base: position 6,203,694 of record NW_021939960.1, on the reverse strand, counting down.
TTGAGAGTGGCTGCAGCACAACTTGCACCAGTACAGGCTGGTGCCCTCAAACAGGGCCTTCAAAATGTGCTGCAGATGTGCTTAAATCAAATAGTGCAAACATGAGGGTGTTTGACATTGATGGTGTGTGCCCCGGATACCAGCTCCTTCCGTTTGTCCTCACTGATCTCTTTTATTCCAGAGGAGTTATCTTCTCCCTCACCTGTTGTTGCCTTTGCCCTGTCTGAAGGGAGAAGAAAACACAAAACTTGTGTGTTGAGACTGGTTTTTATTTTTTATGGCTGGAATTCAATTTTGTGCATTTCTAAATATCAAAGTAAACTGCAGATTGGAAGTAACAGGGAAATTCCAAATGTAAATGTTTGTTCTGCTAAGTCCTACAAGTCTGTTGGGCTGCTGGCTCTGTGCACCTTCCTCTAACTGTATCTCTTGTTGCTGATTCCTTTGGGGAGCCACAGCCTCTGTGTATTGGACTGGGCAGCCCCTTCATCTGGAAGAACACACATGAAAACAAAAGGGCATTTGCTTGTGTGGAATATTGGTTGAGATGCTCCTTCCTCTGGGGCCAGCTTGGCATTTGTTGCTCTTCCTAATTATGCTTTTCATTAATTAGGTATTATTTCTCATTAATGAAATGAGACTTAATAGGAAAATGGTAATATTACTGTACTGTGTGGCAGAGAAGATTAGAAGTCCTACTGTTTTTTTCATGCTACCAATAATTTCCACCTAGATTTTTAAAAACTGGATATGATGTGATGTGTGTGGAAGCCAGCAAGGGCCTGTCATGACCCCATGCCTGAAGAATACTTGTGCACATAGCCACAGGGTACAGAAACAAGGCCGGGTGAAGTAATCTGTGGGAGGATGAACTTCCCGGTATTCAAAGAAGCTACAATGACATAGTAGGAAAAGTCCTATTCTCTGAGTCAGGCTTGACTCAGTTTCCCATTTGCAGTGCTGGCTGTGTCCCACCTTTCAGACAAGAAGCAAAAGCACAGTCTGTCTGTGTGTCTCCAGCTTGACCCCGCTGCTGTTTCACACTCGAATGGGTGCGTTAACTCCCATCATCGCACGGGGCTTCATCCCGAGCACATTCACTCATCCCCCTGCTTCCACCCTGGATTCAACTTGACACGGTGGCCTTCATTCTCCTGCGGTGCTAAACAGCTACCAAGGCTCACCCCAGGAGTAGCTGCACTTTTCTGGTGGGTGAACTGATCTCTATTGACATGTCAGCTCGTTAAATCTGCAGGGCCCTTCTGGCTGAAGGCAGAGCTGTGTGGCAAACATTTAAAGCATGATTTAGTTATTAACATGAAAGCAGCTGTGCTCCTGTTTGAGTTGTGCAAAGAAAAACACGTAGCTAATGATGACCGAGCCTGAAGCGTGCCTAGGAGACAGCACTTGTGTATGTTTTCCATGCACCCCAGAATAATACAGAGTTTAGGCTTTAAAAGAAAGTATTTGGGTCCTTGCCAGGTAGACAGACAGTATGAATGAAACACCTGTTCTGGCTTTGGGAGGGTTTTGCAACCATTTGATTACAGGGAAGGTACAGGCTGACCTTAAAGTGAATTGAATTCTCCGGTGTAGAGTAACATGTCCTGCTACATTATGAAACTTCTTGATCTCTTTGTGAAAATGTCCACAGCAGACAAAACACAGATGTTTGCTGCCTTTTGGTTTTAACTAAAAAGTGCTGCCCGGGCATGGCAAATTGAACAGCTCTGTCTCAAACCAGTCTCTTTCAATTTTGAATACATGTTAAAAGAGCAACACTATAAAGGAAACAAAGATAAAACACATTAAAGTAATTTTACGAAGAGAGGAAAAATAACTGCTCCTTCCAGATGTGTCCTGATTCATCTCTTTCTACTGCTCATTGGTGCTTGGCAGTTTCATGGGGTTGCATTTCCACACAGTGTAGTTCAATTCCAAGAAGATATAAAAGATCCTGTCTTTCCTAGAGTCACTTCCTGTTGCATCACTTTATCAGCCTGGTCAGTTTTGTACAGTTTTAACTATTACTGTTAGCATGGCAAAAACAGCACCAGGAATACTTTCATAAGAGCAGAGCTGTGCTGGGTATAACACCATGGGGTAGAAGTTTATGGCCTGTAGCAGACAGCAGATGAGGAGGTGAGATGAGTTTGATCATCCCCTCTTGGCTTTATGCCTTTTTAAGAACCAGTCTGAGAAACCAAGGCAGATCCTGGTCAAATTCCTCATGCCTTCAACAAAACTCTTGAGTCCTTTCCCACTGTAGATTCAAGCTGTTCCCCAGCTCCCCCAATGCAGAAGAGTTTAAAAAGCTGTAATTGAGCTGTCAGTTTGAAGAACAAACGGAGGAAATGTACGTCGGGTCTCTGTTTGTGGGCTGTTTGCAGAACTGTCTGTGTGTGCATGTGTGCAGGGGTCTGTGTGAACAGGAGGGGAACTCCTTTCTGTGCCTCTGTGAACTCAGCAAACTCAGTGCAAACCTCACATGGAACCAGCTTATGCCTTTTGTGGGTTTGTTTTACAGTCTTCTCAGGTAGAGCCTGTGAAGGCTGTAAAATTATAAAGCTGGAGATGTGCTTGAAGGGTATTGATTGCGCTTCTGGCTTGTGTTGGTTCAACTCCAGCTCATGTGGAATTTACTTCTTAGCTTCTAGTAGCTGTTCTTGACACACTTGTGTCAAGACACGACATGCTTATGAAAATGGTGAGCTTGGTATAATTTTCTTGGATCACCACGGAGCAAAGCTCAGGAAACACGTTCCTTCACACAGCTTGCAGCAGGGTAGTAGAAAAGTAATTAAATCTTCCGTAAGATAACATGCTCCTGACCCTACACCATACAAGAACCACATGCTCGCTTATTTCTCTTGGCTCAGGCCCTGCTCTTACTGGCAGCTCTGACTGTGGTGGTACCCTGGTAGGAAACATTGCCTGTGAAGGCAACGGGTCTTGTTCCATTGGCCATATGTTGGTTTTCCTGGAGCGAGGAGAACTCCTTTCATTTCTCTATGTAATAGACAATACAGACCCAGAGAATTTATTCACAGCAAGCAGAATGTGTTTGTATCACCACTGAATTACTAGACAGGCCTCGCTTCTGGCTGTGGGATGCTTCCCTGTGCTTCTGCTGTAGGTTAAAAGAAAGACATGCAGACAGGAAAAACTCACTTGTAACTTGCAGAATCTTTGTTCAGATTTAGGAACTGGGTTCCCTCATCAAGGTAAGTTGAATTTGTTCTCAGATCTCTTTTAAGCTCTTCCTGTCCCTCCCCACTCCCAAACCCTGTCTGTCACTCCGCAGCTTGCTTGAAGAAAGGGCTTGTGGTTTCTGGTGGCAGCTTCTGGCAAGTTCCTCGTGGTCCTGCAGTTTTCAGGAAAGCAAAAGTAAAAACTTCAGTGGAACTCAGCTGCCTTTAAGGGATGCAGATGGATGGCAGCATGGTTTAAATCATGTTGCTACATGTAGGCTCAGAGAAGACTGGAGTAGGAATGCTACAGGCTGGATTTTTTTTCCAGTTCTTTCTGCATTCACTGGTAATGGATTGGATTTAAATGGAAAAGTCTCTTCTGCTTCAACACCTCCTATTTGAGAGCATGTCACTGTGACCAGTAGCTTTGTGAAGCCGAGCCAAGAAGTACCATTGCTAGGCTCAAGAAACTGGTATAACTCAAAGAGGGATCAGAGCAGGGAGTAACAGGAATGGCAAATATCCAGGGATGTTGAAATTAATGCTTAGCAAAACTTCTTAGATGGAAGAAAGGCTTCAGTATTCAAGCAAAGTTCTAACTGCATAGATCAGGGGACATCTTTTTTGGGAGCAGAGTATTCCTTGACCATCCACGGGGGGGTTTCACCTGAAATGTTTGCTTCTAGTGACTCTCAGATGAGACATTGGGTTAGATGGGACTCATGTCCTCAGCGTGGCTGAACAGAGATCAGGATAGCCATAAGGATAGGAGTTCAAGTTGTTAACCTCAAGTTTTTGGTTAGCCTCTAAATCAGATATTTAGCAATGTTAGAAACCCTCTGTCCCTTTCTTTCTGCGCTGGAAAAAGACCCTCAGAATGCTCTTTCTTTAAACCATTTCCATTGCTTCTTGGTAAACTTCAGATCCCCTCAGTTTTAGGTGGCCTAAGTACAATTGCAGTCTTCAAACTGTCTTTGAAAGTAGCTCTGTGGTTGACTAGAAGCAGTTCATACTGCAGAAGGGTCATTTTTTCTGTGTGGTGCTCCTGAGCCTGTGCCACAAACCCACGTGGTAACTGTGATTTCACTTTCCTTAATTGCATTTTGGAGAGGAGATTAATTACGTGCCACCACGTTTACCACTAGAGGGATTATGGATATTATCCTGGCCTGAGTCTTTTGCCTTGAAACTCTCGTGGGGGTGGGAGAAAGTTATTTTCTTAATCTGTGCCCTGCTTTCCTTGTTAACTCCTTTTACATATTCACAGGTGCCATGGGGTGTAAGTAGCTAATTAAATACGGCATTTGATAAAGTTTGAGGAAGTTTTAATTCCTGTCGTGTGGAGTATTGGTCTCGGGTACATAAACATGTTAGTTAACCATTACTGCAGAGCACAAGTATTCTCAAAGGTGGCTGTTCCACTTTCCCCAGAGGAACTTACCCATTTTCAAGCACAGTTTAAAGGGCAAAGACTGCTTGCTCTCTTGATAAGAATTTGTTTTTAAAGGTTCTATTTCACTTCTAAAGGATACATTCATCTGAGGAGCGATAAGATCTTGCATTAAGTGGGGAAACCAGGGGAAAGGTCTCCAAAGTGACGGGCAAGCAAGAAGGGGTTAAATGATGTCTGAAAGCCCTTTAGGAAGTCTTTCTAACTGAATGGGCTTGGCGGCTGTGCTTCAGTGCTTCCTCGCCATGTGGAACCAGGCACCTCTCACCGCCCTGCGTTCACAAGTCCTGATGTCATGCTAATGCATCCCGGAGAAACAGCTGGCACTGGATGGCTCCCTGGCTCCTGATGGCATGTAGATCTGCGCTCCTCCACCTCCTGATGCTGAGACCCACCAGCGTTCCCAAGCTGCACCTGGCGGGAGGGCGGAGAGTGTCGGACTGCCTGTTGTGCTATCCCACATGTACAGTGCTTCAGATACAGCAAAAAAGATGTTTCAAAGGCCCCTGAAAGTGCTGAAATTAGTGTAATGGCACAGCCTGTTAGATATATGCCATATGTGAATGCAGTCTGTGGAACTACCTATTTGAACTACACACATCACAATGCTTTTTTTTTTTTAATTATTTTAAAGAACTTTTCCAAGAGGGCTGATTCCTGCTAGGCTGTCCACAGAAAAAAGAAACAAAGAGGGTGATGTCTGGCAAGGAGCAAGTGCCCAGCAGCAGCCTGTGAAGACCTGGACATGCTTAAGAGCTTGTTTTGCTTCCTGTGGGGTTCAAATACTGCAGCAATCCAACTGTATGGAGTCTAGTCCAGTTCAGGCACAACGTTTTGTGAATATCATTTAATTCTTGGATTTAAAAAAAGGTCTGTGATTTGATGAGTTAATTTATGTGTTGATATATATATACAAACGTATATATATATATATATGTATTTATATATATACACATGTTCAGTTTCTTAGCTGTAAAGTGTCTTCCACCCAGCAGTATATAAAGACCTGACAGTGTGTGTGTCCTTGCAAGTCACACCACGGAGGGACTGTTCGTGGACAGATTGGGTGAAGGTTGGATTATCACTGATCTGCTTTCTTCCCCCTGGTGAGAAGGTAAAGTCATTTCCCGAAAGCCATCCCTTCTGGGGAAAGTGGAAGTAAAATTTTCACTGCCCAAATTTAACGAGAATCCACATCATACCTCGAGGAGAGCCAACTGGAATCGGTGGAGCCTTCCCCTGATTTGTTAATTAGTAATAGAGTGTTTTCCTGTAGATAACCCATCTATCGGTTAATGGAGTTTAACGTACTAAAACACCAGCAGAGCCTCCGGGCAGCGCAGCCCCGCACATACAATGGGCACATTGTTCCCCGGGGGGATCCTGTCTCCCCTTTATTCGGGAGGTGGGGAATCCCTTCACCCCACTTGGCCGGGCTGGAGCGGGGGGTTCCCGGGGCGAGGCCGGGCGGGCAGCGGGGGATTCCCGGGGGCGGCGAAAGGCGTATAAATGGGCGGTCGGGGCCGGGACGGCCCCTCCCCCGCCGCCGGGGGCTGAAAGTAGCGCGGCGGCGCGCGGCCGCAAGAGCCGAGCGAGCGCGGCGGGACGGAGCGCGGAAAGCCAGCTGCCCCGGTGCCCCTGCCGGCCCCGCCGCTCGGCAGCCCCCGGTGAAGATGGCGCGAGGGCGGCAGGAGCGGGGCGCGATGCCGGCCGGGCTGCATCCGGACGGTGCTGCTGGCGCTGCCCGCCGCCGCCGCCCGGCCGCCCGCCTTCCTTCCCCAAGCGATGTGAACGGCACAGCCTCACCCGGCCCTACTTCAACCTGGCCGAGGCACCCGCATCTCCGCCACCGCCCACCTAAAGCGGCGAACGGAGGCGGCAGGGGCGCCGGCAAGCCGCCGCGCCGTGGAGGATCTCTACTGGCAAACTGGCTGGGGGCCCGGTGGCCGGGTGGGGACCCAACCAGGACCAGCCAGCGTACGGCCGGTGCGCTGAATGGTGGCGGGGGGAGCGCAGACCCCGCACAGGGGCGGATCGCGGAGCGTCGGCCGGGGGCGGCACAGCCGGGGGGTGCGGAAGGGTCCCAGCCCCGCTTTGTGCTTCCCCCGGCCAGCGCTCCCTCGTCCCACCCGTTTCTCGGGGGCAGAGACTGCGGTGGGGAATCTCGGGGCCCCACGGCCCCCGCTCCGCGCGTGTTTTCCCACGCATCCCTTGTGCAGAGCTGCTGGACCAGCATCGTGCCGGGCCGCTCAGGGAGGGGGCGAAGGGCAGGCAGGGGTGGTCCCAGCGCATCCCCCTGCCCAGGCCTGTCCGCAGCTCCCCGGAGCAGCGGGGCGGTGGGACGCACGTGCTCTCTCTCTCTCTCTCTCTCTCTCTCCCCCAGCCTTGCCAGGAGTTGCTCACATGAAACGCAGCTCGCTGAGTTCCCGGGGCATTATTTTTAAAGTTTGTGGGTTCTTTATGTTTATAAAATCCCGGGAAAACCACCTCTCACATTCCTCCTCTAGTCAGAGGATCGTTATGATAAACGTGATAATATTTACCTTGATGTGTCTTAAACGTGATAATATTTACCTTGATGTGTTTTAACTCCGCGGTTCCCCGTGTGGTCGGTGGGGCGTTGGGATGAGCAGAGGGAAAGTAACGAGGGTGGATTTTACAAGCGAATGTCAGGTGACTTATCTCGGGGGTCCCATTTTGAGCTGCCCAGAGGGAGCTTGCAGCCAGGAATGTAGACGGTAAAAACTGCAGTGCAGCGTAACAGCTATGGCTCTCTTGAAGAGAGGAAAGAGCAGTTGTAAACGGGCTTGTAAAACACTAGTTTTAGTTGCAGGAACTCCAGATCCTGTGCCTCCCCTCAGGGCAGCCCAGGCTGGGAAGAGCAGCTCTGATTTGAAATGCTCTCGCAGCCTGGAGCTACCAGCTGCTGCTCACCAGTGTTTTCTGCCTGGTGCTTGTGAGGATTATGGTGCCACTTCACCTGTTCCCTGGAGCACTGGGGTTGTCCGTGTTGTAGGTAACAGTAAGGATGAGCAAGGGAAAACTGTCAGTTTCTTGGTCTGAGCCTTTTTTGGCCTCTTGTTTGGGGTGGCTTTGTTACATAGTTGTCTCTGAAGCATTTTTCTCATTCTGGCCACATTCTCCCGAGTTAGTGCTGTACTAGGAATTTTCTGGCTATTGTGTGGTTATGACATGGAATTCTGCTCTCTACATAGTATAAATTATTGAAGATGTTACTGAATGGCAAAAACTTGACTTCTCCTCCTCTTGAGTTTTGCCACCTTCTAAAGTGATCTGTTTCACTTTGCTGCACTGTAGAATAATGTAACTTGAAGAAGCTTTGCTTCAAGTCCCAGTAGCAGGAGGCTTACAGGGACCTCGATGTAGTAATTGTGCCTACAGTGAGGCAAAGGAGCAAGGAAAGGTGAAGAAGTTAACTGCTACTATGTGCACTTGCAAATAAGTTGAATGGTCTGCCAAGTATAACTAGGAGGAATAAGAGTGCTTGGAAAAGCTGGCAAATGTGGGTATGCATTTATCACTCCACATGTGTCCATCTGTGCTCTGGCCACCCTGCTAGCTCAGCATGACACATAGCTCTGAGGATGCTGGTGACTAAAAGAAACCCTTCAGGCTGTACCAGCTCTGGGGGCAGCCTCATCATTCCCCTGCTGCCAAACACAGCTCCCCAGCTGTGGATTTCTGCAGCGACCCCCTTCCATCCCCTCTGCAGCTCTGGCACAGGGTGGCTTTGATCTGAGCACCACTTCCCAGGCCAGTGGTCTTCAGTCAGTCTGAAAGCTTTAGAAAAATCCTTTTGTAGTGACTCCTTTCCATGACCACAGGCAGCACCTAAAAGGGAGGGGAGGAAACAGGAGGCATCAGAGCAGAGGTCAGAGTTCCCAATTCATCCCCTTTAGGGTTTTCGGCACCACCCGGTGACTTAAAGCAAGGAGGGAGGTGGGAGGGAAGTGTTCAATTTGAGCAGACTGAAACAACAATAATGAACTCCACATGCATGTCCTCACTGCCCATGTGTCGCAACAGACCAGAGTCCCTTCCCTTCTCCCTTCACCTGCTCAGTGCTCCTCGTTTGTGGTGTGGCCATGGCATGAGGGGGTTTGGTCAGGAATTCTGGAACAATGCCTCGGGACCCTCCCAGGACACTTCCACATGCTGTGGTGGTGAAGGGACATTTGCTTGATTAAAGACTTAGAATAAACATTAATACAGTCATCTAATAAATTAGTTCAGTTAGTTCTCTGTTTTCTACTGTTTTAATTTGACGTTGTAGAAAACTTCAGAAAATGGAGTTCACTGACTTTAAGACATGATAGTCTTAAAATGCAAATAATCATTAAGCTTTCTGAAATAATGGTGCTCTAAAGACACTTGCAGTGGTTTTGGCACAGCTTATGGGAAGGCTGTAAACCTTTTCAAGGAGTTTCCTTTGCTTTATTCAGGGGTTTTTGGCAGAAGAGAGCATTTCCAACCGTGGGGGGCTTTTCAGTCTGGAAGGATGTGATGCACAACAGTGCTGAGGTGTGCTGAAAGGGACTTGCCATGGAGGTTTGATTCCCTTGTCCAACTCACTCTTCAGCATGGGCAATCCTGCCTTAATGATCATGTCTTGAAGATGAGGCAAAAGGGAGGTCACAGGTTTCTTTTTTTCTGATTGAGCTTTGCTGCAGATGTTTGTAGCTGTCTTCCAAGACAGACAACTCTGCAAAGGCATAGCAGTGTGCTCATGTTCCCCATCCCACCCTTCTGCCTAGGGGGCTGTTCCAGCAGGGATTGTATATTGTGCTTGGAGTGAGGCAGGGTTGTAGACAACTATTTAAGGAGATTAGGAGTATAACAGTAAGACAAGTTACTAGCATTAATTGAAGGAATTCTAGACCTCAGAATTTTAGAACAGAAAACAAACTTCACTGTTTTCAAGTCAGTGCAACTTTTGCCTTCCTCTAAAGCCTGTCTTCACACGCACCCTGTGTTCCAAGCACTGGTTTGCACAGTGAATTGTGGTGCTGAGCTGTATGTGGGCATTGACCAGAGGTCTGGTCCTCTCGCTCTTCCAGGTGTCACTAACAGATGAGATCTGAAGCTATTTCATCCCTGAGCGTCTATGAATTTAGTGACATTCTCTTTTGATATCCTACAGTAGTCAGTGACCATTTGTCCTGGTGCACGTCTGACCATGTCTGTCCCGTGTGGCACTGGGAATCCGGCTCAGCCCAGGGCTCTCCATGCTCCGGGTGACAATTGATGCTGTACCTCTCTATACATGTCTCTTTTGCATTTACATGTGTGATAGAGTTGGACTTCAGGGGTTTAACTGTGGCTGAAAATGAAAGTTTTTAGAACAAGGTGCTGTTGCTCACAGAAAAAAACACCTGGTGAGACAGCACTGCTTAACTTTGCCTGAGCAGCTGCTCTGCAAGGACAGCCCTGGTAGCAGCGAGCGTGCATTTTACTTGTCTGAAACAGTACTTTTTACCCCCCATTTCCTGCCCTTTTTACCTCATCCCCAGCAGCCCAGGCTGCCCCATTCTCCCTGTGGTTTTCTGATAAATCAGGTGAGGAGAGCTGATGTTGGGTCATGGCAGGGCCAGATAAACTGGGACAAAGCCACCTATTTTCCCCAAGGCGAGTGTTGCCAGTGGGGTGCCTGGCTAGTCTTCATGCTCAGGGGAAACTTCAAAGTTCCCACTGACTTGAGTAGGAACAGGACTGGGCCTTGCAGGTCTCTGTAAGCTGCCCTCCATTCAAACCTCTTCCTTATCTCTCTCTTTGCAGTTTGCTCTGATAGTGGCAGTTTTATGTTCTCTAAGCTGCCCTGCAACTTCTTGTATTGCTTTCTTTTTGCAAAGTTTTTTCTTTGGTGGACCTTAGCGGTGTCCACACCTCTTCTGCTCTGGCAACCTGCTGTCTTTGCTAAGCCTGCTGCTCACAATTGCTTTTTTAATTAAAGTCCTCTGCTGATGTCAGAACTCCCCTGTGGAGAACCTGACGCACTGCGCGGGAGCCTGAGTTTCTCTAAAATACAAATAGCTGGAAATGATTCTCACCAGCTTTAGGTCTGGCTCTAATGAAACAACTAATGAGCAACTGGTGCATCAAAGAGGCTAATCACGCTTTTAACAGCGAACTTGGTTCAGCTGTTGATGTGTTTCCAGCCCAGGCTGCACAGCAGTGGGGAGGGACAACAGCAGCATTACAAATGTGGAGCAGCTGATCCTAATTTTTAGTCCCCTCTAATTTAACTTGAGTTGACCGTCTTCAGTCGATGTGAACTTTGGGTCCAAAATGGTTTTTACATCTGTAGCAAGAATTTAAACTATGAGAACACTTTATTTTTGTTATTTATCCCCATTTTGTAACCTTGCCTCACTGCCCCCCCCCTCCCAGTGTTGTGCATTGTGCAGCAGAAATTTCCACACAACCTGTTGCACCGGTTCCCATTAGAGGTTTGAGCTGAAGAGTTGGGTCAGTTTTATCTGGTCTGCTCTCCCTCCTGGCTCAAAGCATGTTCTAACGAGCCTTGTCCTGACCTCTCTGTACAGCGGGTGCTCTGTACAGTGGGTGTCAGGGTTACCTGGGTGGTTTTAGCTTCCTTTTTCTTTGGCCTTGTGCTTACCCAGTCTGCTGTTTTCATATCTCCAGAACGCTTAATGAAAATGTGTTCTTGTTCAGGACAATTTGTGTTGCATAATTGCCTGCAAATAACATAGGGCATGGCTGTGGGGAAGAATGCTGTGAAATCTGTTTCCTTTGCACGGAGATTCCTCCAGAGTTTGGAGCATCTGGAAAATCACACGCTCTGCGGTGGCTCTGTCTTGCCTCAGCCCTTGTAGGGGTGCAGATGCAGTGAACAGGAAGGGGATTGCCTGTCTTGAGATCTTGTACCTGGTGTAATATTAACGCTGGCTGCAGCTGGGACAGGCAAGGGCAGCATTCCTGCCTGGGGATAACTGCGCCTTTAAAAGGAAAACTGCCCGTAACAGAGTCCCCTTCTAGGCTGTTGTAGCAGCAATTCAAGCGACAGAACAGTGGCTCCACAAAAGAAATAACTTGCCAATTTTCAGGGCTATTTGCAGGTTTTTTTGAGAGTGGGTCAGATTCATTTGTCCCTTAATGGGAAAGAAAGGATTGCCCCTAACAGCTCAGGTCTTTTGTCTGGTCGTGCTGTTAAAGTTGCAGGGCTGTTTTCTCTGGCACCGTGTCCATGGAGCTGACACAACCACCCGCACCACAAAGGCAAGGCAGAGAAGTGATGGCAGTGAGGTGCCTGGCCAGCTGACAGCTGGGGCTGTCCCTTTCTGGCCTTGCATTGCAGCATCATCAGCAAAAGGAACTCTGCTGTGAGACTATTAAGCTTGAAAATGTAGCTGAAAGGACTATACTGTGAAATGAATAGGTGGACAAGAAAAAGATTGCAGGGAGTTGGGCAGAGGAACTGCCAGTCTGAGTCTCTAGAAATGACTGAATGATCTGAGTCAGGATCTCTGGGCATCAGCAGGGGTGTGAATGGCAGCCTCAGCAGAGGAGCTGGTGCCCATAGAGCTTGAGCTACTGTTCTCTACTGTGGTGTGGCTTCTCCCTCTGCATCTGGTAACGAGTTCTTTGTGTCCAGGTTCCTTTGCCAGCACTCCATGCATATCTGCAATATAGAAGGGATGCTGCTTAGAGCAGCCAAAATTCTACACTGGGTGGTTGAGGGGGTTTTTGAGCCTTTTCGTGTTCCTTTTTCCATTCATGCTTCAAATCAGCGCAAACAAAAAGTTTATATATAGATTTGCATCAGTAGGCTTACACCCTGTATTTTCTGAATTGCTGTCATACCTGTCTTGCTTTGTACCACGTTTTTCTGGCTGGGATTTAAGTGTTGGTTTTGTACTTTCCAACAGGGCCAGTACTGCGACATCTGCTCCTCTGCAAACAGCAACAAGGCCCACCCCATCACAAATGCCATTGATGGGACCGAGCGCTGGTGGCAGAGCCCCCCTCTTTCCCGGGGGCTGGAGTTCAACCAGGTCAACGTCACTTTGGACCTTGGACAGGTAACCCAATTCCCTTCTTCGTTATGTTGTAGGTGGTGCTGGTGAGGACCTGCTGCTGTGCTTCTAAAATCCTTTAGTAGACCTCTGTGGAAGTGTGGGACAAAACCCACTCATTTAGTAACGTGGCATGAGGTTCTGGTTAAAATATGGAAGGGAAAACCTTTTGCCCGTTTGTAATATTAACTATATTAATACAGTTATAACAAATTGTGTGTTATTTATTGTTACTATTTAGATTCTCCCTAAAAGTTGAGTCACTTGTGAAACCCACCACATTTTGTAGGTGCCATTTCCCCTTAGAGGGTACCTGCCTCTTGAAGGGGGACAGTTAGCAAGGCTTCACCCCAAAACTGGAAAATATAGCCCTGAGAAATTCAAGGTTGCTCTCTAAAACTTTTAGCTGGTGCATTTAAAACTTTAAAAACAGCGAGTCCGTGCTGAAGATCTTCCTATAAAAGACAAAGGATGACAATGGATGTTTGGTCTCTAATGCTGGCAAGTCAAAGGGAATTACCATTGTAATAGCAGGGCTGCCAGCCCCCACTGCCTCCTTGGCTGCTCCTATACATCCACAGAGCTGTCCCTCTGGAAGTGGAGTGTTCTCTCAGTTTTTCCTCAGCTTAGAGGGAAGCAGCAGAAAAGATGCCCTGGCTGGAGTGCAAAGGCAGGAAGGCACTGTAAGCCAGAGATCTGAAGAGCTGAGGGATGTGGGTCTGCTTTCTGGTATGGAGCCACTACTCTGGCTGTTGGATGGGGGAACTCCTCAGTCCTTGGCCAGGACAGGGTTGTGTGAGACACCCCTTCTGCAATGCTGAACAGTCCCAGCTGCTCCCTGGCAGCCTTAGCCCTTGTGATTCAGCATTTGTGGCATTTGCTCCATAGTTTGTAAGACTTTAGCAGACACATACTGAAGGGCCCCCACGAAAAGGTAGGGATGGGCTCTCACCTCCTCTGCTGTGCTTCCCCAAGCTCTGCTACAAGCCACATTTGAGTTCTCCTTGACTGGAAGGTCCATGGGATGGGGCAGTTGTGGAACTGTGGGCAGCTCACCTCTTGCATAGGAAACCTGGCTGCTGTGATTGCTCAGCAGCCTTTCAGGGGCTGAGTCACTGCCCCTGTGGGAGGTTGCACTGTTTGCAGGGATTTTGAGCCTTGTTGGACACTGAAGCTTTGCACTGGCCTTGCAGGTGGCTTTTTCATCCTCTAGTGGAGTAAAGGCTCATTTGTCACTGTGGTTTGTCAGGTGTCTGACTCCAGATTTACAGCCATGGATACCTGGGCTGTATTGATGAGGACACCCTTCTGTTAGATGCCTCCAACACAGACTGTAGTCCCCAGGATTGTCTCTGCCCTATAGCACTCATTTGGAGTCTCTCAAAGACCCTCCACAAATTTGTTCTCTCCCACAAGTGCCAGCTGTCCAAAGCTGTGCTGTGCACAGCACCAGTGAAATATCTGCTAATGCCTGGGGCACACCAGGCATCACACAATAGCTGTGTGGGCAAAGCCTCCCGGGGCTGCACACGCTGTGCTGAGCCCTCACCAGCGTGGGTGGCATCTGCTGTGTCTCTTAGAAACATCCCAGCTGGCAGGGATGTGCTGCTGAGTGGATTGCTTTGCTCTCCCCCTCTGTCCAAGGGCCAGCCTGCCATGTGCCTTTCTGATCATTCACGTCTTCTGGAGAGGGATTTTCAAGGACCAGCTTTCCCTGGGAGCTTCTCCTCCTCTTTGTCGTTCTCTGTGGCAACTTTCTGGCTTTAGGCCAGCTGTGCTGTGTTTCCTGCAAGCTGCTGCATTTGGCTCACCTGGGGGTTTGTGGCTTTAAGAGCTGCTGTGCTGGGAGCCAGAGCCTGGAATAATCTGGAGGGGCTGCAGTACTGTTAAAATGGAGCTGAACACCTCCCTCCTCTCCTGAGTCTATTTGCCCTTGGTACCCAGGGAGGTGGGATTGCATGATCCTTTCTGCAGGATTGGTACCAGAATTTGTATATGGTGCTGCAGACAGATGCTTTACCTGGTGTGGATTTTCTCTGGGCTCACAGACCCTCTGCCACCAGTGCAATACATCGTACCCAGCTGGTCTCAACAGCTGGGCAAACCAAAGGCTCCAGCCCATTTTTAGTGGATTCCCCTTTATATGTACCCTTATTGCATGTAATTGCTGTAATAACCTGTTTATGCTCCTGGTGAGAGTCAGGTCTTTGCTTTTCCCTCCTTTGTTTTGGTAGGTCGGGCAATAGAAACAAGATGAAATGTTACGGAATCTCTGATTTCCTCCTTTTGAAGTTGAGTCTGGTTGAAAGGATGGAAGAGAGAAAGAGGAATTCTTGGGACCCAGCAGGGTGAGCACAGGATCAGGCCAGCGTACCTGGCAGCCAGGCTTTAGAAATTCCTTGGATACCTGTGAAACAGCACAGGTAACAACACCCTCAAAGGCACATCTGAGAGCAGGGCTTTATTTTGGCTGGCAAACAAGGCCTCTCCTTGCTTCGTGTATCCCTCTAGGGAGCTCTTGGACCAATTAAGATTTAATTTAAGGGACTGATGGCCACTAAAAGCCTTTATCCCTCTGGGGAGTCATGAGTGCCTGGAGTGCTGGAGCTGATGGCATGGGGGCACAGCAAGGGCTGGCACAGGGTTTATGGTGTCAGCCCCTTCCTTTGCTGCTGTGCTCCCCTGCTGGCTTTGACCCTCTCGAGCCAGAAGTGCTTAATTACCCGTTGGAATCAGGTTTCTCCAGCATTTGGCGAGGTTGTGGCAACTGAGAGAGGGGCAGTTAATTAAGCAGCCTGTTGGTCTTTGCTTTTCCTAGCTGGGAGCTTGCTCTCCTCACAGGGATGTTAAAATCCTATGGGAAGGAGAGAAGGAGGAATATTCACAGCCAGCAAATAAGTTAAAGAATGGCTTGGGCTGGCCACCCAGCTGGTGTGAGGATATTAAACACTCGCCTCATGTCATCTTAGTGCCAGCAGTGGCCTAATCTTAATGACTTCATCAGCAAGGCGGATCAGGGCTCCCACAACGGTTTGGGAAGAGGCTGTGTCCGATTATCTGCTGGGGAGGTTGGATCCGAACTGCTCCTGCTGGTGCTGTGTCTGTTCCTCCCTCCATGAGGATGAGTGATTTTTCTTCTTGCTGAAGAGAGGAGTATGAAGAGGGTGGTTTTTTTTTTATATTGCTTTTAATCATGATCTTGTGCTTAAAGATTTAGTATATTTAGGATGAATGGCTGGGCTGCTGCTTGGATTTGTTGTAAAATACATCATGGCACCAAGGATGAAGCACAGCTCAGTCTTGCAGGGTGGAAGAATTGACTTTGCTGTGTTGGGAGGACACTGCTGTTGCTGGACAATGTGGACTTGTCAGAGTCCCAAACCTGGCTGTCCTACCTGGCTTGGAGGGAATAGGTCCATGGTGTGATGGAGGCTCTTCAGCTTGCCCCACTTCTGCTCAGCTCCAAGCTATTTCCTCTCCTGCCTGGAGGCTCCAGACCAGCTGGAAATGGGGAAGTGCCTCTGCTGCAGAGGGGCTGTGCAGAGGGCAGAGGGACAGGAGACCATGACTCACTGCCACCCTGGGAATTGTCCCCTGTGATCCTGCAGTGATTAAGTGCCACAGTGGGTGGAGGGGAGGAAAGGGTGTGATGGAAGATTCTTTTTGTTGGTTTTTTTTTTGTTTTTTTTTTGTTTTTTTTTTTTTTTTTTTTTTTACAAGAAGGTCATTTGAGTCAGAGCTGACAAAAATCAGGAGGTTTAAAGAAACATGAATGGCTGGCTTTTTGCCAGGCCCCGACATCTTCCTTGCATGAAGGTGAACCCAGGCCAGCCCTTCCCAGAGATGTTTATGGACAGTTGGTGCTTTATGATAAACTCTGTGGGGAGGAATGCTCGCAGTCATGCAAGAGCAGGAGCTTCGTGCCAGTGCTTGCTTGAGGTTAATTACTGCAGTGAGAAGGTGGCTGGATTCATCCCCCATCTCCCCCCGCGTTGTCTGCTGGCCCTGGTGACACTGGAGAACAGAATTTCAGACTGAAGCTTTGCAGGGAGTTTTGATTTACACCCCAAAGGTATTTAATCCAGCAGTGCCTCATGGAGGGCACACAGCCTCCCCTACACACCCGTGACTGGCAAGAAACACCATTCACCTCTGCTGCTGAGGAGAGAAGAGAAGCCTCCTCCTTTGGAGAGGTAGAGAGTGTTACTGCTTAAAATGCAGCTCCCTTTCGGGTTAAAAAGAGAAAAATAAAGTTTCATTCATTGGTAACTCATGAAGATGGAAAGGGAATTAAAGGGATTGTGAGAAAAGACCCTGGGCCAGTCTGAAGGTGTGTTTTGTAGTCACTGTAGGATGTCTCTCTGCAAGGGAGTAGTTTGATAACTTACTGGGTGCTTTGGGAAGCATTTCATGAGGTTTCTAGTAATTACAATGCCAAAGCTGCCACTTTTTCTGGCCTCTGGACTGATTAACTCTTTTAGCTCTGAAGTGAAGGTGTTGATACACAGTGCACACAGGGCACTTCAGCCCTTGGCCAACAGGCTGCTGGTCTTTCAGTGCAAAACTTTGCTCAAAAGGAGATGGGTGTTTTTCCCCAGGTGGATTTTCAGGGCATAAACCTACTTCTGTCCCCTCTTGCACTGCAGATGTGGCCCATCAGGACTGGCTTTGCAGGATACCTACAAATGTGCAAATGTAGTCAAATGCCTGACTTGCATGAACAGCTCAATCCTCTTTGTGTGATTTCTTGTTAATGAGTATTAAATTCCTGCTCATCTTTGGCAGATCTGGACTGGATTAGACCTGGCCTAATGCTAAAGGAACATCACTGAAGCAGTACCTTGTGTGTCACAATGCTCTGAAATCTTTCACCTCAGTTTCTAACCTTCCACTTATTTTCATTTAATTGAAATAATATTGGAAGCTGATGGTGGAGATCTTCAGGAGCCCTCTTTGAAAGGCAGCTGGAAGGAAAGCCTTGCAAAGAGATGGGCCAAGGCTTACCTCCCTCCCAAAAGCCTTCAGCATGCAGATGAATCTGATGTTTATTCCCTGGCTAATTAATTGAAAAATCCTTCTTGATGAGTGAACTCATGAAACAGCAACAGAATGCTTGTGGTTGTTCCTGAAGGGAGCTGTTGCTTAGTGGCTGCTTTCCCTGGGCTTGGTGTGGTATAGGGAAGATCAACCAAGAAGCATTTTCAGCTGAAAACTAGGTAAATTTTTGCCTTCTTTCACCTTGTTCCTTTGGCAACTTCATTTCCATTGCTGTGAGAGCTCTTAGTGCCTCTGGGTGATGTAACTGCTGCCTGCATTTCCCTGTGAGACATCCTTGTTCATTCTTGCTGTACACAGGGGGAAAATTGAAATCAGTCTCTTCCTTTTCTTCCCCTTGATGGGGAATGTCTTCTGCAACATTTTCCCCAGCTCATATTGCTGGGAAATGCACAGTGTCCATTTCTCTCAGGGCCACAGGCTGCCTAATCTGCCTGGTGGGTTTGTCATGGAGCATTGCAAGAACGGGTGAAGATTTAAGATATTTTCTTTTTTTCTACATGGTTTTTACTTTTCTTAACATCTCTTACTGTTAAAGACTACTTGGTCTTCACTGTGCTGGGGCACCACTGTGGGAAAGGGGTAGGAGGGCTTAGTGACATTTATTGTGAGCTTTTGCACCTTAAATAAAGGGCTGGGGCGTAAAATCTCTAACAAAGACCTTCTTTCTCCAAATTGTTCTCCAGCTCTTGGAGCAAAAGCAGTATTAAAAATAAAGCATGTTAAGTAGGCTGAGCAGAAATCCTTTTTACTTTGAACAGCTCAGCCTATGGTCTCTTCTCCTGTGTAGAGTTCTCTGCAACTGCCATTGAATCCTTCAAAAGTAGATCAAGATCTTCTTCTGTTTAGAGACTTCAGAACTGTAGTTCCCTAATCTGAGATGGTCTGGGGCTCCCATTTAAATACAGAGCCTGTTCAGTGCTGCTGTCCTTTGCCATGGCTGTGGAGTGCAAGTGGGGTGCATATTTGTAATGCTTCTCTGGGAAAAGCAGAAAAGGTGTGACTGTGGGAGCATACAGCGCTGGGAGCTGGCACCAAGCCCAAGTGGATCTTCTCTTCCCTCCCAATTCATTTTCCCCTTTATTGTTTAAATTAACTTAGCTGTGAAGGCTGTTCTGTTTTCTTCAAAGTTGCAGTTCCCCTGACCCAGACCAGCAGCTGTCTTTTGGGAATTTTTTTGTGCCGATAAAGGGAGATTTTTATTTTTTTTTTCCTTTACTTGGGCCTTCTCGACCTTTCTGTGCTATTTGCCAGCTCCCACCAGATTCCTGGCTCCAAGGGCTGCGCGGGAGCCGTTCAGGTGAGCGGGAAGGGAGCGTCTGGTTGTTAATCAAACGGGCATCTCTCCTCTGGCAGCAAGAGCAGAGCCATCCTCTCCTTTTCAAACAGCCTTGCCAAACTCCAGGATCCAGAGCAGCCAAGGCTGAAACTTCTTTCCTTTTTGTTACTGCTGCTGTGGGTTGCTGTCAGGGAAAAGATGTGCAGAATAGCAGCATAGGTAAATCAGGGATGACATGTGAATTTTAATTGTATGTTATGTTTACTCAAGTCATGAACCAGTACTGCTTAAAATCAGTATTCCAGGGCTGCAATGAGTAGATGGTATTTCACTTGTAACACTTGATTCCCAAAGGACCTGCCCTGCCTCACGTCTGCCAGGCTGTGAGCAGGGAGAAGAGCATGGGAGCAGGAGGCTCTGGGCAGGTCACTCAGCATTGCAGCACCTTTTGTGACCTCCAAGGAGGGTGTTTCTGCCCATCCTTTGCATCTTGTACAAATGACCCTTGTGCTTAAACGACTTAATCTTCCCAGAGGCTGTGCTTGCTCTGCCTAGACCTGAACCAGGTGTTAAAATAAGCCTCAGCCTCCCTGCTCAGAACAGCTCCAGGTAATGACTGATGAAAGGATAATTACTGTTTCTAAGAAGTGCGTGGAAGATTGCCACTGTAGTTTTTCCCTAGATATTGTTGCCTATTTTAAATCTTGGTGTGATGAGAAACAAAGAGGCTAATGGAGAGGTCTCCTACCATTCCCTCCAGGCTGTCCCTTCCTTCTCAGCTCCCTGGGATTCTTCAAAGATCAGAAAAAAGCCTCGGGGCGAGCACGAGATGGGGAGAGGTCAGGGGAGCTGCAAGCTGGTGTATGGGAGGCTTTAGTTTGTAATGAATAGCTGGAAGGCAAGCCTTGTAATTTCTTGCTGTTCTCCTGGAAAGTGTCTGCTTGGCTGAGCTGGAAAACAAGAGCGTGCCTTGAATCGGGTGTGAATGTGAGTGGATACACGTGCTCTGGGGGTCAGCTTTGTCTGCTCTGTTTGTGGTTGTACCAGGCAAGTTAAAACAGAGCAGAACCGTCTGGGTCAGGCCCCTGTTTACTGGAGAGTTGTTTTCCTCCTTCAGAGAGATGTTACAGGGAGCGTTTTGGGAAGGTCAGTGTGCCCAGCGGAACCAGAGAGGTTCCCAGCTCTGGCACAGAGCATGCTGGCATCCGAATAAGTGAGTTAGAATTTTCTGTGATTTGGCTTATCCCATCTCCAGAGGGGGAATACTGCAACCATCTCCATCATTTTCTGTGCACAGCCTGTGTGCAGAAGCCTGTGCAGCGCCAGACAAGTGAGTACAAAATTGTTTGCA
This sequence comes from Manacus vitellinus, assembly GCF_001715985.3. NCBI lineage: Eukaryota > Metazoa > Chordata > Aves > Passeriformes > Pipridae > Manacus > Manacus vitellinus. The sequence goes on along the minus strand of NW_021939960.1, from coordinate 6,183,314 downwards.
GAAGAGAATTTCTGGAGTCAAGCTCTTGGCTTGGCCCCACACAGCCCTTCTTTTCTGTCTGTCATCTTCTTCCAGCAAGTGACAGCATCCCTTACCCCTGTGGGGTGCTTGACTGTCCATGGACTCGTGTCCTCCAAACACACCCGAGTGCCAAGGGCTGTGAGCCTGGAGATGCTGCCAGTCCTGTTCTTCTTGAGGGTCTGGGAGACAGGCTCATCCTGTGGCATTGCACAGTCAGTTCAGTTCTTGATGCTTGTCCCAATCAAGATGAGAAGCCCCTCAAGTGAGCTTTTCCTGCTTCCTGGGGCATGTTTCCAGGAGCTGTCCTTGCAGTCCACAGCTCCAGCACAGCAGTGTACTGGCTTAGATCCACCGGGCTGGCATGGAGGATGCTAAATACACTTCTGATCATCTGCCTAGTCAGCTTCTCTGCTCTTTCAAGCCTGTTCTAGCCCCCTGCACCTTTCTTTTGATGCTTTACCAAGCTTGGTGCAGCTTTGCTTTCATCTCTGCCTTATCCTTTTATTATAGTCATAAATGTGGGCCTCTGGGCTGTGCCCAGCCTTGATCCTCAGCCGTTTCCTGTTTTCTGGATTCAGTGCTCTTCAAATTCCAGACCTCCCCTCCCATGTGTAATGCCAAGCAGTGCAGTAAATAGTACATTGCTTTCTATGTGACAGAAATTAAAAGGGAAACCAGTAGGAAGACACAAGGTGAAAGGCACATACCTGGTGTGATGGGTTGGAAGAGTCTTTAGAAATGGCTTATGAGGGGACTTGGGATCAGTGGCAGCAGATGAGGAAAATGTGGCCTATTCACACAGACCTGGTAGTTGAGATTTTGCTTCTGGAGGTGTGCTGAGGGGGTGGTTGGAGAGGAGAGATTGGATGTACTGGGAGATCTGGGGAGGAGGAGGAGAAGGCCTTGACAAGACAAGGATGGGACAGTGGTTTGGGGCTACTTTGGTCACCAGATCCTGACAAGAATGAGGAGAATGGTGTTACTTTGTTCTCTATAAGAGGACTTGCCAAGTGTTCTCCATAGAAGGACTTGCCAGGCATGACTATAAAAAGCCTTTGTTAACATGAGGTCACTGCTAATGGAAGGTGCATCTGGATGGTGCCAGCTCCTGTCTGTGCAGTATAGGAAGCCACGGTTCCTGTTTCCTCCAGGAACCCCAGCCTGGCCCCACACACCCTGATTTGGCAGGGCAACCAGCCAGAGACAGGGAGAGCAGAGATGGAGCTGCTGGTATGGTTTAGGAACTCAGCACCCACTTCCCTTCTCAGTCCCCTTCCAAGATGGTTTATGTTCTCCAGGTGCACTGGGTATCACCTACTTGATGGCAGCAAGGATGTGTTGCAAACTGGATGTGCTGCCACTGCTGGATTGCCAGGTGGCTCTGGAGCAGCTTCCTGACATGCTGCTTCCTGACAGGTCTGCTCAGGGCTAACAGCTCTGGCAGAGAGGATGAGCAGGTAACAGGGCCAGCAATTGCTGCTGCAATAAGACTTGACTGGGCTTGTCAGTCAGAGCTCCTGGAGGACAGTGTTAGTATGGTAGTTAACTGTCTTCCCCTTCCTTCTGTCAAACAACAAAATGTTCAGGGGGGATGATGTGGCAGGAAGCATCATGCCCGTTGTTCCCAGCTGCATCTACCTTGAGAAGTTTGGGCTCTGCCAGCAGGGTTAAACTGGCTGAGCTCCTGTTGCAGGGATAAGTGTCTGTGTTGCATGGTGTTCATGGTTATCTGGAACTTAAAACAGCTTCCCTTAGAGTAAGTTGCCTTTATCCTAGAATATTAGCATATCAATGATGTCTTTTTTCCATGTACCTGTATGCTAAAAACTGCATCTTTGATGGAGCAGATTTCCTGTCCAAGCCTGTGCGTGTAACTCGCTCTAGTTTGTGTGCTCTGCCTGAGAATCGTTTTGCATCTTCTGCTTGGCATCCTGAGTCCTACCAGTGGTTGTTTGCATAACCCATGCAGGGACAAGCAAACAGCCAAACTGAGAGTTGCCACAATTCTTTTTTTTTTTTTTTAGTTGCTCTTTCCTGTTTCTTTCTCTGCCTGCTTTGATACAGAGCTCTCCCTCACACTCTCAGCTGAGCTCTGTTTATGGGTTCCTCCAAGTTCCTGTCACTGTGGGTCGGAGCATGCCCTGTGACCAAAATCCAGCTGGCATGCTGCTGTAGGCATCTCTTGGATCTAGTTAAATGTGCAGGATGCCAAGCCTTGATGGGAAGAGGAAAAGAATGGCTTTCTGGTATTTGCACATAGTTACAAACTGTAATCACAGACTCATGACTGCAAACAGAAAGCTGTATCGCTGGCTTCGTCATGACTTCACTGTTGTTGTCCTGGCTGTTTGCTAAAGCTGTTCCTTAATCCTTTTCCAGGCTTTTGCAAAGTCTGCATCCACCCAAACTCAGTGGGCACAAAGATTTTGGCTGGACTCCAGGCTGGGGTTTGTTTTTTCATTTCTTTACCAGTCATTGCTTTCTGCCTCAGAGTGGTCTTGCTTCAAGTATCTGTAAATGGAGCTGTAAATGCAACGGGGTCTTGGGGGATCATGAGGACAAACCCTGTGTTCTTGTGACCCTCATGGGTCCAAACAGCAGTAAGAAGTCCACACAAACACAGTAGCTGCAGATCTCTGCTGGTGTTAGCAGTGCTTTGGGAATGTTAATCCCGCTGTGACCCTGGTATGTGCTGCTGTTGGGTCAGCTAACCCAGCTATGAATGGCAGTGTCATGGTGGGGAAACTTGCTGACAAATGCTAACATAGTGTGCATGGCTGTAATGCAGATTTTTAGATGAATAAACCTGCTTGCACATGTTGGGATTGGCTTTGTTGAAATCTGCTAACGACCAGAGCTTTAAACCCAGTGCAGTCAAAGCTTGCAGGGACCATGCAGAGGAATTACAGAAGGGCGATGCTGCTGAAATGCCTGGAAGGTGGGTGCAGTTGGGTTTGGTGCAGGGACCTAATATGTGGTGCAAGGGGCACTCTCTTCTGCTTGGAGCTGGGTCTTCTCAGTCAGTGCTCCAGAAAGGGACCTTCTAAAACCACTTGACTCAGGGAATGGAGAATTAAGAAAGACAGGGAATGGAGAGTGGAAAGGAAGTGGCATTTAGGTATACTGCTCTTGAGTGCCAGAGGGCTTGGGGTTCCTCTGAGGTTTGTGTGAGTCATTCATCTTTGGCATTTGGCCATTTGAAATGAGAAGCCTTTCAGGGGCTTTGGTGGCAAGCTGAGACTTCTCACGTTGTGCCAATTTTCAGCTAATTCGTCCTCTTCCGTTTCCTTCCCCTCCTCACCCTTCCCATGAGCGCAGGTTTGTGACAGGATATCCACTCCATTCAGGGGAATGGGGGAAATATTTGCTTGTAGCATGGCCATTTGCCAGGGTTGCTTTGTTCTCCTTGTCGCTGAAAGGAACGGCCCAAGGAAACCCTCGGAGCTGAAGCTGGCATGTGACTTGGAGTGGATTTCCTGCAGCTCTGGAAGTGAAATGTATGACATGGGGATTTTTTTTCTTTTCCTTTTCTTTTTAAATCCCATAAATGCAAGGAAAAAGAGGAGCTGGGTGGGTTAGACAGGTTGGGTCTGAAATCCTCTCTTTGATGGGAAATTGCTGTGTCACACCCGTACAAGTTGTGCCTTGTCAAGGTTAATATCAGTCTTGGGTTTTTTAGTTGAATTAAATGGCTGAGCTTGCAACAGGCCTGATTTTTTTTTTTTTTTCAGTAGAATTCAGTTGTGTGGTAAAGATTATGGTTACCCCTGCCCCATTCAGTGTGTAGCTGGAGGCTCTGCTTGGTGACACCCAAGCGCTGCCATGATTGCAAAAGGCCTTTCTGTCACAAATTCAGAGCTGTGATGATAATGGCAAGCAAAGTAGTGAATTGCAGTGCCTGAGGCTTAACTCCTTGGTGTGGTCCAAGCAGTGATGTCCAGGGCTCTGGGTGCTGGGGAGTATAGAGACAACTCTTCCTCAGTGTGATGGGCTGACACCTGGGCTGGTACTCTGACACCTTGCTCTGCCCACTGTGCCCTGTAAGACAGAAGATTTGGCTCCTGCTTGTCATAGGAGATCAGGTGGCATTTGTCTGCATGCCTGCTGGATTGTGGTGGGATCATTACATCACTGCCCAAGACCCTCAGAAAGCTCTGGGAATGTCTGATTCACTGTTGGCCATAGAAAGAGCAGATGCTGTTTCAAGTCTCATCCAGTATCTAAAGCACAAAATCCTATTTGTATCCTGTGGAAGGGGACTCAAGGGTTTCGTTTTTCAGCCCATGATTTAGCCAAGGACTTCCTGAACAAACTTAGCAAATCAGCAAGGCTTTGGCAGTACTGAAAAGGGTCTTACTATAGCTCTTTTGTGGTTTTTTTTTAATTTTTAGTACTGCAGGGCCTAGGATGCCTGGCCATGGAGCAGGTCCCAGATTTGTACAGCTCCTAGCACGCTCTGGAGAGCCCGTCCCAACAAGCTTGTGGTCCAAGCTGATGGAGCTGTGCTTGTAAAACTCTGGGTGTAAAAACCAGCCTGCAAGCTGTCTAAAGCACAGACAAGTATTCTTTTGTCTGACCTCTCCCTTTCAATTTTAAACTGGCCCAGGAACTCCTAAGAATATTTGAATACCTTGTGCAGTGAACCTGTATTGATACTACTTGCTACAACTCAAACAACCCATAGAATGTACAGTTGGGAACATTTGTTTGCTCTGGATGGTAGGAATGTCCTCTTGAAAATGTGCTATGCTTTGGTAAGTATGAATAGAGGGTTTTTCCACCCCCCTCTCCAGGTTTCTGAAGGCCAAAGTCTTGAAACGGCTTGGAAAGGCTGCTGAAGCTGTGCTGATAAGATATGCAGCAAAAGTGCTTGAGAGCCTAATGTAGGAACAGAAATGCCTAAGCTGTTTGCTTTCCCCTTAACAGTGTGAAAAATTAATATGTCTTATTAAGGAGCCTGGGGAATTGTGTGCTCACAGTAAGGGCTGCACTGAGATATTACTCCTGGCTTGTGTTATCCCTGGGGCTGGCAGCTGAAACGCTTGGTTTGGAGTTACTGGGTAGGAGAGTGGAGCTGATTTGGACCCTGCAGAGCCTCAGTTGTTGCAGTTTCACTTCTAGCAGTCTCCCTCTGGGTCTGAGCTTGCTGTAGAGATGGAATAACTGCTTCATACAGCAAGTCTCACGGTGTTTGGAGATGACTTTTTTTTTTTTTCCTATGCAGTTAATTCCTTATTTTCTTCCCCCACGACTTTGTTGTCAGCCTTCTTCAACCCAGGAGACACATTATCAAACGATTTTCATAGCAGGTCTGTGCACCTCTTAAAACAGTGTGTTGGGGAGCTTCTGGAGAGGCTGGGATCATATGCCATCAGTTCAGGTCAGGGAGGATGCTGCTCTACCCCCTCTGTTTTACACCAGTGCTGCTTTTTGTCTGAAATGCATGAGTGTTATCTCAGGCCTTGGGGATCCCACTCTGCACACCCTGGGCTGCTCTGACACCTGTGAACCATCTTCAGGGAGACGCTTCCATGAAGGCCAGTTGGACATTTCATCAGACTGTGGCACCATGAGAATGCCAGTGCTGATTATTGCTTAAATGCTTGGGTTTTAACCTCTGAAGTAGATGACATACCTGTGCTGTGCCCCCACCCTGGACACATGCCATCCCATGTGCCCGCCCTTCTTTCAGCAGTGGTCTTTATTTCAGTGGTGTGTACTTACCCAGACCTCTTATCTCCACTAAATCAGAGATTTCTTAAGCACTTATGTTTTCTGTAGCACTCCCCTTATCTCTCTTCCTTCCCAGAGCTGGGCAGTGGGAGCAGGGAAGCAGGAGGGGCTGAGCTGAAGGTGTATGTGAGGCATGGTATCAAGAATCACATTTTCATGTGCTATTTTGGGGAAAACCTGTGCAACATGGGAGCACCTGGATGAGATATGATGCCTGCTGTGGTGTGATCAGCTGTGCGGATGTGCATATCCTTCGCATAATGTGAAAATAGCTGTACAGCACTGTGGGTCCTGCTCAGTTTATAAGGCATCTGACCTTTCTTTTGCTAAGGCTTTCAACAAGTCAATTTACAGTCTTGGCAGGGACCACCCAGAGCCTGGCTTTGTGGCCAGGGGAGAAGGAAGGGAGGGAACTCTTCAAAGAGCAGAGGAGACGAAATTACTACTGTGGCCTGTATATTGATTTCATGAACCGTGAGGCTCCGAGTCAGATGCCAGTCTGCTTTGCTGTGATCTTGGCAGAATGTGACCCCTGTCCCTCAGCAGCAAAGGAATGGAGGTGATCACGTTTCCCCAGGCAGATCCGATTTCTGGAGGCTGTCAGGGCGCCGTACCCTGTGCCTGGGAACGGTGCTGGGAAGCATCACAGGGGAGGTTTTGGCTGTGCCTGGTAGACAAACCATCTAGTACAAACACCCACGTCAACAGCTTTGGAGGCGAGTGCCAAGCTGGAGTGCTTGTAGCTATCCTGTTTGCATGAATGGCTTTGCCTCCCCTCCTTTGAAGATGATGACTCTCCTTTTGAAAATAGGAGATCAAGAATCTGGTATCAGACATGTTGAAAGACACTATTTACAAATGTTTATCATGGAAAATATTTATAAAGCTTCCCTTGGGAGCAGGGCTGTACAGTACAGTGGCCTCCCTTGGACTGAAGTACAGCTGTCTAACAGCTCCTGAGCCAAACCTGCTCAGGTTAGTGTGAATCCTGCTGAGATCCTGCTTCTTCCCAATAGCCACTTATTGCAGACCCCATGGTGTTTATGTTGCTATTACACACGGTGCTGTACTCGATGCTAAATTGCACTTGCAAGGACCCTGCCTGTAGAATAACTGTGCGTGTTTAGTAAAGGGTGGGTAGAAGTTATATGGCTGCTCTCTGCAGCTGCTCTAAAGGTGTTTTGGGATATTTAGATCATTAAAAGCTTCTTGCTGATCTCAGGATGTGCTACTGCCACCTCCCAGGTACCAGCCCCGTGTCCTTGGTTCTTCCTCCAAGGAGCAGCACAGGTTCTGGTGATGATCAGCAGTGGTGCAGGGTGATGTGCACCTCTCTACCTTGTGGTTATGTCCCTTTCACTGTCCCTGCCTGAGCAAATGGCAGAGCAAATCCCAGAGCCTGATGGAGATGAGCTCCCCATGCCTGCAGTGCTGGTGGTTCCACACCTCTCCAGTGAGGACATGTGCTGGGTGTTCTGGGCATGCTGAGTTTGTAATCCTGTGCTTACGCTGTATCCATAACTAGTATGTGAGTTCCGGTCCTTTTTACCTGTCTTGAGGGGTAGTAAATCCTCCTAGTGATGCTATTTTTTGGGCAGGGAGTGGGGTTAAGGGCTTGGATTTCTGCAGTGGTGAGACTGATCAGTTATCCTGTGTGTACGCCACCAGGAAGAGGGAAACATGAGATGGCTGCTATGCAGGCTGGGAAGTCATCTTTGGTGCCGGTGTTGGAAAGGCTTTGGGGTTTATTTTCCCCACATCTCACGTCAGCAGTGAGTACTGGTGCAGTCCAGTGTCCCCAGGGCCAGGACAGGATGTGAGCATGTCCGTGGCGTGGCTGCCCAGGGTCAGGTTGCTGAAAGGGAGAGGGGCTGACAGGTGCATGGCCGGGGCTGTGGCACAGCTCCCCGAGCTCTGCGAATAGAAACCGCCCGGATTTGAAACTGGGTCAGAGACGTGACCCGAAACGCACTGATGGGCTGGAGAAGTTCTGGGCTGCACCACTTCCTCCCATCCCTGGCTGCTGCATCAGCCAGAGATTTGGTGTTGGAAATGTGAGCAGGTGGATTAGTGCTGCTGCTGGCTTGATGCTGACTGAGCAGGAGCGCTCGCAGTGATGTTTGCAGTTGGGTGTGCCGGAACCTTTCTAACCAGGATAGCTGGAGTTGTGTTGAAAGCATCAGTCCTCGGCGAAGTGAAGCTGTTGCAGTTGGGCTGGGCTACTCTGTCAGCAGCAAGACCCACTTTGGGCAGCACAGAACCTCCAAGGCAGCCCTGGGGCAGGTCAGAGAAAAGTGTGGCTCTACGGCGAGTGAAGTAAAGCCACTGCAGATGTCTGAGACACGGGAGCCACCGGGGCTCGAGAGCAGAGTGACTGCACGTGTCCACAGCGTGCTCTGTCTTAGTGTGTTGTTTATTTGATGTGCTGTTTGTTCTGGCACGGCTCGGTCTCATGCTGAGATAGATAACGCTGGAGAACAGCGTGAGCTAACTCTGCTTCTCAAAAAGAAACATCTTGCGTTTGCCAGAAGCATCTTTTTCTTCCAGTGGCTGGTACGTGGCAGCCAAGGATTCAGGGAGGGAGGGGAGTCTCTTTGCCTGTCCCCAAGGTAGGAGAGGTGGCACAGTTCATTTTTGGAAGTGTATTTGATGTTCAGGGTAGGTGCACCAGACAAAGGCTTTAGTCTTCACTAGCCCCCCAGCTGTGGGGAACAGAGTGCACTGGATGGGGCACCTGGAAAGGCTTTGGCTCTGCCTTCCCTCTTCCTTTTTATCTGCTGCTGGTCCTTTGAGGGGTGTCCAGTGCTTTCTGCAGACTCTGCTACACATCCAGCAGTGACAGCCGGCACGCAGGACATGGCCATGGTGGGGACAACCAGCAGCCTGCCCCAGGGGGACTGCCTTGTGTCCCACCACAGAGCGAGCCATTAATTTCCTGTTATTGGTTACAATAACACAGCGCCTGTTTCAAAACAACCCACATTAGTCCTCCCTCCGAAAGAATTCAAACCTGTCATGAAAGTTGGAGGAGAAACATTTTCCCAGACATCTCATCCAAAGTGGAGTGTTTCTGTTCTCCTCAGCTGCTCGCACTTCTGGGAAAAGCAGTCGGTGCCTCCAGAGCAGGGATTTCCTGAAGGTTGGGGGCAAGGAGCACTGTCCTGGGGAGTGCTTATCTGACAGGACCTTCTGTAGCCTTTCCATCAGGAATGAAGGCAGGGTTGAGCAACCTGACATCAGCTTGAAGTTGTGATTGAGCCATGATGAAGGGCGCAGGTTTATCAGCAACTACTGTATAGCCCTCCTACATCATCAGTGACTGGCTCCAGACCTTGGGGTGCACTCAGGGTGCAGAGAGTAATGGTGTAACAGTGGAAGGAGAGGAATAGGAGTCTTCTCATCTGGAAGGCTTAGTGTGAGGGTCTGGCCTGGACAAAACAGTATTTTGCTTGCAATCATGTGTGCCAGTTGTCATTCCTTGTTCATGCCAACCCAGGGTGAAAGAGCTTGTCCCAAGGACAGCTTGAAGCTGAAGAGTGAAGGTGGCTCACTTGCCATCCTGGGGGGAGAGGAATGTGTCAGCATCACTCAGGGTGTACCAGCTGAAAAGATGTGGGATGGAGAGGAAAAAATTCCCTGATACTTCAGTGGCTGATTGAAACCATACTAAAGATCTCTGCCTGGAGGAGTTGCTGCATTTCATTAAATAAAAACAGCTTCTCTTCATCCTCCTGGAGTCGACCTGCCAGAGGCAGACAGAAAACATGTTGTTGATATCACACTCACAATATGATCTTATCAGCCCCTGCCTCTGAATAGCGACCAGGTTTAATTGACTCGTTCCTTGGGTTGATTTGAGAAGGCTCCTCTTCTCCAGAAATGAGTTTTCCAGATGCTTACTTTAAAGGGAAGAAAAAAAAATAGGGATTTTCTTTGGCCACCTTTCCAGCTTCCAGCTGTTAAGTACTGGAAATGTGTTCTTCATTATGTCCAGGAGAGAAATGTTTCTTTCTTCCGATTGGGGAGGCAATAAATATTTCAAAACATAATATGCTGTAGACAAGCAAGTTAGGATGGTTAGGATCATTTGTTCTCTGTGCAGCAGGACCGGTGGCTGCTGTGTGATGGACGGGGCAGGGAGTCACTGTGGTCTTGCCTTAATACATCAGCTGTCCCTAGGCTGTGCAGAGTCACTTTGCTGGGTTATAGATTCAGCAGTCAAGTGTCTGGTTCTGCCTTCAAAACCAAACCCCAAAACAGAAATCATCAGCAGTCTTTAACAGCCCCTTTGTGTGAACCTTCCAGCACTGCCACTTCCAGCCAACATGCTGCTGCCTTCACAGCACATCTCCAGCCTATGAGTCCTTTCTCCTTATCTGACCCCAGAGCAGTGAGTTCTGGATTGAGCCTGATGAGCCAGCAGTGGGGCTATTTTGGATTAAGAGGAGGAGGGGTGAATTCCAGTTTCATGGAGCATTCCCTCTTCTGCCAGTGTTGGCTTTGCTCCTAGCAAGGATGCTCCAACTTGCTTCCAGTGATCTTGGCTAGCCTGGCCAGGGCATTTCCATAAATCAGAGATTTGCAGGATACCATGTAGTACTTATTCCATCTAATTTTAGGCAATTAAGTTGCCAAAGTTTGGCACATAATTTCCCTCTTTGATCAAGAAGGTGCATGGAGTTAGAGCACATAAATTTGGGCAATGGCAAGAATTTGTCTGTAGTTGCTGCATTCAACTTAGGCCCTGACAGAGGTGGTGATGCCAGGGACAGCAATGACAGCATCTGGATCTGATGGGAGCTTCTTGGAAAAGGCAGAGATAGAGAAAGGGTGCCACATCAACTGTTGTGCCCTCTCCTGTCTATGTACCTTTAAAAATATACATCCTTTTTGCTTCTCACATTTTCTGTGGTAACAGCCTGAAGCTGATGGGAAAGGCAGGATGGGACTTTTCAGATGTTCTAGACCTCCATTCCCAATATGGGAAATGCTTTAAAATATGTTTCTCCCACAAAGACTGCAGCATACTTTTCCCTTTAAAATAACGTTTAATAAGATTTTTTAGAAAGAATTAAAATACCAATAGAAGCAGGAGGGCATAAGCCAAACATTAAGAAAACACCCTTGAGGATAAAATGAGTTTCTGAGCAATTTAGTCTTGAACTCTGTGGGAATGGGACTAAATCTGTGAAGTCTTCCCGGATATCCCTACATAATTTGGAGCCCTAAAAATAGCCTAAAACTTGAATAGCCTGGATGACCTCGAAGCTGCTTTTCAAGAGACTTGCAGTGTAGTCAGAGTAGGTGAACACCCTGCAGCACATCTACGTTTCAGGAACCCCTGATGAGTCAGTTGGGGGATTGCTAATTGGTTACTGGTCTTGGTTAGCATCAGGCTTTGATGGATTGGGCTCCTGGGTTTGCCTCTGCAAAGAGCGAAGAGTGGTGGGGGACAGTGGCCTCTTTTGGAAATGTGAAGCGAGTCTAAAGGGCCCAATTAAGCGGGTCCCAGGGAGGGCTGTTTCACAGAAGGCTGCAGCCCTGACTGCTGCCGGCTGTGCTGGCAGGGAGCCCACTCCAGTGATTTATTCCTGGGCTCCAGAGCTGACCCTCTGGGGCTGAGCAGCTTAACGGAGGAGATGCGAGGGTATGCAAGAAGGTACTCACAAGGCAGCTCTGGTTTGAAACAAAGCAGCCAATTTCCTTTCACCACAGACAAGCCTTATCTCGGGAGATTACGTTTGTCTCGAATGGAGCCTCTGGTGTCATAACCGGGCTCTTCCTGGGCAGATACAGAGAGGCTTGTGCAAAAATCCCACAGCAGCAGCCTGGGCTCTGGTGTGACCGTAGCTCACGAGCCCTGGACTGTGTGGGATGACCTGGAACCAGGCAGTTTGGGGCTTTTTGATTTGGTATTTTGTGGTTTTGGTGCCTTTTGAGACATCTCACCAATGCCTGGCTGCTGTTAGGGGTCTGTGCCCTTGCAGACATGTACATCTTGCTGTGCTGTTGGGAGAGGGATGCCTGCCACCTGGGATTTGTCTTGCTGGTGTGACAGGCATGGGGATTTCTCCCAGTTGTCATGAATGGATGTTGTCCATGGGAAGGGTCTTCTCTGGGACATAGTCTCTTCAGCCAGACAGAAAGTTTCCCCCAGCTCTTCGGAAACACTTCTTAGTCCACTCTCTCAGATACAACAGCAGGAATCAACTACTACACAGTTGTTATCCAAAAAGGTTGCAACGTGGATTGCAGATAGGCTGCTTAGTCCATCGTACCCAAGAGTGGACCATATTTTTGCTCTTGGCACAAACATAGCTGAGATGCGTTTGCCTCTTTTCCTCCTCCTGTGATCCCAGTGGATGCTGCCTAGCTTGGGATTAGTGATGGGCTGCAGATAGGTTGGTCTGGTTTGACTAGCACTTAATGCACAGGGGAAGTCTTGTAGTTACCCTGTCCTCATCAGCCAGGGAAGATTTGCTTCTCCTCATTGCTGCAAGCAAAACACCATCCTGCCTCCACAAGTGTACTGGGTAGCCAGGCTGACAAAGAGTTTGCACTGGGTGTTTATATATACTTTTTTTTTTTTTTAGCTCATTCATATTGTTCTGTGATGCTCAATGTTCTTTTTGAAGCTGGGGCAGGAAGAGGCTGGAGATAAGACAACAATAAAAGGCTGGAGTAAACCCTGCAAGCAGAGATAATGCACTGCAGAGAATACGGGTGAACTGGAAGACTGGGAAGTTCAAGGAAATTCGAACTTTTGTCCAGTCAGGGTGATTACTTTTCCCACCAACTGCTCTGCACAGCCAGCTTGGTTTGTGATGTACCTGAAACAGCTTTTAGTTTAACTTGGACTACCTGTTAGATACAAGTTCATTATGTTCAGAGCTGTATGATATCAGGTATATTACTTCACTGCATTTTTTTTTTGTTATATTCATGTTTAAAGGATTTTGCTCTTAATACCTGGCCTAAGTCAAAAGGTTTCTCATGTACCCTCCTCAGCTTTTCCTCCCCTGCATTCTTATTCCACGAATCCATTATATGATGTCTGACACTTCTGCAATGAGGAAAATTAATCATTGTGTATTTTGCCTTGATTTTCCACCTTCCCACTCCAGCTTGTTGGGAAGTCAGCATTGTATCATTAGGGATTTCTTCACCCTATGGAGAGAGGTCTCCTTCCTGTCTGCATTGCAGGCTTGTCTCTAACTCCCTGGGTTTGGGAGGCGTTGAAGGCAGAGTGATGACAGGGAGATAGTGAGCTACAGAACTGGTTGCAGGGTCACACTGGCTCCTGGGGGTTTAAGACACATTGTCAAACAAAAATCCTTTCTTGAGGCATGGTTTTGAAAATTTCTGAGTACTACATCTCTCAGGGCCTTGATTCTTGGGTTGAACCTGAACTGAGAACCAAACCAGACTCTTTTCTGACTGTGCCAGTTTCTTTGCTTGCCTTGAAATGCCTTCAGGGGTTCCACATTGGTAGGCTCCCCATCTTTATTGGGGTGTAATTTACTCACCAACAGTGTTTGTTGAGCTTAGATATCAGCAGTACAATGTAGGTGCCACATACTCTCTCATGCAGAGATTTACCTCAACACTCCCCAGTCTTCAGCAGCCCACGCTGCTTCCATACAGAAATTGTACAGAAATTGAGGTCTGGGCTGTGCTGCTTTTTTAATTGTGGAGCAGAAGAAATGAAGTGGTATGAAAGGTCAGACCAGATTTTTTTCAGTGAGGAGCTGTTTGGAGGAAGTTGAGGAATTTTGGCCCAATGCACGCTGAAATTCCTGCTTGGTTGTGTGGGAGCTTCTCCTCGGGGGAGGCAGCTCCACTCACAAATCCATTGAGGCTTTGCCTGGACTTTAATTTATAAGGACACAGATGATTTGCATCTTGCAAGCTGTGGTGTGGTGGCTTTGCAGGAGTGGGAGTTGGAGGAGCTGTGCAGAAAGAACCCCTGTGCCTCCTTCCAGGAAGGCTCATGGGGAAGGGGCTGTGGCATGGGCAGAGCCTGGAGGAGCCAAGCACACCAGAGGCTCTGAGTGGGCTCTGCTATGCTGGACCTTGGGCCTGTGCTTTCTCACAGCTGTGCCCATACATTTGGATCTGGAATGTGCCAGGGTTTAATGACTTAGTTTCATCACTATCGCTGCCAAAGTCACGGATTCCTTCTATATGTTTTAAAAGCAAACAATCCGTGACTGTGGACACTGTTCTCTGCATCTCAGCACACACTGCAGCTGGTGAACAGTTAACCAAATTAACTGAGAACTGTTCAATTATTCTTGGAGGAAATGAGAAAGATGAGCAGCAATGCCAAGCTATGACTGACAAACTCTTGGTGAAGTCCTTAGTGGTGATGTCACTGGCTGGTAGAGGAATGAACATGGACTTTTAATGGGATTGTTTCTTGTGCTCAAGGTCATAGTTTCTCCTCCATTAGGCTGCACGTTGATAAACAGGAGGTACCAGGCAGGGCTGTCATTGCTGAAAGTATTGCAGCTCTTGATTTCGAGCCCATTCTCTCTCTGTCTTAGGAGCTGATGCCCAGAGAGACCTTACAGACCATATATCTACAGCTGCTGGGACAGTTTGGCAGTAGGAAGGGCCTGAACTGAACTCTCCTCCCAGCTGTCCTAGTGCTTGCTGTGCAGTGATGGACAGTCACTGGGGAAGAGGGACAGGTTTTTCTCTAGAGTTGCACCTTCTCCCCACGCCACATCAAGGAGTAATGGATAGGTGGGTTTTTTCAACCATGTTGTGAGAGGTTGTGGCAGTGCCATCCTCTCCTTTGTTCACGTTTGCTGTCTGTCTTCACAAAGCAGCCAGTTGATACCCTTGAAATACAGGTGTTACATTGTTCCCTGAGCAAAGGCAGCACTGGGATAAGCCACTCTCCAGGGATGTTGTCCATGTGAAGGGAGGCATTGGAGAATGACACAGGTGGATGCAGAGTGAAGTGGATTTAAAAGGTTGATTTGCAGAGCAGTGCCATGCTGGAGCTTTCTGTGAGGCACAGCCCTTCATCCTGGGCACAGGGACTGGTCATCTCCTTCCAGGACAGAGATGTTTTCCTTGTCTAAATTTTGCCATTGCAGGATAGGGCACTCCAAGGAGACTTTTCTTTCCCTTTCAAAGTCTATCTGGCATTAAAAATTGAGCCAGTTATTTCCCATTAGTTACAAAAAAACCCCCCACCTACTCTCCTGGTGTGTGAAGTGACAGCTCCCTGAAGAGACTGTTGCTTCTTGCTGTCTCAAATAACTGCAGCTGGGTGAAATCCCTCAAGTCAGGCTTTTTCTTAAAAATTTCAGATTTAGGATGCAAGCACACCAGTTAGTATTAGCCATCAGGAACTCCCTGTTTTTTCTATTTATAGGAAAGCACATTGTTTTCTGTATGCTTTGGGATTAATAGAGTTTTTACTGGTATAGTTTTCATTATGCTAAAATTAGTCTCAAACTCATGTTAGTTCAAGGGAGAAGAAATAAGGCAGTGGACCCAAGGGCCTTGGAAAAATCAGCCTTGAGAACAGTGAGGGGTTTGGGTTTTTTTTCCTCCTCAAAACCATCATCAAGTAGGTGACTGGATATATTTAAGTGGCTGAATTTGAACGACTTCTAGTTAAACTCCTTTAGAATATCAAGTGTTCCTGGGCCACCTGCTCATTGCTCACCTATCTACTGAGAGCTACTTGCAGACACTTAGGTTGGAAGACCCTGGTATGAAGTGCCACTAATCCTGCCAACTAATTATTGATGCAGATACTTTCCCAGAACACCCAACTCCCAAAAAAAAACATTCCCAGAAGCTTCTTAGGAGTATTTAACCATCAAAGACAATTGACACCTCAAGGGAAATAGTCTGAGAATCTGAAATCCTTGAAGCGCCAGGAAGTTTTAAGGCCCTTTTTACAACCACCTCTGTGCTGGGCTTCTGCTGGTGCTTGCAAGAGGATTAAAGCAACTGGGAAGGGTGGGAGTCCTTTTGGTGTCCTTTCCATGTTCTCTAGCCTCAGTCAGCTCCCAGGCTGGGCTGGCCTTGGGGGCCAAGTGATTGTACCCCTTGGGGTGCCCAAGGCTGTCCTCATTGTGGTGACAGGAGAGTCACCTTATCCCTTCCCTGAGGATGTGCTGTCTCAAGTTTGGGCTAAAAGACAAATGTTTAAGTCTCCTCTTTGAGTTACTTTATACTTCACCCAGCAACCTAGAAAGTTGCCAAGGTCATCTCAGCCAAGTGCAGGGAGTCTCCTAATGCACAGTGAGAGCCTGGTGTGGGCAAACTCCTATCTGTAAGTGACTGAAGCCTCATCCCAAGGAATTGCAGCCATCCCCTTCTGTCCTGACCCGTTTTGCTCTGCAGGGATGCCTCTGGTTACATGTGCCCACCTTGAGCACAGCTGGCTGCAGTGACACCTGAGTTTCAGCACAGGCTCATGTTTGAGTGTGTACAGGTTGGTGTCTGAGCATCCCTGAACACTGCCCCTGTAGCTCTGTGGCACTTGCTGTTTGCATCTCCAGGCAGGCAAGGATTTAACGGGATGCTCCCCAAACCCCATGTCCTGCCCATGCTCCTCTGTGCCAGCTGGCTGAACCTGCTGCGAATCAGGCTCTTGCTGTTGCTTTGTTGGAGGTCATTTCTAAAACTTGGCTGTCCAAACCTTCAATTCAGTACTGTGCAGGCCACAAGTGATGGCACTGCTCTGCCCAGCCTTGTGCCAAGTGCCACAGATTTGGTCCCCCAAGGATTTTTGGCCGGAGGTGTGTCTGGCACTGGCAGGGAAGGACAGCTCACACAGGAGGATGCTGTGAAGATAAAGCAGTGCTGTGTGTGAAATCAGTGAATGAGCCAAATCCTTCTCAGAAGTGGCGTTTAAATAAAAAATCCTTTGTGGAAAATGCTCCATCAGCTGTTCATCTAAGCCAATCTGCTTAGGAAGGGAACAGGCGCTGTTTAGAAAATAGCATCATAAAGCACTGGTTTGCTGTTGCTGCTTGTTATGACACTGGGCAGGTTTCATGCTGGCTGGTAGTTCTGAATCTGTTTTTTCCTGGAGAGTGTTTTCTTTGATGTCTCTCAGTAAAACTCTAGAGTTTTGAGAGAAAAATTTCAAAATGGGTTGGTACATAGCTGAGTCCTTTTCCTGTGCCCCGAGTTTCAGTGCTTGTCTCTCTCCCCAGCCCTGCAGAGATATTTAATAGCTGCCACTTTGCAGCTCTGTCACCTCCCCAGGGGCTCGGGTCTGTGCTGGACTCTGGCTCTGTGGCCCCTGTCCTCAGCTGGGCAGGGGCTGGCTGTCACCTCCTTGAGCAGCTCTGGGCAGCCAGGGCACTGCTTCTCCCAAGCCTCTGCCTTGTCCCAGACTTTTTGGAGGAAGAGAAGAGCTAACCCACCTGCTTACAGGCAGTTCTGGTTTCTCTGAGAGGTGTGGGGCCCCCTGAAGGGTTTCAGAGCATGGACGTGGTGAGCTGCAATGGACACTGCAGACAACAAAAGGGATGGGTGGTTGTTTCCAAAGCTTGGCAATCAAAATCTTGAGCTACAAGCATGGGGAACCTTCTCATTCAGAACCCTGTAACCCTGCATGAGTAACTTGGGAAAAGATTGTTTTTAGGTGCTGTGAGCAAAATGGGGGCAAAGTGTGTTTTGGTACCACACCCCTCTTTCAAACACTGACTTTTGTGCCTTTTTTTGTGTGTGTGTGTGGAGGGGCGTTTGTTTGCTCTCGAGGACTTGAGTGTTTTATAAAAAATGACTGGATAAAAAGCCATGCCTGCTTGGAGGGGAGGCACCCATTTTTTAGCTGCCTAGTAGTGTTAAAGTAGTTCTTGTGTGAATGGAAATAAAAGGTAGGCACACACTTGCCCGTAGCTAAATGTGAGAGATTTTAATAAAGGATTCTGATGGATGGGCTGGGGAGAAATAAATCTGCTGTAGGACAGCAGAAGCTCAGCAGGGGGACAGTCAGTTGTTAATGAGTAAATCCATTGCTTCCAGGAGAATAAATGATTACAGGCAAAGGATGCAAAAAGGGCAGA
Source organism: Manacus vitellinus (assembly GCF_001715985.3). Lineage (NCBI taxonomy): Eukaryota > Metazoa > Chordata > Aves > Passeriformes > Pipridae > Manacus > Manacus vitellinus. The sequence continues at coordinate 6,165,513 of NW_021939960.1, read as the reverse complement.
TCACTGACCTAGAGAAATTCAAAGTGAGTCAGAAGCTCTCTGCCTTTCCAGGGCTTTTCCACCTTCCACATACTTGTTTGTGGGGATAAAAAGTGCACAGAGAGGCTTGATCTCTTGTTAGCTTTAGCTTCTGCCACTGGTGCGGTGCCAGCTCTGCCGGGCATTTCCAAGCCTGACGAGAGCTCATGGCAGCTGAGCAGCCACTTGCTCAAATGCTGGTGACCAGGCTGTGGACAGAGGTGACCTGTGCTCCCAGAGAGCTGCTTCTCCCTGCTGCTGTGGACTGATAACCCCATCCAGGCTCTGAAACCTGCCACATCTTGCAGGTGGGCTTGCAGCTGCAGTGCTGGACCAAGGCAGTGCTTGTGGGATGGATGGACTTGGGAGGGAGCAAAATCATTTGGTCACTTTTGGAAGTGGGGAAAAATAAGTAACACTCCTCCAAACTTTCCATGGTGGTTCTTTTTCTGCTTTCCCTGCCTCTAGGTTTTTACAGATGTTTGGAGCTGCTGTGCAGTGGCCCAGACTGGGGTGCAGTGCACCCCAAAATGCTGCAGGTGCCTGCTGTACATGTCCTGAAACCCTTTTCTGTGTGTGTCCATGAGGCCTCACGTGCCCCAAAACAGTGGGATTTATTGCCCATGCACTGCCATTGAGCTACACCTGCTCGGCAGGTCCACCTGATCCTTCCAGGAAATCCCAAGCAGGAATAAGCAGTGCTGGCAATGCTATCCCCACACAAGCTCCATGGGGATATCCAGCAGCAGTTGGGAAGAGATGAACTGCTTTGTTTTCACATGGTGCTGTTTTCATAAGTCAACGCCAAAGGTAATAAATCTGTCCTATGGAAAATTAGTGAGTGGTTTGCTGTACAAACTACTCCTGTGTGCTCCAGGGCCAGGAGCAGAGCTCTGTGGAGCTCCTGGCCAGCACAACCTGCTCATACCTTTTTGTCAGAGGACCAAAAAGGGCCCCCCTCGTTGTTGATCAAAATGTAGTTGCCAATGTTGCAACAACATGAAGATTTGTTTGTTTATTGAATGTTATTGTATGGCTTTGTGGTGCCTTGGAAGTATCAGTGAGACTTCACCAGAACTCCCTCACCAAAGGAACACAGGATATGGCTGGTCCAGCTTGTTGTTTTGTTCCCACATGTGCCTCCCAGAGCTGGAAAACTAAAATCACTTTCTCAAGGGAGGGAATAGAGGAGAAATGTGCAAGTTTTGCCATTGTGTGCTGCTTAGACAGGAGGATGGATGGATGCATGGGCAGAGAATGTGCTGCTCCAAAAGCAGCTGACTTTTTCTTGTCTCCCTGAAATCTTTTACTCTTCCTGTCTTTGAACTGTCACACTGGGCAGCAATAAGAATTTTATTTTCATGGGATTTTGGTGCTTGATAAAGCTGCCCACCATCCAAAGATGCAAAGGAATGGAGCGTGGGAGATGGAGGAAATGCCCTCATCTCCATCTTCCTCTCCTGGCTCCAGTGCTTTCTCCATCCTTCCAGGCAGTGATAGTCACTAAGGAAACTTGCTTCTAAACCACTAACAGCAACATTAACTAGATGTAGGGATATTACTATTTTGAAAGAAATCTGGTTGCTAATTAAAATACTGTCAGAATTTCCTGGCTGAAAGCTCATTTCATGAAATCCCAGGCGCTGGTCAAAGGTTGAGTTGTACCTGGCATGCTTTCAGAGGTGGGGAGAGCAAGGAATCTGTGTGCCTGGAGACAAGTGTGTGCATCAGATCTGGTGCTTTACCTCCTTTCTCCATGAAGAAGGGAAAAAAATTGCCAAAGCAGCTGGGAGCATAGAGGTTTTTATTCATCTGACTGATAATAGGAGCTAAATAAAGGCTTTGGAAAAAAACCCAACCATTTCTCTTGCAATATTGGTTGGGCAGAACTGTACTGGAACTAAACATGGAATGAAAAGTCTGGCTTTTCTGCCAGCTCTATTTTTAGAGCTACTTCTCCATCTTTGCATCTCTCTCTGAGATTTCTCAGCAGATGCACTTGAACCAGGCAATCTGCTGTTATTTTTTCCGGCAGGCTGTGATGTTCTGCAGGATAAGGATGTTGGATGGAGGGTCAGGAGACTCACCAGACTTGACAAAAATCCCCCTGAATACCAGATGCGGGTCCTGTTCCAGTTTTGGGTTCACTGCAGTCACAGACTGCTGAATATTTTCTGTGCTCTGTTAGGAATGACCCTAACCCTTCCATGCTGGAGGGGAGTGACTGTGCAGTGTTGGCTGGCTTCTTTGTGTCCCAAAATTGCAGTCATGACTGGAATAAAATTCAGCAGCAGTCTAACAGCACACAGCAGTGCTAGTGATGGGTCTGGGTACGGAGGGAGGAATTGCATTTGGCTTTGAGAGTGAATATGTGCACTGGGCTTCAGCTGAGCTGCTGCAGCTGATCCAGAAATAATCCAACAAGAACTGAGTTTTTTGGGGTTTGGTTTTTTCTTTTTTTTTTTTTTTTTGCTTCCCTGTGAAAAGCAGTAATAAAAGATGAAAGCATGCCATCCCTGGTCTTGGACATCTAACCCTGCCAGTGGGGTTGGGCCTGGCCTTTCAGAGAGCTCCCAGCAAGCACAGACACAGTTCTCCCCAGTGCCCACTGTGTGTACGTGTCTCCCATGACTCAGAATGTACTGAAACCATCTACATCATCTTCTTTCAGCTGAAGAGGGCCCTGATGGGTCAGGAGCCTGTGGCTGCCCGACCCTGCCCCTCCCTGCCCCCGGGGGCACTTCAGCAGGACTTGCAACCACCAGCACTGAGTTTTTTTTCTGGCTGTTGTTTTCATTTTGTGAATCACTGAGCCTGAGGCTTGGTTTTGTGTCAGATTTTGGTGTTGCTTCAGTGTTTGTGCAAAAGCTGCACCAATTTGACTGCATGGAAATCCATGCCCTCCAGAGGGAGGGGACTTCTGAGAACTAGAAGCGTGCAAGGAGTTTGGACTCAAGGACATTTCCTTCCAGCATAAAACTGGACATCAAGGAGGACCCCCCCAGAAACTCCATGGGATTTATTGACTATAAATTTGTAACTGGCATTGCAAAAAGAAATGCAGAAGAGAGGGATGCATGTCACATTTCTAAATTTGTGTTTGTGGTTGCTGTTCATTCAGAGCAGAGGCTCCCCCAGTGCCTGAGGCCAGAACATGTAAAGGCACTCTGGAGCTGCAGGGAATTTTGTCCAGCTAAAGGCAGTGCTAGATTCCAGCAGGAACATTAATTTATTCCCTGGAGAATAAAGCTGGAGGAGGGTTTACAGTGGAGGGAAGGTGTAACTCCACAGGCTGGTGCTCAGCCCTGTTCCCATGCCAAGAGGCAGATGTTAAGCTGTGAGAACTGGTCCTGCAGAGAAAGCAGCTGCCTGAGCTGAAGCCTCTTGGGTTTCACTATCAAATAACAGCTTTGCTGAGAGTGTAAATGGGCAGAAAACACTGCTCCTCCAAAAAAACCTAGTCTTGTGTGCCTTGAAAACACATGGAGGTTGCAGAGGGGAATTAGGGCAGCATTTAGGTCTGTTTTCCCTCAGTTTTTACTAACTTTAAAGGGATGTTTGTTTCTCCTTTGATTGGGTTTGCAAGTCTTTTAGCATTAGGGAACTGTGCTGGGTGGCCACTTTGGTTTCTCCATTCTGGATGGAACCAGTCCTTACCAGTGCAAACCCTGAGAGGTGACAAATCCCACCCTCCTGCCCATTCCCAGCTGGAGATGGTCTCTGACCTGCTGTGCTTCATGAAGATTTCCCAGATGGATCTACTTCACTCCTCCCCGAGCATCTCTCTCAAGCCCTCTTAGTCTACTCCCAGGTGTGAATTCAGGTACCACCAGCCTGCAAAGAGAACCAGAGCAATTCCTGATAAGTGGAGGAGAGGCTGCCCCAGAACCAGAGGAGTGTTTGGCACGACCCTGAGAGGTTTTTATCTGTATGTCCTGCTGAGGGGGTGACTGAGGTGGTGCCAGTCCACAGGGCTGCACCATCCTCTTGCTCCATACCCACACACCAGCACTTGGCCCCCTTGTCTGAATGACCATAACAAGATATGTGCTTTTTGGATGACTTGGTAGATTCAAATGCCTCTTCCTTGTTTCTTCTGCCCTTTAAAAAGTCTTTTTTGGATTGTCAGGGCTATTTTGGAGGCATGTTATTATTAATATTTGCCCTCTGGCTCAGCATGTGTGTGGCTGGGGCAGGGCTGAGGTGGTGGCTGCTGTTCTGGCCCTCCTGCAACTGGTCATGGCTGGGACAAGTGGGCTGGGACGGGCATGGAGCCATCCTTGTCCTCCCTCACCTTGCAGAACTGTACCTCTGGATACCTGTTAGTCTTTGGGGGGGTATGTGCTCATGCAGCTCCAGCTCTGCATGAGGAAGGACTCCTGAGCTATAAATCTCTGCCTTTCAAGCACTAAACTCCCTTTTGGGTTGTTTTTGACGTTAGGAATTTTCTCTGATAAGAGAACTTTATTTGCCTTTAAATATCACTTTGTGACAGGATGATGGAGTGGGGATTCTTGGAGCAAGCCAGTGCCAGCCGGGGAAGGGAAATTCTGCTGGGGCTTTTGTTTCTCTCTAGCACTGACATTTTAGCTCTTTAAAGAGTACGTTTATTTTATACTTGGCAGGAGTGTGTGTGCACATGTCAGTGTCCAGACAAATGGGAGAAGCCCAGTGTTGGATCTGTGCTGAAGCCAAGTGGGTCTCCTGCTCTCCCTTCCCTGTGTGGCATCTGGGGAAGAGGGAGCTGTGCTGGGGCTTTTCTGCAACCATGTTCAAAACACAGATTGTGTGGATGAAGCAGGGCTGCCAAGTGGAATGCCTTATGAAAAAGAAAAGAGGATTTAGTGATACTGTTTGCAAGGTGCAGTTGGATGTTTCCTGGCTGGCAGGTTAGTGTGTCACCTCTTACCTCAAGAACAGCCCAAAAGCCAAGTCCCCCAGAACAGTGTCATAGCTGGTTTATAGTGCTGCCTGCTTAGGTCAAGGCTAAGTCTAAGGTGTCACCCAGCACAACCTGAGTACAGCCCATAGCCACAAAGTCTGTGCTTTGTTTGCATGCAGTGGGAGCTGAGCTCCCTAATCTGGCTCCCTCCAGCAGCCGTGTTATATCACCATCCTTTTAGATACGGAGGATTTTGCTCCACAGGCTGCTTGTGAGCAGCAGGATCTGCAAAGTGCCAGCTCATTCATTCCACTTGGATCCCACTAAGCTTTCCCTGGTTCTGATGCCTCAAGCAGCCAACTGACTCTGTGTTCCTTTCTTTCAGCTCTTCCACGTGGCATATGTCCTGATCAAATTTGCCAATTCCCCTCGTCCTGACCTTTGGGTGCTGGAGCGATCAACTGATTTCGGCCTCACCTACGAGCCCTGGCAGTATTTTGCCTGTGAGTATTTCAGTGTTGCAAGAGAGCTGCAGCTCAGTGCCAGGTAGTGAGGCCGTGGTGAAGAGGGCTCTTCATGCAAATACAAGGCTGGGTTTGGAGCTGTTTCTGTGTCATTACTGTGATGCAGCACATGTCCTGGGTTTTTTCTGCCCAATAAGGCTGCAAGAGTTGAAGCTTAGATGCTCCTCAGGGCAAGAGAATGTTTTTACTCTCTAGGACTAAATGTCTTTTTTAAAGTATTGTCATTGATGCCCACCCAAATCTATGGGAATGCCAAAGTTGGCACCGGTGTCAATAGTTGGGCATTGCTGATCAAGGTCTGGAACTGAGATTTCTTGTCATCTCCTCCCTGCCCTCTTCTCTGTCTGCTCTGTACTATCCCAGACTGGTGTATTTCAGCTCTTCCAGATGCAAAACAGCAGCTCACTTCCAAGTGCCTGCTGTCACAGAAAAGTCTGGAAGCCAAAAACTGTCCCCTGTTCTTGGATACAACCTATGCAGGGCAGAGAACCTGGCACAGTGCAAGGTGGGATCAGAGACAGCTGGCTGGACAGGATGGCTGTGGAGATCCAGTCTGTGCATTTGGCTTCCCCATTCTCTGATTAAAACCTTAAGAAACAGCTGGTTCTACAAAACTCTTCTCCCAGAGGGTCTGTGGGGTAGCCAGATGCTGAGGAACTTGTTAACCACCAGCTCCTCCCAGAAGCAGCAGCAGTAATTGGGAGAAGATGTGAGTTAAGATCTACAGCCAGAGCTTAAAACCTGGCAAGGAAGGACCTGGGAGCATTCGGAGGCCTTGCCCTGGGCTGTCCCTGAAGGCTCATATTTCTGGCTTACCTGTCAGCCTGTGCTTTGGATTTTGAGCCCCTTATTGTGCAAGAAAGAGCTGCAGACATGTTACTGCTGTGTTGCCTTGGTGTGGTAGCTCCTCTCCAGTGCAGATGTTTTCTTCTCTGCTGTGTGCTAGTAGGGAATTAGTGCTGTCGAATTCCTGCTTTGCTTTTTTCTGTAGTCTCTGAGAATTTATGTTCCAGCTCTGAAACTTCTCTTGGGGCCCATTACAGTTGTGTTTTTGCAAGGTCTGGTGCTGCATGGAGAACTCTTGCCCCGCTGGCTTGTTCCTGTGTGTAGTGGCAAAGCTGCAACATCTGGAGTTCTCTTTCTTCCTGCAACATCAGGCCCTGTTGCCACCCCTCTGGAGAAGTGACATACAGTGACACAGCCCAGTGGAAAATTCCCATGGAAATAAAGAGGTGGCTGCTCCAAAACCTGCCAGATTTGCTAGCACAAGAAGTCCTTTTCAGAGGTTTATTTCTGGCATGGGGAATTCTGTAGGTGGTCTAATAAAAACACGTGTCAGGTCAGTAAGAGGGTTAAAAGCAGCTGGCAGAAATGCAAGTGTTCTCCAGAGATGCCAGCAAGCCTTGCCAGGGGTGGCACTGTCCACCCCAACTCAGCGCTGCCCCTCAAGCCACGCTCATCGTGGGAGGTGTTTGATTCCCCAGGCCCCCCAGCCAGGCTGCTGAGGTGCTTTTGGGCTTAGCTCTGTGGGAGTAGGGAAGAAGTGCCTGCTGTGGAAAGCATCTGCCCTTGCAGCTGATGGATCCTCTCAGGGAGGGGGGCTGGAGGGACTGTGGCAATGTGGGTCTGTTCATCATGGTGGGGAGGCACCGTGCTTTCCTCAGCCACCAAAAGAGAAGCAGGAGTGCTGGGGAGAGATTTATGGGGGTATTTATCCCCATGAAAGGCTCCCCACACGGCGTTTCAGATGGGGGCAGGATGTGAAAGATGCTCGGTCCCATCTGTCCGTGCAAACCCACACAGCCTCGTGGTGTTGTGCAGGATCAGGGTGCAGGATTAGCCCCTTTGGTCTGGCTTTGCTGGGCAGTGCCACTGCACAGAGCAAGGCTCCATCCTTTTCTGTCTTTCCTTAAAGCACTGCTGGGGTTTAAAGCTGATGGGTTACTCTGCTTTAGTTCAGAGTGCCCATTATCTGGCTCACACAGTTCTGTAGATTTGGAGTTCTTTGGCTTTCCTCATGCTGAGCATCCTGTCTCCATGCCCAGCCGTGGCAGCTCTCTGGAAATCAATCATCTTGAGCCAGTGGTGACAGGCTCCTCGCCTGGGGCTTTAAAAGTAAATTGCCTTTAAAAAAAGCACCTGGTAAAGGAAAGCTTGGTGGCCAGAGACCTTATGTTAAATGTTTCCACATCTTCCTTTGGATGCAATTGAGCTCTCACTGTTGCCAAAACAGTGTTTCATGGAGTGAGGCTGCATTGCTGGGACAAGGTGTGGGTGGGTGCAGGCCAGGGGTGAAGGTAGGGAGGCAGAAGCTCTCTGCTCCCCCTTTGCTGCTCCTCCTGCCTGGCTCAGCCTACCCGAGCAGCACATGGAATGAAGGACCTGCCTTCCTGAAGCATATTGCGACAGATTTTGGAGGATTATTCCCTTGAATTGGGTTAACGTTTCCCCATCAGCTTCCTGTGTGAGCTGAACACTGCTGGCAGGAACAGCAGGTTGTGTTGGCTGCCTTTTCTTCCTCCTTCTCCACATGGAAACACCCTCAGGAAAGCTGCAGCAATGTACGCTTCAGCACGCACTGCTGCGAGGTCCTGGCACAGGTGGAATGGGAGTGGGAAGACCAGCAACCTTTGTCCAGGCTCTTCCTGTGGGAACAGTCCTTGAGAATGGCACAATGTAGGTTTTTGCATGGGTAGATGTAGGTGCTCACCACCCTGCATGATCAGGTCCTGAGCTGTGCTGGCACGTTCACAGTGGTTTGGTTGGCCCTGCCAGCACAGGGATGTCAGACATCCTGGGGACAAGGGTGTTGGACTTGCAGGAGAACCTATACAGGGGCCAGGACATCCCTGAAGCTGCAAGGAGAGTCTTGGCATGCTGTGTCCCCAAATCAGGTCGCTGAGCCAGCACCATTTCTGTCCCCTGACTTTACCCAGCCTTGCATTGCCACTTAGTGGCAGGAGCCCTTGTTTGCTGTCCCCAGGGGGTGGTTCTTGGTGGCTTTGGCATTTCTGTTTTGTAGTGTTGGTTTAAGAGCAATTGCAGAGTTCATATTAAGGTGGGAGTAGGAGACATCCTGCAGGCAGTTGCTCTGCCTCTCCCAAATACTGCAGGTCCCCTCCCCACACCTGCATGTCCACCCTAAGTGGTGGGAGATGTCCATTGTGTGATTCTGTGCTGGCTTTGGGACTGACCCAAGAAGTTTAGGAGCCTCGTGAAATGATGGAACAGCTCCTTCATCAAGAGCAGAGCCCTGGCAGCAAAGGGCCCTTCCACAGTTCAGTGGAAGCAGTGCAGCAAATCCAGTGCCAGCCAGGCAACAGATCCAGACCAGGGTTAGATCTCAAGCTAGTTCAGCTGTGAGATTGATGCCAAAATAAAGGGGTGGGTTCCTCTGCAGGTGGTTGCAGTAGGTACAGTAGCCATTCTCACTTCCCTCATTTACTGCAGGGAGGTGATTTGGAGCATTTTCTACCTATTACTGTTACAGTGACTCCCTCACATGTGACAGAGTTAATGATACAAAGCAATCTGTATGTAGTAAATGCTTAACGAAGATCATACACCCATCTCTCCTGTGGTCAGCGTGGGAAAATCCATACAGGGCTTGGAATTGTTCCTTTTCTCTTAACTGCTGTCTTCCCTGGTTGATGAACAGCTTCCAAGAGGGACTGCATTGAGAAGTTTGGACAGCACACCGTGGATCGTATCACCAGGGATGACCATGCCATCTGCACTACTGAATACTCCCGGATCGTGCCTTTGGAAAATGGGGAGGTGAGCAGTTGCACATTTTCATCCCCTGGAGTTTCCAGGGTTTCTCAGTGGCTGTAGATACTCCTACTAATTGGTTCCCTCTTGATTTTTGGATGCCACTTAAACTACTCAGTTAAACCAAATGAGATTGGCAGGGAACTGATTCGGTCATGTGGATAACTGGGTTCACCTAAGGGAGAAACTAATTTACCCCCACTCCACAGGATTACACAGATTTTTCTCATAGAATCCCAGAATGGTTTGGGTTGGAAGGGACCTTAAAGACTTATTGTTCCAACCCCCTGCTGTGGGCAGATGCACCTTCCACTAGACCAGGTTGCTCAAGGCCCCATCCATGCCGGCCTTTTCCCTCCTTCCATTCACAGATTGTTGTCTCCCTGGTCAATGGGCGACCCGGAGCCATGAACTTCTCCTACTCTCCTCTCCTGCGGAATTTCACGAAAGCCACCAACATCAGACTGCGCTTCCTGCAGACAAACACTCTGCTCGGGCACCTGATGGGCAAAGCTTTGAGGGACCCTACGGTGACAAGGAGGGTAAGGCAGGCCTTGATGCCTCTTGCTAGTGAGATGGAACTATTTGAGGGCTGTGCATGCAACCTCTGGGGAGAAGACATCCCTGGATGTTGCCTTGGGGGGGATCATTTTATTGGGTAAAGTCCTGCTGAATCCTCAGTAGAACAGTTACAAATCTTATTTGTAAAGATACTAATGGCCAACTCTTCTTGTGCTCTGCAGTATTACTACAGCATCAAAGATATCAGCATCGGCGGGCGCTGTGTCTGCCACGGCCACGCAGACGTCTGTGATGCCAAGGACCCCAATGACCCTTACAGGTACCTTTTTCAAACTCCCACTTCTGTGTAAAAGCATTTGAATTATTGTGCTAAGAATGGAGATGCTGGTGTGAGTTGTGTCCTGTCCTGAACTCCTGATCGTGGCTCTGCCCTGAGAATGAATCAGAAACTGCTCCAGACAAAGTAGCAAAAATTAAATGTTTTGTCAGACTCTTTTTTCAGCCAGATCAACTCCCTGGTCTGGTTTCCCTGTCCACAACTTTGCCATCCCATGGGAGCAGAGTGCTGGAATGGAAAGGTGGGATACTAATGTTGAACACGGAGGTTTTCCATCCAAGTCTAGGACTGGTTTCTGAACTTGTTCAGAGAAGTCTCTTGCTTCCCACATGACTTCTTAAGGATTGGCACAATGCTCTCATAAATAGATGAGCATTGTCTCATCATAAATAGATAAGAATGAGAGTCCCCATGAAACCAGAGACCATTTCTAATCATAAGAACCATAAATTGGTTATGTATGTAGCTAAACAATTACTCTTTGCAAAAGAAAAAGAGCATGCAAAGCAGTTACATTTTGGCTTATGGGACTCTTCCCATCTGCCTTGGCAATTTGGAATGCCAAAGAGCTGCTTCCAGCCACGAAAGTGTTGCTTTTAGCCATCTGTTTGCAGCTTGAATGTTGCCTTTATAAAAGGGACGGGTAGATTCAGCTGGATGAGGGAAGCTTGTATTTCTTTCTCATCAGGATCATGTGGAGCTTTTGGATCTTCTAAAATAAAATTCCAGTGAGTCCCAGCCAAGGTTAAAGCTGTTAAGTATTAAAACAAAGATGTATTGGTAAGCAAGTCTGCCTTAGTGTGCCAAACTGTCTGACAAAAGGAAGTTCATAAATATTTGAATGTACAGTCCCTTGTTTTTCAGACGTTGGTGTTGCTGGATGCCAGTACACCTGTGTACCAGGGCAAAAGGCTTTATGGGGCCAAATCATTCTTTAACATGGAAATGCTATGACATTTCTTGAGTGAATCAATGGCTTGGGGCTCTCCAGGAAGGGAGCGAAAATTGAGCAAGGAGAGATGTGTTGGAAATTCTTGTTCAGTGCTACTTCTACTTGCAACTGTCTCTTGCTTCCCAGAATTCCCCTCCTTCCACACTCATTTGGATGCATTTGGCATCTTTGCTCTTGACCCCAAACTGTTCTCTGATGTTGTAGCACATATTGGTAAACAGCTGTTGCATTTCACCCAGAGCAGATTGCACTGGACTGGAGGAGAAAACATTTCCTACTTGGGTGCTTTGTATAGTCATCACATAACAGCTGTAAGTCCTTTGGGATACAGCAGGAAAAGGTGCTGGGTAAATAGAATTTCTCATGGCATTGCTGTACCCTGTTAGCAAGCCCAGGAGCACAGAGGAGTCAGCAGAAATATGATACTTTCAGTTGAGAAAATGAGTAATTGGTGAAATGCTGCCGTTCTCCAGGCTCCAGCAGCAGCTGTGTCTAACCTTCCTGCTGAAGTGGGCACTGCTGGGAAGGCATCCCAGTCCTCCTACCCTGACACAGGATAGAGCCAGCTCATTGATACCTGCTGTAATGCTACATGCCAGCTGGGGCTCAGACACACTGTCCCCTCCAGTCGTGGGCCCCAGCTGACAGAAACATGTCATGTCTTCAGAAATCTGTGCAGCATGTCCTTCTGCACATGTCCTGCCTCTTCAGATGCTGATGGGTGACAGCAGCAGGGCAAGGAAATGCAAACAGAGGAATGTTGGTTGGCCTGGCCCTGTTAGAAGTCCCAATTGTTGTCTCTGCTTCTCATTGTAACTTCCCTCTAATGCACACCCTGTGTGTCTTGTGCCTGTTGCCCAGCAAGGCAGGATGAGCACTTTGATAGAGGTGAGGTGAAACCTTGGCAAAGACTCTGGGACATGATGAAGCATGTCTGTGAGCTGACTTCCTGGCCATAAATGATAATGTTTATCCAGCTTTGGAAAGTTTCTGTGAAGTGCCAAGCTAAGGAGGCTGCACATCCAGCTGTGTTAAGCTGGCAGCACGTCTGGGCCCTGTGTGAGTGTGGATGAGCAGGGACCTGCAGTGTGTGGGCAGGTACAGCCTCCTCCAGGCTCTTTGCACTTTTCACTACTGTCTGTCTTTGCCCCAAGATGGAATGGGCTGAATTAAACAGAGGGAAGGAATGTTCTCCTGGTTAAAGATGAACACCAGCAGGATCAGGCACAGCCCTTTCTCCTGGCAAACCCTGGGAGCAGTGAGATAAGCATCAGCAGGAACCTGGCACGGAGAGCCCAGGCAGGAATCCTGTGTTGACATGCAACTGCTCAGGTGTGTTAACATGACGTGAGCTCAGGAGAACTCTGCAAGGGCTCTACATCCATCTGATAAGAGCAACTGTTTCTGTGGGTACACCCATCACAGATGCCACAAGCTAGAGAGGAGACAACTGGAGAGTCCAGCTCTGCCTCTGTGCCTGATGCTGAAGATAACCAACAAGACAACAGCAGCCTGGCTGGTCAGATACACGTCTGCAGATGAAGGATGCTTTCCCACTGCTGGATCCTGAACTCTAACTTCCTCTTTCCCATTTTGGAAGGAAGAGCACCATGTGTGCTGGTAGATTTGTGCCATCTGTCAGTCTCTTTTTGCAGGTGGTTTTTCCTCAGTACAGTCAGAAGCAGAGGAAGGGGCTTTTTTTTTTTTTTCTCTTGATTGTGCGATTCAGATGTCCCAGCCAAATCCAGATGCTGTAATGCTTGTGTGCTGCTCTCACCTCTGCCACAGCTGCTCACTGCAAACTGTTTAGTCTCTCTTACTGAGCATCAATTCCAGTGGGAAGGCTGTGGTTTCATCTCTTATGTCAGGACAAGCAGGAAATATGTGCTATGTGAACACAGCCGCTCCCTCTTCTTCCTTGTATATATTCAATCAATGAAACATGTAAATATTGTAGTTTATGCACATTTGTCCATAATTCATTAGCAGCATGGATTCAGCACAAGGTGTAGTAAAGCCACGATAGATGAACTCTCCAAGAGGTCGTTCCCAACTCTGGACAGCACAGACTAAATAAATAACTCCTTCTCCATCTGAAATGTGCATCTTTACTCGTGGAGTGCCATCTCTTTGCATTCTGGGAATGGAACCAGTGCTTTTCAAACATCTTGAACATTAAGGAGCCAGGGTTTGTGGCTGGGGCCACGTCCTCCAGTCAGGGAGATTAACGCTGCTCAGCAGGTTTATAAGTTCCCTGACTCAGTGACCATTTTTCTCCACACATATGTATATGGATGTTAATTTTGATCTCCAGCTGCTGCCATGGAAAGAAACTCTTAAAATTTTGGTTTTTTGGAAGTGCTGAGTGGTAATCAGCCAGGTGAGAGGTCTGTGGGTGGTTTTCTTACAGAGACATGGCCCAAGTTTGCCTTTCATTGCATCTCCCCCCTGGGGTCTGCAAAACACTGGGAGAACAAAGTTCATACTGAATATTTCAGGGCACTTTTCTGCCCCTTAGGCTTCAGCCAGGACTCTGCCAGCCACAGCCCAGCCTGGGAATTTGGGCAGAGACAGTACTCAAAGGCCTGACTGCGGCCAAGCATCCCGTGGCATCTTCAAGGGGAGGACCAGCAGCAGGGCTGGGAGCAGCACTGGGACCTCCTGCCTCTCAACCCCTCTGGCTGAAGCAAACATGCTGAATGTGGATCCTGCTTGCATTCCCGCAAAATTTCAGCTCATCCCGTGTTTGATTACAGTGAGATCGTGCTGCTGCCTCTGTCTGGCAATACATACACTTGCAGGTCCCACATCTTAAAATTACATGTAGGTGGAAACCCTGGCACTCAGCTCACTGCAGCCACGGATGAGTGTGTCTGCACTCCTGCACTTCACCCTGAATGACTGCTCCTTTTGTCTCTGATGTTTTAAAAAAATTACATTTATTTTTAAACACTGCTTTTGAATGGAAAAGCATTGGAGGGAGGGAGAGATGGGAGTGGCAGACGGGCCCTGAGGGGAAATGAGTAATTGCACAGATAAAAGCTGGAACATGTTGTATTATCCATAAGTCTAATACAACAGAACGCGTTTGTGTTGGATGGGAATCGCCTTCTGCTAAGTGGAGGTTTTGGAGATGATGTCACTGCTGTTAATGAATCACCGTTGCGGTCGAGCAGGGACGAGATCCGTCGGTTGACTGTCGAGATTTCTTGCCTGGCGCCTCCGGAGCCGCCTGTTTACCCAGCACGGCCCTGCCTGGAAAGCAGGAGGTGCATTTCACAGGGAGCATGGGGCCAGCATCTGCTAAAAGACTTAATTCAAATTTCGTGGCTCCTCTGTGCAGCACAGGTACACCTGGGGGAGCAGATAGCACCTGTGTGGCCTCGCTCCTCTTCAGCTCTGAGCTGTCATTTATTCCTTTCACAGTGGTGGGGACATCCTTGTGTCCCTGCACCACACTACCCTACACAAGTAATCTGCTTCAGCTCAGGCTTCTACCACTGCCACCTGCAACCATTTCACATTTTATTGTCTACAGAGCTGGCTCAGCAGTGTCACGCTGATTTTTCTCTAATCCTTGTCTCCCTGTGAAAAAGAGAGGAGTGATGGTGGAGGAGAAGGAAGGGAGAGAATGGTGCTGGAAGAGCCAAGTTTGGTGTTCAGCTCAGAAAAAAATAAATCAGCAATTAAAAAGTTGAAAAAAATGCCTTAGAAGCCTCTTTTCCAGAATGTTTGGATTTGCAATTATCAGTCGTTCATGTATCTGACTAGTGGCAGCTCTGCACAGCGGGGTCACGTGGCAGGTCCCCATTCCACACATCCCTGTCATCACCCCAACCTTGTGTGTGCCCTGTTCCCCTCCCTGCAGGCTGCAGTGTGACTGCCAGCACAACACCTGCGGCGGGTCCTGCGATCGCTGCTGCCCCGGCTACAACCAGTTCCCGTGGAAACCTGCCACTGCCGACAGCGCAAACGAGTGCCAGCGTGAGTTGGAGCTGGGATTTTCCCTTCCTTTTCCAGCTGCTTTGCAAAGCACACCAGCCCTGGATGCTGCGGTGCAGAGAAGCCGTTCGCTGGACCGGTGGGGTTGGTGGTGTGCGGGACTGGGTGACGGGGAGGTCGCTGGCATGGTGGTTGGTGGTGCTCAGTTGAGGCTCACACAGGGAGGTCCTCCAGGTCTGTGTGGGATTTGGACTCTGCTTATGTTCCAGTTCCTCCTGCGTGTCCAAGGGTTCGTGCAGGCAAGTCTCGTTGCTCAATTCTGTCTCCAAGATGAATTACGTTTGGACGTGTTTACATACAGGACATCTTAATTTGTCCAGAGAAGCCTTTGGTCAGTGCCGACAGTGGAATTCCTGCTGTACTAGGAATGCAGAGCACGGAGCACAGCTACACCACACGGTGTCTTATACGTGTAGGGTGGCAAAGGATCTTAATCCTGTGCGTTTATAAAGCCCCCTCACTGGGTGCTGAATTTTACAGCTCACCTCCATCCAGGGTGGGATACAAGAGGCAAGAATGTTGTTTTCTAAACCAGACTCTCTGAGGCCCCAGAGCTGGGTAATTTCTCTTGCTCGTCCATACACGCCCGCACATATTTTACTTGTGATTTTGTGCCCACTGCGCTCTCCTGGTTGCCGACCAGACTTTGTGAGAGAGTTGCTGCTTCTGTGCTTTCGAACTGAAAGAATTCTGGGAGCTTGGGAGATCACGTAACCCCTCCCGATGCATTCAGGCATCATTTCTCATTGCAAAGTAACCCATTGAACATCAGACCCACAAAGGAGCTTTCACATCTTGAGATGCAGCTGGAGATTGAAGGATCTGCATGGGCTGGTGGCTTAGCTAATGTCTCCTTGTATTTCAGCTTGCAATTGCAATGGCCATGCCTATGACTGCTACTACGACCCAGAGGTGGATCGCCACAAAGCCAGCAGGAGTCGTGAAGACAAGTTTGAAGGGGGAGGTGTTTGTATTGACTGTCAGGTAGGGCTGAAGAGCTCCAGTAGAAAAGGCTTTTTCAAATTTTTGTGTTTGTTTCAGCTGTCAACCTGGAGTTCAGCCTTGCTGGCACCTCCAGCAAGCCCCTCACACACCCTCTGTTATCTACATTAGGTCTTTCCCTGGAAGTATAGTCTATTTGCCATGGATTAAAGGAGTGTGCATCAGTAATTAAAATAGCACTTGGGTTTCTAGCCGTCCCCTGGGTAGCGCCACTACCTTCCTGATGCTTTAGGGTTTGGTCTGCTGAGGCACTGGAATTGGGAGGGACAGGTTGCTGCTCAACACTTTTGGAGGTCCCTGCCTAGTTCACAGCACTCAGGTGCTGCCATCTCCCTGGATCTCTCTCTGCCCACCAGAGTGCCAGTCTTCTCAATCTCTGGAGTTCCCAGTGAAAGTGGTAAAGTAGCTCTTCCCTACCCAAGGTGACTGTGCCCTGGTTAATTCACGTAGTGGTATGAAACTTTTCACTGTGCTTTCCTGCTAGGAGGAAACAGGTTGCTCCCATCCTGCAAGCACAAAGTGGTCAGGACATTTTACCATCTGAGGGAAGTGAAATGGGCTTGAGGTCAGATATGAACCTGAAACTCACCCTGTGTTTATGGGAGGATACAGTTTGGAGGAAATGCTTTGTTTTCAAATCGGTGCATGCAGCATTTTGAGCAGATTTATGTCTTCTGCATGCTGACACTCCTGAGCTGCTTCCTCTGTAACCTGGGGCTGTTAGTATATCTGGCAGATGAACATTGAGTCCTGCAGGCACAGGAACTGATGCCCCTCTAACCCACTGTCTTTCAGCATCACACCACCGGCATCAATTGCGAGAGATGCATCCCGGGATACTATCGGTCCCCTGACCACCCCATCGACTCTCCATACATTTGCTATCGTGAGTGTGAACTCCTCTGTAGGTCATAGATGCCCTCCTGGACTTGGTGGCACTGGGGAGGGTGGTCTGGAGGATTGGGCTGGGAGGTTTTTCTGGTGTAGGGGGTCTGGGGTCTCGGGCAGTGACACCGCTGCCAGCTTGTCCCTCTTTGCAGGCTGTAACTGTGAGTCTGACTTCACTGATGGCACCTGTGAGGACCTCACTGGCCGCTGCTACTGCAAACCCAACTACACTGGGGAGCTCTGTGATGCCTGTGCTGAGGGATACCTCAACTTTCCCCACTGTTACCGTAAGTTGGGGTGATCAGATCTGGGATCCCGCAGACCCAGGGGGTGCGGGAAGAGCCAAGAGCTCCAGCTGTGGCTGCTCTTCATGTGCCTTTTCCCCATGCCACCTGGCACTCTTGTCCCAGGAAGAGTTTTTGCAGATAGGAACAAGCCCACATTTGGCTTGGGTGGAAGCTGGACCAGAGCTGAATGGTCTGAACTCAGCTCTGTGGAGTCAGTGGGAGCTTTCCATTTTGCTGGAGTTTCATCTCTCACTTCTGTGAAAGACAGTTTAACAAGGGCTGTAATGGATTGTTGTTTAGTGGGATATCTGTGCTTTGTTCCATGTTCCACATTTTCATTCAGCCTGTTCAGCTTTAGGATTGTCAGGCCCTTGATATTCTGACAGGATTTCTTTGAGGGTGTGTGATGACCTGTGCAATGTCTCTTTCTCTGTGTAGCTGTTCCAGCTTTCACTCACAACGATACTGGAGAACAAGTGCTTCCTGCAGGACAGATAATAAGTAAGCAGTGCAGTTTTCCTTGATGTTTTACTAATCACCATGATATCATTTTTGTTGCATCTCTCCATCCAATGCAAGATCAGGTCTTCAGCTTTCTGGGCACATACATTGTATGAGACAGGGAGTGGTCTGAGAGAGGAGGCAGCTGAGGGTGGGGGAAAGGAAGTTTTATGATCCCTGTTTTTATAGACATGAAAACTTTAGCTTTGAATGCCTGTGTAATTACTTTTTTCTGGGGTCCAGGCCACATGGGGATGCCCTTTCTGGCCTCCCTGTGAGAACCCCCTGAAATACCATGGAGGGGCTGTGGCTGAGCTGGGAGCTCTGCTGTGGGTGCCTCTGAAGTGTGCACTGGCAGCTGCTCCCTCTGTGTCACTTTCTGTGTTGTTTAGAAAGTTCACCCATGCCCTTATCCCTGCTCCCCTCCACCTCCCTCCTCTCTCATGCTCACTCCTCTCAGTTCATCTACTCCCTTGTGCTTTTTCTTGTCTCTTTTCCCACCGAATCCTCCTCTGTCTCATGCTCCCCAGAACGCTCCAGATAACCTTTTCCTTCCTTCTGATATTTTAAACTCTGTATCTTCCAGACAGGTTTTTTTCTTTCCTGAGCTGGAATTTCTCACTTCCCTTCTCATTTCCTCACCTTCCTCTCCCTCTAGTTCTCAGATGATATTTGCTCTTCTCTCCCAGCCCAGCACCCCACACCACTGCTGTCAGTGATGGCAAGGCTGGCTCAGAGCCTCAGCACTGCTCACCCAGAGCACCTGCCTGCCCTGGCAGTGGGGAGGTCTCACATGCAGCTGAGCATGGAGTGACCAGAGAGAAAGCTCAAAGCTCACCCTGGTTAGCTGAAGGCTCTGGTTATTCCCGCACTTAGGTAGTGCTGCACTGAATCAGCTCTGCCTGGGCTCATGGAAGCAGCATTTGCCTGCCCTGTGCATTTCCCTGCTGCCCACCCAGCACCTTCACACCTGTGTGGTGCTGAGCTCTCCCAGCTATCCCACGAGCCAGGGGTGCCGGTTGCCTGGGCAGGGTTTGGTTAAAACATCTGCATCTAATAGGAAGGTTATCAGGAGGGGCAAATGCTTGAGCTGTTGCCTCTCATGGCACCTTCTGCCCTGTCCTTGTGGGACCTCAGAGCTCGACTGACAGCCGTGTGTGGTGTTGCCTGTTGTGTGTCCCCTCTCCAGACTGCGATTGCTACGCTGGTGGGACAGAAGGCAACGCCTGTCGCAAGGACCCTCGTGTGGGGATGTGTGTGTGCAAGCCCAACTTCCAGGGAACACAGTGTGACCAGTGTGCCCCAGGCCACTATGGACCCAGCTGCCAGCGTGAGTAACTGGGGGTCAGTGGCCCCAAGCTCGCCCTGCTCACCCCCCTGCTGGGCAGGAATGTGCCTCTCCTTGCTGGGGAGGAGGAATTCTCCAGCCCTACTTCCAAGTGACAAATTCCCATGACTTTTGCTGTTGCTTTCCACCCATCCCTGATGCTCCCAGGCTGAGGGGAGCCCTTGAGAAATTCCCTATGGATGTGAGCTATGGGCCGGGCATGCTTGCTGTCAGCTCTGTCCACCAGGGTTTCTCCAGCGACTGCTCCTCTACCCCTGAGGAACAAGTGCTCTTGGTTCCTTCCCTAGGAAGGGGAAAGATGAAGAACCTGCTTATTTATTAGTGCTCTTGTTGCTTTCCAGCCTGCCAGTGCTCTGGCCCTGGTCAGTATGATGGCACCTGTGACAGCGAGACCGGGCAGTGTCTGTGCCGAACAGGATTTGAAGGGCACTTGTGTGACCAGTGTGCTCCAGGCTACTTCAACTACCCTCTGTGCCAGTGTGAGTATCCGTCCTCCCGTGGGCCTGGGTGGCTACACACAGCCAGAGTCCTCTGGCAGAGGGTTGAAGGACTGGAAAGTGGGGTTTTGGGCGTTTTGAAGAGTATGTGCAATGGACAGAGACTGACGGGTTGAATTCTTAGAGCAGCACCTAAATACCCACCTGAGAAGCTTTCAGAGGAAAAGACACTTGCCATGAGCTTTGCTGTGTGCTCTCAGCACAGGGCAGATGGTTTCTCTGTGTTGCAGTGTGTGGTTGCAGTGCTGTTGGGACGCTGCCGGGAGGCTGTGACTCCGTCGGGAATTGTTTCTGCAGACCCGAGTTTGCTGGGCCACGGTGTGAGCAGTGCAGTCCTGGGTACCACTCCTACCCCCACTGCTATGGTAAGGGCCTTAACCTCTGTTTCCTGCTGGTCTGTCACTTTCTAAAAAACATACCTGTTTTTGTAAGGCTTTGGTGTTTCTCGACATCAAACCCATGTGGTTTGCACTGTGAATTTGGCAGGCTTGCTTTGGAGGTCATGGATCACATCAAAGCCTGGAAGACAAAGCACTTTTTATCAGTCACACTTCCACATCACAACCCTGCTGTGATCTGGTGTCTCAGCTTATGCCTTTTTTGCATGTCACTTTAGTGCATTAACCTACTAAACTGCTGGGGAACATTGAATGGGCTGTAAAAAACCCTCAGTGGCATTTTCCTGGTATGGCCATGACTCCAGCTGAAAATACCACCTGACATGCCAGGGAATTAACAAATTATTTTAGTTCTGATAGAAATGGTTAATTCCTGGGGGGGCTGAACGACAGACCAGCAGTGGTTGGCCACAGATTGCAGGGTTCATCAGGCTGTTGACAGTCCTGCTCTTACAGCTTGCTCCTGCGATTCCCGGGGTGCTGTGGACAACAACTGCAGCCCAGCTGGCCAGTGCCGATGCCACATGAATTTTGCAGGACACACCTGCAACCAGTGTGCCCTGGGCTTCTACGGGTACCCCAGCTGCACTCGTGAGTATCCACCTTATTGCTCTGCAACTGCCTGAAGGGAGGGTGTAGCCAGATGGGGATTGGTCTTTTCTCCCAAGTAACAGGTGATGAGGCAAGAGGAAATGGCCTCAAGTTGCACCAGGAGAGGTTTAGATTGGATATTAGGCAAAACTTCTTTATCAATAGGGTTGTCAAGCACTGGACCAGGCTGCCCAGGGGTGGTGGAGTCACCATCCCAGGAGAGATTTAAAAGACATGTAGATATGGCACTTGGGGACATGGTTTGGTGGCAGGCTGGGCCATGCATAACTGTTGGACTTGATGATCTTAGAGGTCTTTTCCAACCTAAACAATTCTGTGATTCTGTCCTTTTCCCTGGGCACTGCAATGCTCCTGGACCAGAGCTGCAGTTGCCAGGGCTGAGCAATGCCTGTGGCAGATGCCTGTGGCCCAAAATACTCTGACCAGTCCCCCCCAGCTCTGGGCAGAGCGTCCTCATCTCCCTCCCTGTCGGCAGCCCAACTGGAAGCCAGATGTACTCTTATGTCTCCCAGCAAGAATTTACTGCTCATTAAAAAGTAATCCGTGATACAGTTTCCCTGAGGGAACAAAAGAGCATCATCACCCTCTTGCACTGTACTAAATGTAGACTCCTGAGCTGTGCCAGCTGGCAGAGCACTCCTCCCAAATGCTGATGCCGGCAATATGCCTTTGAAGAGGCTGGAGGCATAGATGAAATGGTCTCACAGGGGTTCAGCAGTCACCTTTTTTTTTTTTTGTCTCATGAAGCAGTGTCCACATTACAGAGCTGTAGAGGAGCCACAGTGAGGAAAGAAAAGAACCACCTGATTTTTATGGGTTTTTTAGTCCGTTGTTTTATGAGCAATGCTTTGCTATCAACCAGTCTGGGGATGTCAGCCTAAAATGTCTCCTTTGGCAGGGATTTGAGGAGTACTGGCTGGGCAGGGAAGGCATGGGCAGCTCCCCAGCAGCTTGCTGACCTTTCCTGCAATAGGGCAGTAGGATCTCTGCATGTGTTCCTGGGAGGCAGGTCGTGCAGGAAGCCACAGAGCCATTGCCCTGCCCTTGCCCTCAACTGCCCAGGCTGTGCTGCTGGCCTGGTGCTGCAGCCCCACTGCCCACATACATCTACAGGGCAGACCCTGAGGGCCAAGTGCTACTCTTGGGTGTTTGGGCTTTTGTAGAGCCTGATGTGTCACTGGCGACTAACTTTTGGGGGATGAGATCATACTTTTCCCTTCTCCTCAACCAAAACTTTTCCCTGCCTCCAAAACACACATAAATGTATATGAAGGGGTGTGATAAACGTTGCAGTTTGTACTGTTTTTCTTAAAAGATGGGGTGGTTTTAACCAAAAGCGAAGAATGAGCGTGTGTGTTATTTATAACCCATATTTCTGGCTGCTTTGATGGCGGAGAAGGTCAGGCAGACAAAAAGAGGCTGCTGCTGGGAAGCCTTGAATGCAGGAGTCCCTGTGCCCTGCAGGTCCAGCAGTTGCTCTCCCTTCTTTTGCAGCTTGCCAGTGCTCCCCGGAGGGCTCCCTGCACAGCACCTGTGACCAGGACACGGGGCAGTGCAGCTGCCGGCCCAAAGTGACGGGGCTGCGCTGCGACAGCTGCGTGCCAGGAGCCTATGGATTCCCCCACTGCGAAGGTAGTCCCTTCTCCCTCATGTCTTGGGACACTCCAGTGTCCTGGGACATAGCGGTGTGGTGCTGGTAAATGGGTTTATCGTTCCCCAAACAGCCTGGGGGTGTGAGCTAGTTCCATAAATCCCTCCTTGTGCCTCTGTTTTCCAGTGGGCTCCTGTAACCCAGCAGGGTTGGAGATTGCAGATCCCTCGCTGGCCCCGGTGAGTATCAAATGAACCCACCCACCCCTGCAGGTCATTTTTGCATGATCCCCTTTATCTCATTTTGGACCAGGTTCTACCTTAAGCTCAACCTAAAAGCCGCCATTACCCACACCAGAGCAGAAGATCCCACATTCAACCACTGTGCTGCAAATTCTAACCTGCTCTTCTCACCCTCTCCCTTTCCCCAGGGCTCCTGTGCGTGTCGGGCATATGTTGAAGGCCCAGCTTGTGACAGATGCAAGCCTGGATACTGGAACCTGACTCCAGAGAATCCCTACGGCTGCCTGAGTAAGGAAATGGCATTTGCACAGCCCCAAGAAGTCCCCTTCATGCTGTAAAGGTGCAGAACCCAAACTGGGGGGGGGGGTGTCATCATTGCTGGATGGAAGTGATGCCCTTCCTTCTGTCTTCTCCCAGAAGTGACATGTCAAAGCTGGAGTGGTCTGGGTAACCCCCACATAGAGAGGGGAAAGGCTGGAGCCTGGAGCTTTTTGCTTGGACGAAACATAAGGCTCGTACCATGAGTTGTACCATTCTCAGCCCTCCCTACAGACTTTGCATGCTTAATTTTTCATGGCCAAATA
This sequence comes from Manacus vitellinus, assembly GCF_001715985.3. Lineage (NCBI taxonomy): Eukaryota > Metazoa > Chordata > Aves > Passeriformes > Pipridae > Manacus > Manacus vitellinus. Next base: position 6,142,555 of record NW_021939960.1, on the reverse strand, counting down.
TGCAGGAAAAGCAAATGTCTTTAGTCACTGTGTCCTCAGCAGTAACTGTCCACAATGAAATGTAGCCCTTTTCGGTGTCCTCTGGTGTGATGGGTGCTGAACCCATCAGGCTTCTTCTCAGGGACTGATTGACCTTCTGGCTTTCTTGTTCATCTCCCTCTCTCCAGACTGCAAGTGTGACACCAAGGGCACCATCAGCAGAATCGCAGAGTGCCGGCAGGTGGGTTTGCTCCTCTGCTTCCAGGCTCCTCTGAGTGTGCTGTGTTGGGAGCGTTCAGCTCTGTCTCTCCCTGCAGCTGCTGGAAAGGCCTGACGCTGAGCTCTCAAAGCTTGCACCACAGTCTGGGCTTGCATGAGAACGTGGGATTAAGACCTGTCATAAATTAGGCACCTAAGTATTTCTGGGTCTGTCCCAGGATGCCTGGATTTTTGTTTGCCTGCATTGTTGGGTAATTTAAGTTATCTGGCCCTTATCTGGCCCACCCACGCGCAGGAAGCCATGTAGAGCATGAAACTCAAAAATGCTTCTGCAGTGTCTCAGACCAGAACCCAAATAACTGAGAAACAGCTTAGCCATGACAAGGAACAGGAGGGAATGAGTTTCCATGCCTGCTTTTCCCTCCTAGGGCGACGGGCAGTGCTTCTGCAAACCCAACGTGTGCGGGCAGTTCTGCTCGGCATGCAGGGACGGCTACTTCAATGTGGAGAATGCAAATTACTTTGGGTGCCAAGGTGAGTCCCCTTCGTGATGGGTTTGAGTAAATAGGGGGGGCTGCAAGAACTGACCCTGGAGCGCACAGCTCTGGATAGACAACTGATTGTTGACCGTAGAGAGAAGAGGCAAGAGATGTTCCACCTCCTGTTTTGGGTCATTGTTTTTGGGTGATACAGTTTAGTGCTTTAGGGGTTACAGTGGTAGCACTGGGTTGATGGTTGGACTTAATGATCTTAAAGACCTCTTCCAACCTTGGTGATTCTATGATTCTATACCATGGCCCAGAGCAGGGGCTGGATCTTCTGTGGATCTGGAGACCTGAGTTCACACTTTTACCACTATTGGACACAACTCTGTCAGGCTAGGGAGCAAACAGCCAGGAAGGGTGTTCCTCAGAGTGCCACAAACTGGTGTGTGTGAACCACTGGCTGTGTCCTTGCATCCATGTGCCATCCTCCTGCTGAGAGTGGGTGGCATGGACATGTGGGGTTGGCTGCTTTCCATCATGCCCATGGGAAGAGGTAAAGGAGGAGATCCGGACGCTCTCAGCCAGCCCACACAGTCCTGGCAGGGCTGGGAAGAGGGAGCAAGGCTACTGCTGGCGGCACCCAGCCATGAGGGTTTGCAGACCTTGTTCCTCCCGCGGCCGCCTGGAAATAGCTCAGCACTGAGGTGGAAGAAGAGACGATCCAAGTGGGGCCGGGGCCAAATATGAAAACGGATACAATGGAGTAAAAATAGCGGCCCAAGGCTCCCTGCCTGCTGGGACGTGCCTTTGATTAGTGACCAGGAGCTTGTTAGCGTGGAGGGAATATAAACAGGCTCTTCCTGCCCGCAGGCTGCCGGTGCGACGTCGGCGGGTCCCTGGGGCCGTCCTGCGAGGAGCGGAGCGGAGCCTGTCGCTGCCGGCAGAGCACGCGCGGTCCCACCTGCACCCAGTAAGCTGCCAGCAGGAGATGCACCTTGGAGTGCTCTGCCTCCCACTCATTGCCTCAGGAATGGTGTTGTCTGCCACCACAGGGATGAGGACCTTGTTGTCTGGGCAGCTGCCACACCAGCCACGTGCCTGGCAGAGGTGTCCTCTTGCCTCTCCCTGCAGGTAGCCCAGTAGGTAGCAGTGCTCTCTCTCTTCCCCAGACCTGCGCGGGACCATTATTTCCCTGACCTTCACCACTTGAAATTCGAGCTGGAAGAAGGCACCACACCGTCTGGCCGTGCCGTGCGCTTTGGCTACAACCCCCTGGAGTTTGAGGGCTTCAGCTGGCGAGGATATGCACAGATGTCCTCCATCCAGGTATGCCTGTGCCTGCATCCCAACCCAGCTCCCTCTGGGGAGGATGTGGCCGGTGGAGGACTGATGTGCTTTTGGCACACATCTTTCACCCCAAGTGCTTCTCAACCCCCCAAAGTGACATGATGGCCAACATAAACAGCACAGTGTATATATAGCCTGTTTGTGCAGATACTTCCTGTAGCACTGGGGATGGCATAGACTGATGAGGGGAAAGATCCTAAATTGGAAATCCCGTGACATCCTAATCCATTTAGACAAAGGTAGCTTGGTGATTACTTACAGGGATGTCTGTAAATGCTGTCTCTCAGTTTCCTTGTTGTTCTTTCATCTGACTGCTCTTTCCTACAACTCAGCATAACCTTTCCTCCCTTTTCCAAAAATAAGTAATCTCCTCCTTAGCTTCCATGTTCAGCTTGGACCTCTTGTTACCCTTCAGCCTCTGCCCCTTGCTGTTAGCTGGTTTGCTGTAGTGATGGTTTATGCTAATCTGGAGTTGTGTAAGCCCTAGAAGTGAAGCTGTTTCATCTATCAACCCTTCTTCCTCCACGGTGGATTCTTCTGCATGGCCCTTGCAGAATTGTGTGTGTTGGGAGCTGGGATGCAGGGCAGTGATTCTCTTGACAGTCTTGTCCCGTGTAAGGTGGTCCTTACTCTCATGCATGTACTTTCAGTTTCTTCACTTTTTCATGCTTAGGTGAAGTAACAGAGGGGCCATCTCCCATTGAATCTGTAGGTAGGAGCTAAGCAATGAACTCCTGTAGGCTTCCTCGAGAAAATCCTAGCGTTAAAGCTTAAGGATGGAGCTCATGCTCAAGCTTGTGGCTTTAGTGTTGCATCCAGTTTTGGCATTTGAGATAGAAATAGACCTCAATAAAAGGGCTGGCATGTGGCTTCCTGCTGGCAGGTTTCACCTGTAGTTTGTTCTCCTCAAGATCATACCAGTTTGCTCTCCAAGTGGGAAGATGGAGTGTAACTGGAGAATGCACAGCCCTCATTAGAAGTCTCCCTGGGCAGACCCCAGTTTTACTCTGCAGGCAGGAGGTTATTTAAGCTTAGATCTCTTTGAAATAGGTCAAACTTAAGTATCTCCTTAACTGGGGTCTTGCCAGACAGTGTCCAGGCGGGCAATGGGCTGGTGCACCATCAGTGGCACAGTCCATTAGCCCTTGGGATGGTGCCTCCCAGGGACGAGGCACCAGCTCAATTCCCAACCTCTTCTGTAGGTAGCTGAGCAGTGCCCCATAAACACAAGTGCAGGTGCTTCAGCATTTGGTACCCTGCTGACTGGTTATGGCACATGAAGCCCAGATGCAACGTGCCAATAACAAAAGCAAGAGCTTCTTAAAACCTTTCCCTTGGCATGGTGTGTGCCCCAGGATAGCCCAAGCCCCCTGCTGTGCCACAGCACCTTCCAGATGTGGTCAGAGCCTTTCCACCCCCTCCCACAGGCAGGTTGCTCCCTCAGTGGCTGGTCCCAAACAGAGGACAGTGCCACGATGTGCCGTGACTGCAGTAGGGTCCGTGTGCTTGTGTCCTCCTCGCACTGTGGCATGTTGCTTTGGGAGCAGTGAGCCGAGCGGCTGCGCTTGGGCTGGCAGTGCGGGCGGTGGAGGTAATTGAAGGTGTGCTCTGCTTCTCTCCCCTTTCTCTCTCCCACCAGCCCAAGGTAGTGGTGACTCTCAATGTGACCTCCCCCGACCTCTTCCGCCTCGTCTTCCGCTACGTCAGCCGGGGGCCCGCCAGTGTGGAAGGGAGGGTCTCGGTCGTTGAGGAAGGAAAGTTTAATGTTTGTGGCAACTGTAAGTGCATTTTTCACTTCTAGACTAACTCAGAGCATCCCACGCTGCGACACTGCTCCTCTGCCCCTTCTCCTGCCCCAGGTGTGCCCGTCCCAGGTGTGCCCATCCCAAGTGTGCCCGTCCCAGGTGGCCGGCCAGAGCCGTGCCATGGGATGGCGAGGGAGGGGGAAGAGAGGCAGGCAGGTAGACAGGTAGGCAGGTGGGTCAGGCCCTCCCACAGAGCGGGTGGGCTGTCAGGAGCTGGCCCCCAGTGACGTGTGCCCCATGTGCTCTTTTGCTTTTTGCAGAATAAAATCAGAGTCACTGTAGACGTGAAGGAGGCAGAGCTCTATCTGTTCCATGTCATCCTGAGGTATATTAATTCAGGAGGGGCCACTGTGTATGGCAAAATTACAGCTTATCAGCCACGAAGGAGAGGTAAGGATCCCAGACTGCTCTGCTCCCCTGTGCCATCGCCACCTCCTCCCCATCCCAGGCAACCTCCTGCATCATCCTTTCCAGAAGACGCTTCCATATGGCTTTACCCATTAGTCCTGCCCTTCCAATTGAAAGGCTGATTTGAGTTTGCAGCCCCCTTTATCTAACAAAGCAGCAGCAGCAGCCCTGGGGCTGCACACTGAGGACTGAGATCAGCCATGCTCGTGGGAGATAAGACTATTGTACAATTCTATACAATCTTTCCAGCATGGGACAAGATCACCCCAATGCCCCAAGCAGAACTGAGCTGAGTTTCCACAAAACCAGAAAGAGCCAAGTGATGGGAAGTGGATCCAAACTTTGGCAGCTGGATGTGGTTTTATTTAGCAGATGCCCTGATGTGGCAATTGTGCCCTTACTGTGCACATCTCCCAAACTAGTCTGAAGGCTTCACACATGGTTTGGGGTTTGGAAGTGGAGTGGAATTGTGCATGTTATACAGGCATTGCACTCTGGTGCAGCGTCTTATCAAGTCGAGCCGAGAGCTGCTGGAGAAGAAGAGACATCAAAAGATGTATGAACAAGCCTAGAAGCCTGGATAACAAATATTCTGGGAAACAATATGAGCAAGACTGCATGGGGACAGACCTGAGGCTGTGCAGGTACCCTAATGGGTGGTTAGCTGGTTGATTTTACCCCCTCGAGTGCCAGAGCCACATCGTCCTGCTGAAGCTCTTCCTCCAGACCATATATGCACAGCACAAGGCTGTCAACAGCAAACACCCAGTTTATCAGTGTGTGATGTTCTCTCCTCTGCCTCAAATTGACGTAGAAGGTGATCTGCCTTTGATGTGATATGCAAAGTTTGAAATGCCAAGATACTATTTTTCTGCTTTTTATTTTTATGGCCAGTCATATTGTGCAGTAGAAAGGCAAGAGAAGCATGAGCCATGGTCATGCTTTAGGATCCCACCAAAGGTCAGGAAGTATTTAATCTGTCCTATCCAGCAGCAGAGCTCATTTGCCTTATAATGTGCTTCACGCCATGTGCAGAAGCAACACTTGATTTTTCTGGTGCTGAAGACAAACAGCCAGACTGGCTCACCAACCACAGGATCTGGGAGGGCAGCATCCCTGAGAGGCTCCAGAAATGCTCAGCCACCCTCTACCTGAGTGGAATAGGCTTCATGTGATCAAGGACAAGCAGCCTGGAAAGAAGTAAAGTCGGAAGACGTGGCTTGAAAAAAGGGAAGCCTTTTCCAAGCATAGGAATTGCAGCCAATACTGGTTTCTCCCACCCCACCTCCAGAAGCCACCTCAATTTGAGCTACATATCATCTCAAAGGGTTGTGAAACTTCAGCTTGTCAAGAAAGCTACCCCATTGCCTGTTCAGGGAAATCTCTTGATTCCTTGCATCCTCACCTCTCCTTTCCCATCTGGGGAAGCAAGGGCTCAGCCTCAGCTGATGCCAGGCATGTAACAGAGCTGGCACACATGGGGAGGGATTACCCATCCCAGCAGTAGCACAAGCCCTTGCTTTAGCTTCTGGTCCTCTGCTTTGTGCCTTGATGTCCACGTACCACACCAGGATAGTCAGTGTCACATTCTCCACTCTTCCTTCATCCCATCTGCTCACCGTGCAGCCATTCTCGGTGAATCCCTCTCGTCTGTGCTCTCCAGAATGCTCCTGAGACTGCTGGGCAGGCAGACAGGCTGCTTCTACCTGCTGTATCATTGTTGCATCCAACTTTAATGAATTCAGAGGTTGTGGGACTGTCAGCTGAGCCGAGGAGCTGTTCAACAGCAGCAGGATCAAGCCTTAAACCCTTTCTGTCCTGTCAGTTAAAATCAATGTCTAAATCTCAGTGCAGAGTTTGTGGCTGGCGAGAAGGAAGACACGAGCACAGCTTGGGGGTCTGAGAGTTTACCAGAAGATAAGTATCTTGCCTGTGGAGCTGGAGTCAGAATATCCCTAAGGAAAAATGCATCTGGGCAATTTTTTTGGTCTGTCTCACAATAAGTTCTTCACAGATGAGTTCCTTCCTTTTCTAGCTGGCAAAATACTCATTGGCATGTAATACTCCATGCTTTGCAGTCTGGGGATGCAGAGCACACTGTGAGAGCTATGGATTGGCATTAAGGATTGCAGTGATTTTATTTTTTTCTCCCATTAAGCTACTGAGCAGGTTCAGAGTGGATGTCTCTGTTCCAGGACAGTGTGGAATTGGGGTGCATCTGCTCTGGCAGCGCTGAGAAAGTGGGAGCCCGAGACTCCCAGCTGCACCACAGAGCTGCTTCCCTGAGCAGAGCTGCCCATGTGGAGCCCCAGGTTTTCCATTCCAGTCCCTTCACAGCCTCTCATCCCTCCCACTCCAGGTACAGAGCAGACCAAGCAGATTGTCTTTGCTCCCAGCACGGAGCCAGCCTTTGTCACCGTCCCCCAGAACAGCTTTGGGGAGCCCTTCGTACTCAACCCCAGCACCTGGTCTCTGGTTGTTGAAGCAGAGGGTGTGCTGCTGGTAAGGATCTGTGCTCCATCCACCATGGGGGCTTCAGCAGCTCCCTGGGGACAAACTGTCCCAAACATAACAACTCTCCTATTTCTCCTCTTAGGACTATCTGGTTTTGCTACCCAGCTCATACTACGAAGCACCAATCCTGCAGCTAAAGGTCACAGAGCCATGTACCTACCAACCAGCCCCTGAACAAGCCACCCAGAAGTAAGAATCTCCACATCTTTGTGCTGTGGGGGACCTACTCAGCTCCTCTTGACCTGGGTTTAAGGAATATACAGTCCGTACTCTGTGAGGGTCTGGATACAGTAAAACTGCTTAGTAGAGCACTTTGCTGGGATTGTAGAGCTTGTGGAACCTGCACTGGCCCAGAAAGCCAACCCACAGAGCTCCTCATCCATGGCACAGGCAGTTTGTGTGTTCTCATGGACCCTGGAGGGCCAGCTCACCCAGTAAGAAGACCATAGCCTGCCTCCCTGCTAGGCTGGATTCCCAGTGCCAGGTTGTGTGTCAGTCAGCAGTCCTGGAAAATGGCTCCAATGACAGACTGGTAGTGCTTGGAGCTTCTCAGTGCATCTGCTTGCCCAGAACCTCTGTCCATGTTGGCAAGAAGGCTGGTTGGTCTCTGGACACCACTTGTCCCCTCCACTATAGTAATGGTCCCCAGGATAAAGGACAATGCAGGGGGAGAAGGTTTTTATTGTTACTGCCCTCTCTAGTCCCATAATACCCAGTCTCTTGCTCCCCACTAACCAGAGGTGCTCCTTGGCCCTCCTGATAGACCAAAGCCTTTTGCACACCTGGCTGGGACCAGGCTGTGTGGGTGCTCTCGACTCTTACAATCTTGTAGTAACATTTGTACTTTGCAATTTTTTTCTGTATGTTTTCAGCTGCCTCCTGTATCAGTACCTGTCCATGGACGGCTTCCCTGCTGTGTCAGGGGTGGATGCCGTGTGCAGGCTGGACAACAGGCTCCCCAGGTTGTGTCCCACAGAGCAGCTCACCCCCTCCCACCCACGGATGGCCACCTGCAGTGGCAGTGATGTGAGTGGCGCTTGTGTTTCACCCCTCACACGGGCACTGCAGCGCTCACCCCTCTGCCCCCACCCTCTGGTGCTTTACCTCCACCTGGGCAGGCTACCAGAAAGGTTTTACACCCACATGCCCCCCACTGTTGCCCCATCAGCCTTGCAGCTGTGTGCTTGCATGCCCTGCTCAAGGCACTCAAAAACAGTCTCCCATGTAAAGGGCTTGCAAGGACTTGGTGAGAGTTGTCCCATTGTCCTCTCAGATGCAGAGGAGGTTTGTAGCATCCTGCACACACTCACTGTGGAGAGTGGGACTGAAGACCCTCCCTCAGGTCATCCCTCTGTCCTCCAGGTGGAAGTCCAGCTGTCCCTGCCTGTTGCCCAGCCTGGGAAGTACGTGCTGGTGGTGGAGTATGCCAACACCAACGCCCTGCAGACGGTGGGCATTGCCGTGAGCTCACCACACTCAGCCATGCAACAGGGCACGTTCACCTTCTACCCCTGTGTCTACAGGTATGTTCACCTCTGAAAGGGAGAAAGGGCACAGTCCTCCTGTGCCATGGCAAGGATATCTCCCCCCTGAGTGGAACTTTTTCTGGTTTATCACATGAACAGAGTAATGCCTCAGCTGGACACAGATTTTAGTGGCTGGCCATCCACTGGAATTGTGTTCTTGTGCCAGCATAGTCCTCTAATGCCTCTGCCAGGAGCTAATCTGTTGCATCCATTTACAGCTGGATACACTGATAGGGGCCTTGACTTAGGGAATGACCTACAGGCAGGTTTATTGGAGACAGGTCAAACCCTGTCTGACTTCAGACTGCAACCTTTGCAGTAGGAAACAAATGTTTGAGGTGTCCTTGGGAAACTTCACTCATGACTTGCCAGAAAAAACATCAAAAGGAACACTGTGTAAATCCCTTCAGGACATATAGCTGGCAAGATAAGAAATGGGTCATGACCCTGCTCAAGGCTGGCTTCAAGATCTGTGTTTCTCTTGCAGTTTCCTTTGTCGAGGGATTGCTGTGGATTCCCAGAGCCGTATGGCAACTTTTGAACTCACCTCGGAGGCCACCATTCGGTTCACCTCTGATCTGGCTGACTTCTTCCTGGTAAGGCTCCCAGCAAGGGCAGCACTGTCAACAGGTTTCAAGGAGTGGTACCCAGCCTCTAGAAGGATTTTCTAGTACTGTTTGGACTGGATACTAGATCTTAGCCTGTGTAATGACCAGTCCAAGGTGGAGAACATGGTCAATGGGGTGTTTTGAAGTAGATCATGGGACTGGAATTGGGGAGAAAATGGGGAGAAGCAGCTGCTCTTGCAGAGAGATCTCTGCAGCACTGGGGCAGTACCTCTTTTATATTGAAGGCATTCACAGTAGCTCAGCCAAGGATAGAAGAATCCCATAAATGCGTGGAGCTCTTAAATGCGTTAGGAAGAAGGGGTAATGAACAAAGGTGTCACCTGCCATGCATTAGCTGAAGTGTCTGATGAGTGCATAGTTGGTCAGCCTGGTGGGCACAGGAACTGCTGTGGGCTCCAGTGGCAGAGGCTGTCACATAACCAGGTGTCTCTCTCTCTCACGTGTGGCAGCACAAGGTGTACCTCATCCCTGCTGCACAGTTCACCATGGAGCTCATCGAGCCGAAGGTGCATTGCATCAGCGTCCATGGCACATTCTCCTCCAACAGGTACGAGTCTCAGGTCCCTCATGGTTTTAGCATGAATGTGGCTGTTCAAAAAACTATTGCTTCTCTTACTTCCCTAGGATTTGGAGCCATTTAAGTTCTTGACACAATAGAGGGAGATCTCTGGCTGAGGTGAAGCTCCTTGCCTGTGTCCACTGAGCAGGCAGAAATGGAATATGGACTGGGAGTCAGGCTGCTGGCCCTTTATCTGAGCACCACATTGCCTCCTGGGGCAGACACTCAGGTGTTATCCCAAACAGGCATTCCTCTGCTTGCTCTCATACAGCAAGACACTCGCTGTATCCAGATTTTTGACACTGCTTTGAATAAATGTTTGCAGAGGAATTTACCTGTGCCAGATTCCTATTCTTCCTGCTGAGCTCATGTCCCAGAGCCCCAGAGGTCCTGGTAGCGAGCTCTCCCTCTGCAGGCATGCTTTGTAATCCACCAGGAGTTACAGGGTGTGCTTCTCCTGCCAGGACCACAGAACCTCTCTCTTTCTGTGTCAGAGATCTTTAAATCCTGTTTTCTCCTTGTTTTGCAGCAGCTCCTGTGTCCCCTCAAGGTTCCTGAAGCTCTCTCAGTCGATCATTTTGGAGGGGGCCCAGGCTCTGCCCATTGCCCCTGACGTCCCCCTGGCTCAGGCTGTCCATGTGGTTCCATCTGGGGTCCCAGTGGAGCCTGCTCCTCGTCCTCCCACAGCGATGGACCCCACTGCAGAGCTCATCCTCCTGCAGTCCCCACAGGTAGTGAGTGTGGGTTGGGCTGGTTTGCTGGTGCCGTGCCAGTGGACCATTGGGACAGGGAGAAGTTTTCCTTATCTACTGAGTAGCTTATCAATGAGCATTTTCAGAATTGAATATGGACTTTAAACTTGTCCCTGAACCTGTAATTCCCATGGACTCACCTGAGTTAGCTCCATCCAACCCTGCTTGGTTCTCTGGGATCCCAGGAAAAGCTTTGCGGGTGGCATTAGTAGAGGGAGGAGTGTGGAGACATAAGGGGTTTGCTTCAGCAAATTCTCAAGACATGACAGTTGTGCAATAAGAGCACGAATTTGTGCAATAATTAAAAAATATCCCATCTGTGAGTACAGGCATCAGACGTGGATTTTTGTCTCTGTTCTCCCGTTTTGGGCCAGGCTGCAGTGGTGTTCAACAGCCGGATCCAGAGCCTGGGACGCTATGCTTTCATCCTGCACTACTACCAGCCCAACCATCCCACCTTCCCTGTGGAAGTGCTGATCAACGGGGGGCGCATCTGGCAAGGTGAGAAGAGCGAGGACCTGGGGGTGCTGCCAGAGAATAATTTCGGGTTCTTTGGGGATCGCAAAGATGAAGCAAGACTTGCTCATCCCTTCCAAACTGGGAGATGTGACAGGGGCTCCAAGGGAAATGTGGGACCAATACATTTGTTGTCTTTTCAGGTCAGACCAACGCGAATTTTTGCCCACACGGCTACGGGTGCCGGAGCCTGGTAGTTTCTGAGGACCAGATTGTCCTGGATGTCACCGATAATGATCTGACTGTGGTTGTTCGAGTGCCAGAGGGCAAGCAGCTGTGGCTGGTGAGCCTCTCTCCAGGGAGCTCCCAGGGCATGCTGGACCAGGCTTCAGCAGGGCTGGAGTTTTTCCTTGGAATTTTGTCTCTGTGTGACCACAGGAATGTTTCCCACTATCGCTCATTCTCTGAACTACCCAAGAAAGTTACAATCTCTAACCTTAATGGTTAGTGGCTTGTAAGGCCTTACTCCTGCCCTAGCAATATTTTAAACCTGCATAGTATTGTTTATCCAGACAGGTCTCATAATGGGGGCAGGTAGCCCTTGTTATCCTCAGGCAACAGGATGAGAAGATTGACCAAAATTTGGATAAATGGCTAAAAGACAGAGTTGGAACGCAGGTGCCTTCGTGTCTAGAGATTTAAGATGCCAGTGATGCCAGTGACTCCCTCCCTGCTGAGGCACAGCCAGTGCTGCCCTTTAGGGTGTTCTGCCTGTTTTAACTCCAGTAATTTGGGGCACTCCTCACATGGAGCATTAGATTAGATGGATCATGATGGACAGACCCCAGTAGAAGGGTGACCCCTAGTCTTTGCAGTGCTTGGGTGCTTTGTGTGTTATGTTCTGTCCCAGCAAGGGATGAGAGGTTGAGGGTGCATTTGGACTTTGGAGTCATTTTGGGTGGTGTCTGCCTGTCTCAACTGAGAGCCTGGCTCACCCAGCTTGCCCTTGCTTTGCAGGATTACATCCTTGTGGTGCCTGAGGACAGTTACAGCTCTCAGTACCTGCAGGAGGAACCCCTGGACAAGTCCTATGATTTCATCAGCAGCTGTGGCATCAACAGCTTCTACATCAAGTGAGACTTTGGGTGCCCTCTCTGCTGTCTGCAGCCTGCACCCTCCTCAGGGAGCCAACCCACATTCCTTTCATGTGGGGCAGGGGAGGGGGCTGGTTAAGGCTTTCCTTATCTATTATCCAAATGTGGGTATTTAGGGGGATCTCCATGTCACAGGGCTCTCCCTCCCTCTAACTCAGTACCCACTGCTGCAGGAGATCCTGCTGGATTTTGGGGTGGGGGGGAGGCTGTGGGGAGATGTGCAACCCGGGTGACTCCTCCTGCCTTCCCCCGCAGCCCCAGCACGTCGTCGAGGTTCTGCCGCGACTCTGCCATCTCCCTGTCCCTGTTCTACAACAACGGGGCCCAGCCGTGCCGGTGCCACGAGGCCGGGGCTCGGGGCAGCCAGTGCGAGCCCTTCGGTGGGCAGTGTCCCTGCAAGTCCAACGTCATCGGCCGGGAGTGCTCCCGCTGTGCCACCGGGTACTGGGGCTTCCCCAACTGCAGGCGTGAGTTGTCCCATCTCCCGCTCTGCTTTCCCAGCTCTTGCTGGTTTGCCTCTTACAGAGCTGAAGGCTGTTTTGGGAAATGGCTGTGTTCTCCAGTCATGTAATGGCTCCACCTCGTACAGACAGCCCAACTGCCCTCAGAGCAGTTTGAGCTCTGCATCCATTCCCCACACTCTCCATGGGTTTCTGGGTCCTGCTCCACCAAACCCAGTCCTTTTCTGCCCCTTCCAGCCTGTGACTGTGGGACGCGTCTCTGTGATGAAGTGACAGGGCAGTGCATCTGCCCTCCTCACACCCTGAAGCCAGAGTGTGTTGTCTGTGAACCCCAAACCTTTGGCTGCCACCCTCTCATCGGCTGCGAGGACTGCAACTGCTCCCGGCCCGGCGTGCAGGACCTGACAGAGCCAGGCTGCGACGTGGACAGCGGGCAGTGCAGGTGAGGGAGCCTTGTCCCGGCACTGGGGACATCTGGCAGCATCCCTGGTCCCCGCTGGAGTGATGGGACACATCGGCAGGCTGCAGGGAGGAAACATGCAGAATGGGGGAAACTCTGAAAGCTCCTCACACAGCACGACAGAGGTTCTAACGCTGTGACTCTTGTGTCCACCCAGGTGCAAGCCCAACATTATTGGGCGACAGTGTGACCTCTGTGCCCCTGGCTACTACCACTACCCCGAGTGCCGGCGCTGTGACTGCCACCAGGCTGGCACCGAGGCGAGCACGTGTGACCCGGTCACAGGGCAGTGTCACTGCAAGGTCAGTCCCTCGATGCCTTCACATGGTGCCTTTCTTCTTGGCTCCACTCTCCTGCTCTGGCTGGCATTTCGGAGGGCTGTGGGTGCCTAGTGTGCCAGAGAGAGCAGGGATGAAGGAGGAAAGTGTCTGTGTGCCTGAGGTACAGCCAGCCTGCCCCATGGGGTGGTGGGTTGAGAGCACCCTGAAAAGCTCTTATCTCTCCATTTTTCCTGGCCATGAAGGCTCACTCCTTGTGCTGTCACTGAGGAGACAGCCAGTCTGGCTCCACTGCAGTGTCAGAGCCCGTTGCAGGTAAAGCTATCAGCCCTGTTGACTTCTTCTGCTCCTGCATGGCAGCAGAGTAAATCAGGCTGCTGCTGAACTGCCTGCTCCAGCCTCTTTGAAGGGTCCTTTCTCTCAGGGAATTTTCTGTTTAATAAATGCTTTGCAAGCAGACGCGTTCAGGGACTGCTTTATTGTCTTTCGGCATCACATCATTTTGCTTTAATCACTCACACAGCCATCCCTGTCCTCTTGAGAAGCTGCTGACCCTGTTGAGCTTTGCTTGTCTTCCAGGAAAATGTGGAGGGCCTGAGGTGTGACCAGTGCCGCCTGGGGACATTTTCTTTGGATGCCACCAACCCCAAGGGCTGCACCAAGTGTTTCTGCTTCGGTGCGACCGATCGCTGCCGCAGCGCGGAGAAGCACCGAGCTGAGGTGAGAGGGGCCAGGGGCCACAGAACCTGCAGGTCAGGTGTGCTCCATGGGCTCCCTGCTGCCCTCGGGTCTCTGTCCTGCATTAATCCTACCCCTCTGGAAGTTACCCTGTGAGGAGGGTTATCTTTGTTGCTCTGTGCCCACCTCCCACTTTCAGCCTCTTTTCCTCGTCTTTGGGGTCTCCTGTCATGGCGTGGGGGGACTGTACTGGGTAGGAGGCAGGGGTGATGCTCAGCTTTCCAGTGACTTCATCAGGATGCATGTGAGGTGTGAGCCCTTTCCACTGCCCTTTCCACTGCTCTGGGACTTGCTCTTCACCTGAATACTTTCTGTAACTCCACTACAAGATCCACAGTTGCTCTTCCCCCACAGTTTGTCGACATGAACAGCGGGTGGCTCTTGTTGGGCAGCGACCGCCACGAAGTGCCAACCACTCTGAGCCTGAGGGAGCAGCTCATCACCGCTGACCTCAAGAACCTCCCAGATGCCTACCAGGAGCTGTACTGGGTTGCACCCAGCTCCTACCTTGGGGACCAGGTAAGAAGCCGGTGGTGACTGGACCACCCTGACCCCACCAACACGTATGCCAGCAGCATTCCCTCTGACACGCAGGCATTGCTCACGCTCCAGTTGAGCACTGACATCTCTGTCTTGTCTCAGTGGTGTGGACTTGCAGACACATTTGTCTCTCCCTCAGGTTTCCTCCTACGGAGGGCACCTGCGCTATGAGCTGCACTCCAACCCACGGAGGGGTGACGTGTTCATTCCCATGGAGTCCCGCCCAGACGTGATCCTGAAGGTGCAGCCCGAGAAGTTCCCTGGTGCCCCCTGCTACTGGAGGAGCAGGATGAGGTGATGACTGACTCCTTCCTTGCTTTTCCCAGGGAAACCAGATGAGCATTATGTTTCTGGAAAGCACTTATCCATCCCCAGGGGAGGTGCATGAAGGCCGGCTGCAGCTGGTGGAGGTGAGTTTGCACGCTTCATGTGCTCAGATGCTACTGGAAGATCAAGACCAGCATGCAGACAGAGGGGCAACTGCTTTGACCTCAACATTTTATGTGCTGCCTGTTGGCAGCAGAACTGCCTGTGAAAAACCAGGGCTGTTTCACCTCTGCAAAGGGGAGAGATCCCAGCAGCAGGGAAGTGGAGGCTGGGCTAGATTTTCAGGTGCCTGTGCTTCCTGCCAGTAATGCTAGGTCTTCTCCCATCAGGGTAACTTCAGGCACACAGAGACACACAACCCTGTGTCCAGAGAGGAGCTCATGATGGTGCTGGCAAACCTGGAACAGCTGCAGATCCGGGCACTCTTCTCCCAGCTCTCTTCCTCCGTGTCCCTGCGCCGCGTGGTCCTGGAGACGGCAACAGACACAGCTACAGGCATCCGTGCCAGCAACGTGGAGCTGTGCTTTTGCCCAGCTAACTACCAGGGAGATTCCTGCCAGGTAAGGGGGAAAGTGGGCATGTTGTTCCAGTCAGAGGGAGTAAAACAGTCATGGTTTGGGTCCCAGCAACCCCTCGTGCTTGGTGTGGGTGGCAGCTGTGGGGTTTGGATGGCTGTGCAAAGCAGTGGTGCCAGGGCACCAGCTTCTGAGCTGACTCCTGAGGGCTTCAGTTGAAGTTACAGCTCGGGTTGTTCCAAAGGAAGGAACATCTCCCAGGCTCCCCTCCTACCACAACACAGTGCACCTGGGAGATGTTCAATAGCTGCATCTGCCTGGAAGGGGCATGATGGGGAAATCATTCAAGTGTTGCAGACCAAAATTATGTGTCTGCAATACCTTGGAATAGGTCCTTCTGTCTGGTCAATTATCTCCTGGTGATGAGGAGCAGGAAGGAGCTACACTGAAAAATCTTCATCGTTGCTTTTAATCTCTTCTCCATCAGTACAACCCTGTGGGAATTTTGTCATGGAAATCAAATCAGTTTCTTTGCTTTTCCCAAAAGTATCAAGTTGTTTTTCAGATCTCCAACTTTTTCTGTCTCCTCAGGAATGCGCTCCAGGTTACTACAGGGACACCAAGGGGCTCTTTCTGGGAAAATGCATCCCCTGCCACTGCAATGGCCACTCAGATCAGTGCCTGCCAGGCTCTGGGATATGCCTTGTAAGTAAACAGTGAAGCAGTAGGATATTTTGGAGTTATGAGGTCTTCACATACTAACTGAGCTGGCAGGACAGTACCTGAGTCGGAGCATTAGCTGCGTGTGCCATTTAAGGGATGGTCCTGCTCAGGGTCAGTGTAGGGTACAAGGCAGTTCTGGGAAAGAGGCATCCTAGTGGGGAATTCTTATTGCAGTCCACCGCTTCTTGCTGTCAGTGCTGAGCCTAAAGCTTGCCTTTTCCTTGCAGAACTGCCAGCACAACACAGAAGGAGACCACTGTGAGCGATGCAAGAATGGCTACATGGGCAACCCCTCTACCCAAGAGCCCCTGCAGTGTGTTGGGTGTCCGTGCCCTCTTTCAGTTGCCTCCAACAAGTAAGCACCCTTGGATGGAATTCCCTGCCTGGCCTCACTGTTTAACCACTGGGAACCATGCTGTGCTCCACTGGGGCACTGGCTTGGCAGTGGCAGGTCTCCCAATGCCAGCCATTGTCCTTGGCTCCAAACTATGTCCATGGCCTCTTACCTGGGGTCCACACGGCCCACAATGAGTGATCAGCTCCCCTGGCACCATGTCAGGGGTAACTGCACCTCCCTGTGTACCCCTTATCGTTTCAGTTTTGCCGTTGGCTGTGTCAACAAGGGCTCCAACATGCAGTGCCTCTGCAAGCCTGGCTACACTGGACCCAACTGTGAGCGGTAAGGGTGATGGCACCCACGTTTGTGGAACCTCAGACACACTAATCCTGTGCAGCCACTGCTGTGGCAGAGGAGAAGTTGTCCTAGTAAGGACTGCAGTGAAAACGGTTGGCTCTGCCCCTGTGTGCTTTGTTCCGACAGCATTTCCTTCAGTCCTTTCCAGCCTGAAAATGCCCTATTGCTGTGTCTACTGCTGAAATACTGTGTTACTGTGGGTGTATGACTTAGCTGTGCTTTGCCTTGACTTGCAGTCTGTGATAAAGGTACTGTGAGGCAAAGCACAAAGTGCTCTGAGATCCCAAGGGCTGCAGCAGTTACAGGTGTTGGATGCTCACACTGTTACAACTGTGCAACTCCAGCACTGTGCAAGATGAGCTTCAGGATCCCCCGATGCCTTCATGCTGTTTTAACTCGCTGTATTTCTCCAGGTGTGCCCCAGGATACTATGGCAATCCCTTGGTGATCGGCAGCTCGTGCCAGCCCTGCGACTGCAGCGGGAACACGGATCCCAACATGCTGTTCAGCAGCTGTGACTCCCTGACGGGCGCCTGCTCGGGCTGCATGCACCACACGGCCGGCGCGCACTGCGAGGTCTGCGCCCCTGGCTACTACGGGGACGCCGTGGTAGCCAAGAACTGCACACGTGAGTTCTTGCTGCTTTGTGGGGCAGGCAGCAAGCGCAGGGGGAAGGGGAGCTTGGGCAGACTGACTGTGGATGTGCTCAGCACCTTAGCCAGGCTGTGCGTTGTCCCAGTGAGTCACGTGCTTGGGTGCGCGCATTGCAGCATCCTAGACAATAACGAGGAGGTTGACGTGGTGATGTTAGGTCGTAGGTTGGACTTGATGATTTCAGAGGTCTTTTCCAACCTAATTGATTCTGTAATTCCGTGGGGAAAAAAATCTGCCCTCAGCATCATGACTTCCAATCCACCCCCGAATGCAAAACTGCACCCAGGCTGGGTCTTGCCATGGAGCAGCTACTGCAGCAGTGATGCTGATGCTCCTTCTGGAGCATGGGTTTGCACAGCCCATTCCAGCACTGCTTCTCTCCCTCAGAAGAGCAGCAACCCAAGTGCAGCTCACAAAAGTGGGCTGCCCTGGCAGGTGTCATGGGAATAATTTGTGAGGAACAAATCCAAGAGGAGAGAGACTCTGTCTTGCTCTGACTCTGATAAATAAGGGGGAAATAGGATTCCTTGTTGGGAATAAGTTTTGTGAGAGGCTGACAGGGTCTTTAGTGTAATACTGGGTATATTTTTCCCTGACAGAGTGCAACTGTTCACCTTGTGGGACTGACTCCTGCCACCCACGAACTGGCCAGTGCTTCTGCAAGACTGGAGTGACAGGCTTGCACTGCGACCGCTGTGAGGTGAGGGTCACCTGTGCACTGGGATGGTGCCTGTCCTGGGGACAGGGATGAGGGGCAGCCATCTGGTGAAGTCTGGATTTGCATGAGCTGCCCATAGGCAAAAACCTATTAAAGATCTGTCAGCAAGTGGTGGAGGCAGTGTTCCACTGCAGCCAGGGCAGAAATGTGGTATCCTTTGGGAAACTGCAGCAAACCCCATTTTTGTGAATACATCCAGCATGAGAATTGCAGGGCAAGGGCAGGTTTGCAGGGCAGTGCTGTGATGTGTCTGGGTTCTTACTGCAGCTCCACATCTTTAACCATGTTGCTGTGAGTTTTGTGGTGGTCAAAACACACTGAGAAAGCAAGGCTGAGGTCCCACATCACTGCCCCCGGGAGGGAGGCACTCATCCCCTCTTGCTGAACAGGGCACCCTTTGTCCTGCTTTTCCCTAGGAGGGATACTACGGCTTCGAGGGATGCTCGGGCTGCCAGAGGTGTGACTGTGATGTGGGCGCTGTGGGGAGCAGCTGCCACGAGCAGAGTGGGCAGTGCAGCTGCCTGCCCGGCGTCAGCGGCTCCCGCTGCCAGCAGTGCGCCCCGGGATACTGGGGCTTCAGCCAGAGCGGCTGCACAAGTGAGTGTGGGGTCCCAGCATGGGGGAGTGGGACGGGGCTTTGGTGGCACGTGTCCTTGTCTGGTTGTTGAAGGTGGAAAACAACTGGCTGCTGTTGGAGGGCCTGGGTTGCGCAGGGAAACCCTCAGCAGCGGCGTGTGGATAAACACAGCTGGAATAAACACAAAATGATGCCAAGGGCCTTTCCCTGTTATTCAACTCTGCAGAGTGTGAGTGCAGAGGGGGCTCCTGCGACCCACGCACCGGGGAGTGCACGTGCTCCAACGGGCTGACGGGGAAGCAGTGTGATGTCTGCATGCACAAGTACGAGATCCCCGTGGCCAACAGCCCCGACGGCATGAGGTGTGAAGGTCTGTATCCTGCAGTCCTGGGGAAGGAGGTGAGGGAAGCCTGGGAAAGGGCCTGTGCTGACCACTCCGTTCCCCTGGCAGTGTGTGACAGCTGTGTCCTACTCCTGCTGGAGGACCTGCAGAGCATCGAGATGTCCTTCCCCTCCATCCGCGGCCAGCTAGTCAACCTCAACGCCAGCTCCATCGCCTGGGCTCGCCTCCACGGCCTCAACAGCACGATAGTGGCCATTGCTGTGCGTGGAAGGTTCAACATCACTTTGTGCTCATGTTCCCTGACCTGTTGGCCTGATTTTGTCTTTTTTTTTTTTTTCCAGAACCAGCTCCGGGAGTCCCACAGAGCCATGAGCAGGATCAGGCAAAGGGCTGACGAGTTGGAGGATGATAACATGGATCTCACACAGGACCTGAATGCACTGCAGCACAAAGTAGGGTATTCCTTGGCCAGAGCACAAGTCCCTCCTTTTACCAAAATGAAGGCTGTGAGGAGCCCAGTTCAGGCTGGTGGATCTCCTGCCCAGCCAGCACTAAACTTTGCTATCACATTCTCCAGCTTAGGTGCTCAAGCTGGGTTACCTGCATTCCTCCCTTAGGGAGCTGTTAAACTTGATGTGATATTGATGGTTGTTTCTTGATTTACTAGTTTCTTTTGAGGTGGCTCTACTTTAAGCAGTAAAACTAAATTCCATCAAATGTCATTTATAGAAGGAGCGTACAAGGAAGGAACATAAAACATCTGGGTTCACCATGGATGCAGTCTATATACAGTCTAAAACCAAGCAAGATTTGCTTTAATTTGATTTGATTTGTAAGCTACCTGCCTGTAATCTAAGAGAGAGGGAAAAATCTCTACTTGATGATGTACTTCCCCAGACAGCTGCACAGACAGACTGCCCCTGTGTGTACATACGTCTGTGCTCCAAACAGCCAGGCTGCAGCCCTGACATCCTGGTCAGGACCCAGCTGGGCCTGGATCCAGGCTCTGGGGCTTTTCCTGTGCTAACAGCACAGAACAGTGCTGTCCTCTGTGATCTTGGGATTGTTTCAGCATCCAGAGTCTTTGCACTGGAGCTGCATTTACTGCCTGTGCTTCTCTGAAGGTGCTAAATGAGACCACCACTGAATGCATGGCAGGAGAGCAGCACAGGGCAGGCTGTTCTGGTTCATGAACCTCAAGAGCTGCACATTCCTGAGCCTTGTGTGCCTTTTGGAAGCAGCTTTCCCGCTGATCACATGATTTTCCTGACAGATCACATAAAATGTCATCTCATTCTTCAGCTAAGCCCATGTTTTTGTTGTAGATGACCATGACTCACAGAGAAGCGATCCGTGTTGATCAGAACACGAAGGAGACCCACCAGAGGGGGGAACAGCTCCTGCTGCACATCCAAAGCATCCAGAGGGACATTGCAGGTCTGTGAAGAAGGGTCTTCACTTTGGGGTTTTTTTCCTGTGGTATGCCATGCTGTTGGTTTCAACCACCACCAACTTCATCACTTAGGAAAAGCCTTGGAGAGAACAAGGGGAAATAAAAATGAAATTAAGATCCCTGCATAATTCCTGCTTTTACTCTGACCAGGTTTTTGTGGATCTCAGCTGCTTGGCTAAGCACAGTCTTTGGAAAAAACACATTAAACTTGCACAAATGTTATTCAAATGCATAAAATGGGGGCAAACTGCACTACAGCTTTAGGAGAGATTTAGCAAAACAGAGTGGCCAGATCTGGGAGAGAAGGTAGAGCCACAGAACAGTGCTTTGGATGTAGAGGAGGTAGAGCCACAGAACAGTGCTTTGGATGTAGCACATGTTACTGGTAGTGGTAGTTTCTACCTTCTCCTGGCCAAGGAGGCAGAAATGTGGGGCAATGTCTCGGGTGATCTCAAACAATTGTGATTTCTGAGTGCTGCTTGAAAGCTGGCTCTTTGTGAGGGTGGTGTAAGAGGGGAAAGATCCCAGGGAATTATGCAGGGCCTAACCTGACTGATGCTAACGGGGAATTTGGATTTCTCTGCAGACCTGGTGAGGCAGATGACCAGATTTGGGGCAGCAAACACCAGCACCACCTCCACTGAGGAGTTCCGTCAGAAGATGGCCGAGGTGGAAAGCATGCTGAGGGAGATGAGGGGGCGCAGCCTGGGCAGCCAGGAGGAGATGGCAAAGCGTGAGCACGAGGAGGCTCAGAAGTGTGAGTCCAGCTCGGTGTCATGGGTCAGGGCTGCACAGATCCCACTGGGTGTGGCCATTTATGGTTTGGAGCCCATGAGGATGCTACTCGTTGTGGTCATGTTTAGAGAGTGCTGTTAATAACCAGGCACCCCCAAAAAAATTTTACAGGAGTTTCAGAGTCTCCTGTGGCACTGCAATGGGGTCATTTGTTATTTCTTTTCTGAATTTCAAAGCAGAACTAACTGGGCAGTTCTGTTTGGTGACCAAAAATGACAACACTTAGAACAAGGAGTCAGCGTTATCATGTGATGTATTCACATTACGTGTGGCTGTGAATAAGTCACATCATTTTTCTTCATATTTGCTGTCCCAGGAGAGGGGTTCAGTGTAATAACCAGCAGCCTGCACCACAGTAGCTCCACTGTCCTGAGGGCATCCTTGCAGGAGTGAGGGCACTGAGCCCAACTGCATAACCAGGCACGGTGGCACTGTGGGAATTGAACACTTCTGATTAACAGGCCCTGGCAAAACATAACTCAGCAGCTGAAAGCTGGAATTATAAACTGGCTGTTGTTGGAAATAAGTAATTTTTTACAGGGGAAGTAATCGAACACTGGGACAGGCCTCAGATGGGGTTTCTCCATCATCTGAAGCCTTTCAGGCATAGCTGTGCATCTTTCTGACAGAGATCCCATCTCTCTCACCAGCACTGGGGGAGGGAGGGAGAGAAGATGGTCACTTCTGGCCTTGATACTTGCCAAGAGAGACCAGAACCAGGCTTTAAGGCAGCCAAGCACAGAAAGAGCCTGTTAACACAGGAGGATGAATTAGCAACAGTTCTCATCTCCTCTGTCCCATCCCCAGTGCTGCATCGGGTGAGGAGTGAGCTGCACGCCCGCTGGCAGTCCAACCAGGACCTGGTGAGCAGCATCCAGGACCGGCTGGCACAGCACAGCTCCCAGCTGATGGACCTGCGCGATGCCCTCAACGAGGCTGTGAACAAAACCAGGCAGACAGAGGACTTGAACAGCCTGAACCGAAACAACCTGGAGGAGAGCCAGGTAAGACCTTCACCAGGTAGTCCTAGCCATGCAGTTAGGGGTGGGGGGGGCTATCCCAGCCTTGATGGTACCTAACCTTGGGTCTGTGTGTCTAGCAAAAGAGCCAGGAACTCCAAAAGCAGCACGGGCTGGTGCAGGAGACCCTGCGGATGGCCAAGGACGCCCTGGGCCAGGTCTCCGACTTCCTACAGAAGATGGAGCAAGCAAAGGAGGTGAGTGGCAGAGGCACTTTGGCATGGGCAGAGGGCGGGGGGTGGCAGCCCTCAGGACTGACGTGTGTCCTTGCAGGCCTACGAGAAGCTGGCGGCACTGCTGGATGGGGCAAAGCTGCCCCTGACTGAGCGGGTCAAGAAATTCTCCCCAGCCAGCAGCAAGATCCCCATCGTGGAGCAGGCAGAGGAGCATGCCCGGCTCCTGGATGAGCTTGCAAGGAACCTGTCCAGGTGAGGCACCAGTCCTGACCCTCACTAGTTAAACCATCTCCTACCAGAGCTGGGGATGGGAAACTGCAGCTCCACACCATGGCAGGGGAACAGTGGGGTGTCACCTCTAAAACTTTATCCTGGAGCACGTGTGTTGAGGATCCCAAAGGCATTTGTCTGTGAGGGTATGGGCAAGAGCCTGAGCATTTTCCATGGATTTGATGGCTTCATCTTCCAACACAGCATTATCCAGGGCACAAACCAGGATGGCTTTATCCAGCGGGCGATCGATGCCTCCAATGCCTACGCCAGCATCATTGAAGCTGTGAAGAAAGCAGAGCAAGCAGCCCACGATGCTGATGAGGCAGCCAGCGAGGCCTTGATGGTATGTGCTGTGGGGAGCAAAAACCAAACTCCCTCAACCAACTCCCTTCCCTCTGGCACTTGGGGACTTTGTTCTGTGCCACAGAGCAGCACCTCTGCCACAGCTGGGGCCCAACTCGATATTTGAGTCTCCCCATCTCACCCCACTTCAGTTGTCTGAATGAGCATTTGGTGCTCAGTCAGAGCCAGAGCCATGAATTCCTCTTCAGAGTCCCATGTTTGTTTCACAGAATGTCATGTCAGAAAATCTTGGGGCCGTCTCCAAAGTGCTGAAAAGGAACAGCAGCAGCCTGGAGGAGGCTGTGAGGAGAGAGCAGACCAAACTAAATGGAGGTGAGAGAGGCTCCTCTCAGGATGTGATGTCCTTTGGGCCGGACCAAGGTCCCAACACACAACATGTGCATTTCTTTAATTGCAGCTATTAAAGGCACTCTGCAGACAGCAAAGGACAAGCTGGCTGACCTCCGTGTGAGGAAGGAGCAGCTCCTGACCCAGCTCCAGTCTGTGCAGGACATGCTGGGCAGGGACCAAGGTTTGTTCTGGGGTGGCTGGACTGATTCTCTCTGCTCCCTTCCTCATGCCCAGACTATGACCCAAGGGTGCTTTCTCTCTGCTCCTGGCCATCCCAGAGATATTTCTCCTCTCTTTCCAGAGGACACAAAGGAGACAATCCAGAATGCTAAAGCAGCTGCTGCTGAGGCCAACGAAACAGCTGCAAGAGTGGAAGATACCCTGAGCACCATGAAGAAGAACCTGGATGAGTGGAAAGACCAGTACGGAGGCCTTCGAAATGAAGACATGAACCAGGCGGTCGAGGATGCCAGGAAATCTGGTGAGTGCTGAGCCTGCTGGGCTGCCAGGGCTGAGTCTGACATGGGTTTCAAGCTGCCTGAGCTTCTTATTTCCCTTCCTCGCTAACCTCCAAAACTCCTGGCTCCTTTCCAACCCCAGTGTCCAGCCTGGAAAGCACCATCCCACTGCTGCTGGAGAAGCTGAACAGCCTGGAGAACAGGAGGAACAAAAATGCCACTGTGTCAGAGAACATCGTGCGGATCCGGCAGCTCATCACGCAGGCGAGGAATGCTGCCAGCAAGGTGGGCTCAGGGGGATGGAGGGCTCACCTGAAAGCAGTATGCACATGGGAGGGTATCTAGGAGAGCTCTGGGGCCTCCAGGAAGGGTCCCTTTCTCGTGGGACGACTCCAGAAGGTGCTTTGTGTTGGTACAGCTGGCACTGACCGGACAGGCAGCAGCAGCAGCAGCAAGGGGTTCAGTGCCACAGGGCTGGATTTCTTTCCCTGCAGGTGAAAGTCCCCATGAAGTTCAATGGCAGCTCAGGGGTTCAGGTCCGGATGCCCAGCAACCTGCAGGATTTGGCAGCCTACACATCTCTCAAATTCTACATCCAAAACCCTGAGCCCAAGAGCCAGCAGGACGAGACAGAGGAGGGGCGGTTCGTGTTGTACCTGGGCAGCAGGGAGGTGAGACGGGGTCCTGTGGGTGAGTGGAGGGAGCTTATGTTGGCAGCACCAGGGGGGGATCACACCTCGACTTCAACCCCTCACCTGCTCCCCAAATGTCTTTGTGGGAACATGAACAGCAGCCATCAGCCTGGCTGGGAGTGCGTGGGAATTGGAATGGAGGTGTTTGTCCGGTGCAGCCTTGGGAGTGTTAGGGAGAGCTCCTGCCTGTCCCAAATGTCAACATGTGGCCCTGTCTCTTCCTGTGTTCAGGCCACAGGAGACTACCTGGGCATTGTGCTCAAGGACCGCAGAGTGCAGTGGATCTACAAACTGGGCGATGAGGAACCAGCCTCCCTGAGTGT
This sequence comes from Manacus vitellinus, assembly GCF_001715985.3. Taxonomy (NCBI): domain Eukaryota; kingdom Metazoa; phylum Chordata; class Aves; order Passeriformes; family Pipridae; genus Manacus; species Manacus vitellinus. Next base: position 6,117,812 of record NW_021939960.1, on the reverse strand, counting down.
CGACGAGGATATTGGAGAGCAATTTGCCACCATCAGCATCAATAGGTAGGAAGGAGGCTGTTGGGACACATCCCAGGAAAGCACAGCAGGAGACTGCCCCTGCAGCAGATGTGCTGTGCCCAAGCCTGGACAGGCCCTTGAGCTTGTAGAGGTGCTGTGGACTCCACCATCCAGTCATCCCTAAATGACTAACACTGAAACACCTCTGAAAAACTATCAGGGAGATGTTTTCTTACCAATTCATGGAGGGTCTGCAGAAGAGGAAAGATGAAGCTCATCTTCATCTTTGAGGGTCCATTCACTCATGGCAGTGCTGGTAGCATGAATGCTGGCCCCTTTCAGTGTACTGGCGTGGGGCTCCCCAGTGGAAGATGCACCGTTTTCTAGTAGAGCTGTGCGGGGGTGGGCCTTTGCTCAGGGAGGGCAGAGTTGGTTCCTCATTGGGGATGTCCCCTTGTCCTGACCATTGCTCCCTGCTGCAGGATCCTGCAGTACGGGCACATGTCGGTGATCGTGGAGAGGCAGACGGTGCACGAGACCAAGGGAGACAGCGTGGCCAAGGGGGAGCAGGGGCTGCTCAACCTCGACCCGCGCAACGTGGTCTTCTACGTGGGGGGCTACCCCTCCAGCTTCACGGTGAGTCAGCAGGGAGAGGGGGCTTGGCTTTTAGGAGGCATCAGCGATGCCTTTGGAGATTGCTGGGGGGGGGAGAAAAGCCCACTTGATTACATGAGGAAACCAGGATCAAACTTGCCCTAACTGTTGGGTTTCATTCCCAGCCTCCTCCCGCTTTGCGCTATCCCAACTACCGGGGGTGCCTGGAGCTGGACACTCTGAACGAGGAGGTGGTGAGCCTGTACAACTTCCAGCACACCTTCGAGCTGGACACCACTGCTGAGAAACCCTGCGCAAGGTGGGGCACTGCACCCAGGCCAGGAGCAGCTCTACTCCATGACACTTACCCTGACCCTCAGCTGCTCCAGACCATGGGAGTGGTGTGGGATTGATGCCTAGGGCCTCTTCCTGTTGTCTCAGGTCCAAGTCCACGGGAGACCCCTGGCTGACTGACGGTTCCTACTTTGATGGCACCGGTTACGCAGAGATCAAGTTTGAGAGCCAGTTTGGCACAACCAAGCGCTTCGAGCAGGAGATCCGTGTGGTCTCCTACAATGGCATCATCTTTTTCCTGGAGAACCAGGCATGTGCTTGCTCCCCTGGGGAGCCTTAACCCCTCAGTGGGTGGGCTGGGACAATGCCAGGCCTGCTTGCAGGCATTCCAGTTCAGGACACTAGGGAGAGGAGGGCTCTGGAGGTCTCAGGGCTGCTTGGAGCAGGATTTCTGCACTGTTGGGAAAAGTCACCATGAGAGGGCTGAACCCAAACCTCACAGGAGTCACTCATCTGGTTCTGGAGAGGCTTCCCAGAACTCAGAGAGCACCCATGCACAGGCCCTCCAAGCTGGGCCAGGGTTCACTGGGGCAGGAGCATTTCCAGCTTGCAGTGTTATCCCTGTGCCCCTGCACAGGGCCACTGTTCACAGATAAATCCCAAATAACTGTACCCATAGTGTGTCAGGGCACTGGCAGTGGGACCTGCTCCCACTGGTGCTAAAGGGCAGGCGGGCTCAGTGCCACAACTACATCCTGGACACCAGGACGTGGGGCTGAGTGTCCATCCTGCCTCCCCCCAGGGTCAGTTCCTGTGTCTGGCCATCCGGGATGGGAAGCTGGTGCTTTACTACGACTTCAGCTCTGGCCTGGAGATGGCAAAACCCAGCAACTCCTCCTCCCTCACCATCAGCAGCACCACGAACAAAGCGGTAAGAGGGGACAGTGCCTGCCAGGCTTGCTGGGAGGGGGAGAGCTCCTCATCTGTGGTGGGGAGGCACATGGACCCTTGTTTTTGGGGGGCAGGGGAAGAGCTGCAAGAAGTTCTTTGACGGGAGCCATAAACTAGACACCCTGTGCTGCCCTCAGTGATGGATATAATTGGCCCAAATTGATTGATCATTTCTCTCCTCTGTCTCCAGATCCAGATTTTCCTTCTCAAAATGAATAACAAGAAGCGCATCCTGGTGCGGCTGGAGCGCCTCACCATCTTCGTGGTGGAGCAGGAGAACTCCCTGGAGAATGCTGTCTCCTACTACCTGGGTGGTGTTCCCCCAGCTGTGCTGCCTCCCAGGTGGGTCCAGACCGTGGTGGGGTGGGATAGTCAGCATGTTCCCCTCCCTAGTCCCTGCTAGTAGCCCTGGCCCTTTCTCAGCCACATCCAGGGCTGTTGGGGCCCTGCTTAAGCTCTGGAGGAAGATTTTCTCTCTCCATCTCTGGTGTGGGATGAGGTATCACCAAGTCCTCCTTTGCTGTGCTGGGTACTTTGGAGCAGCCTCGTGCCTGAGGCACTGGAGATACCCATGACCATCACGGCTCCTTCCCAGACACTTTGTCTGAAGAGCTGCAGGGCCAGATCCTGCCCAGGGCTGGGTCCTGCCTGGGGCTGTCCTCATAACACTGCTTGCTTCTCCGGCAGCTTGAAAGCGCTTTTCCCCACGGGTGGGCCCATCCGGGGCTGCATGAAGGGCTTGAAGGCTCTAGGAAAATATGTCGACCTGAAGCGCATGAGCACCGTCGGCGTGAGCTACGGCTGCACCTCGGACCTCCTGGTAAGCACAGGAGGCAGCCTGGCCAGCCATGCTGAGGAAAGGGGCTGTCAGGGAAGGGGAGCACGGGAGCCCCAGGACAGGCCCCATCTCCCCTCATTCACACAGAAACAGGGATAAAACCCCCAGGTCCTCAGCGTGGAGGGGTCACGGTGAGGTGCTCTGTGTGGTTGGCCATAGGACGAGCCAGGCCCAGTGAGGACCACAGTGCCTCAGTCATCTCCCAGCACCCCAGCAGCGCCAGGGCCAGGCTCCCACCTTGCCTCCATGATATCTCTCACAGGTTGCCCGTTCAGTCAGTGTCCATGGCCACGGCTACCTGACCCTGGCTCTGAAGGACGTGCCGGGGCTGCGGGACTTCTACAGCGGCTTCAGCTTCCGGACAAGCCAGCGTGAGGGGCTGCTCTACCACCACACCACCCAGGTGGGCACCTGCAGGACCCCTGGGTATCCCAGCAGTGGTGCTGCTGGTGATGGTGCTGTTTCCCCTTGGAGGAATTTTGGTGGGGCCAGCGGGTGACTGCAGTGAGATCTGCACCCTGAGCTCCTGGGGGGCAGTGGGGAAATGGGCCCTTCCTTGGGCTGCTGAACAGCAATGGGGTGATGCTTTCTGCAGGAGGGGACGTGCCAGGTGTCCCTCCAGAGGGGCCAGCTGGCCTTGAACCTGCTGGGAACTGAAGTCACCACTGGCAATGCCTATGCAGATGACAGGGCCCACTACGTGGCCTTCTACAGCGATGCCCGTGGGTACGTGTCCTGGTGTCCTGTGGGGGCTGGGGTGCCAATGGCCACAGGGACCTGCTGAGCCCCCACTGCTCGTCCCTCCCCCAGGGTCCGGCTGTACGTGGATGACGAGCTGCAGGACACAGCGACAGGCCCCGGGCCCAGCCGGCGGCAGCGGCGCCAGGACGGGCGGCAGCTCTTCCAACTCGGGGGTTCAGCAGATCCGGGTGCCCTCAGCAACCTCACCGGCTGCATCGGGAATGTCTTCGTCAAGCGGTGAGCAGCTCCGTGCCACTTCAGAGAGCAGGGCTCAGCCCTGTCCCACCTCCCCTCTGCTCTGGGTGACAAGGACCTCTTCTCCCCGAGTGTAGGGTGTCAGAGCCACAGATGGTGGTGGACCTTCAGCAGAACGTGGAGAGCATCAATGTCACCATGAGCTGTCTCTGGGGTGAACAGCCGCAGCAGCTCAGAGTGACTCCAAAGAAGGACAGGAGGAAACCCAAGGTACCAGCTGCTGCCAAAACTGCCCACATCCTCATCCTCCTCACATACCACTGCTGAGCACCTCTACTGGCGCCTGCTCCCCTCACCCCATTCCTTGGTGTGTGTTGTGTAGGTGCCAGGCAAGCCTGCCCCCAAGGGTCGCCGCCACGACCAGGATGGGCTCTGCCAGCTGCACCCCCAGCCCCGCGCAGCCAAGGGCACCTTCCGCTTTGGGGGGGCCCCGAGCAGTCGCTGGGAGTTTGATGAGATCCCAGCCTCCTTTGGGTGGAGGTGAGCCTTGCCCCATGCCCACCCCACACAAGCTTGGCCCTGCTGACCGTGGCTTGGAGAGCAGGTGTTGGAGAGCCGGGTGCTCCCATTACCCCCTGTCCCTGCAGGTCCCATTTCTCCCTGGAGGTGAAGCTGAACTCTTCCAGTGGGTTGCTGTTCTACGTGGCGGGTGAGAGGGGCTCCTTCATGGCTCTCTTTGTCTCCAACGGGCGCTTTGTCTTCCTGGTGGACGTGGGGCAGGCGCCGGCTGCGGATCCCGCCAGCAGGGACAGTACCGGGGACCGGCCTGGCACCGGTTGAGGGCAGGGGTTGGGGCTCAGCAGGACCTCTTGAAACCACATCACTACCCCCTGTGCCAGGAGCCCCTGCAGGGGTTGGCTCACTACAGCCCTGCTCTGGTAATCGCTTCCTGATACCACATGGGACACCTGCAGTCCCATGGGAGCAAAGGAGAGAGCAAAACCACAGCCAGGGCTGGCTGAACCTCTGAGCTGAGCCTTCCTGTCACTGGGCACATCCCTGGGGCTCCTCCCAACCCAGAAAGTTGCCAGTCCTGGCACTGACCTTTGGTCCTTGCAGGTCTTCTTCAGCAGAGACCAGAGCCGGGCCCAGCTGGTCATCGATGGGCTGCGAGCCCAGGATGCTGCAGTGGCCACCACAGGGCTCTTTGTGGCCCAGACCCCCTTGTATGTGGGAGGGGTCCCAGCTGGAAAAGCCAAGGCTCACATACCGGTAAGGGCTTGGCACTCCCATGGCATTGCCTTGTGCCTCCCAGGTTTTTCCCCCTCTGTGCTCAATCCAGTGACCTCTCTCCACAGGCTCCATTGGCCTTCAGCTTTGATGGCTGCCTGAGGAACCCACAGCTGGATGGGAGGCCCCTTGGTCCCCCCTCACGCACCTTTGGGGTGACACCCTGCTATGAGGGCGCATTGGAGAGCGGGGTCTTCTTCGCTGTGGATGGCGGGTCCATCACCCTAGGTACCAACAGCAGCCTGGGCTGCCTCCCACAGCCCTGGGACTGGGTGGAACATATCCTGTGGGAATCCCCTTGTCCCTCTCCTCACCAGTGGCATTTCTCTTCCAGCTAATGCAGTGGTGACTGAGCAGGACTTGGAGGTGACACTGGAGGTGCGTCCCTGCAGCACCTCTGGCCTCATCTTCCACATCGGCACAAGGAGAAGCCACTATCTCCTGCTGTACATGGAGGAGACCAAGGTAGTGGGAGGGTGCCCTCCCCACAGGTTTTCAGAAGCAGTGTCCATCTTCTGCCTGTCCCACTCTGCTCACTGGTCTCTGCCGGGTTTGTCCCACTCAGGTCACTGTGAGAGCAAATGCTGGGGCTGACGAGTTCTCTGCGTCGGTGACATGCCCATCTCTCTGTGACGGGCAGTGGCACACCATCGCAGGTGAGGTGACAGCCACTGCTTGGCTCTGGGACCCTGCCCCACTCCTGCTTAGCCTACACCTCCTGGGGAAGCCCAGGGCCCTTCCTTGGGTATTTAAACCCCAGCCCCACCTGTATGCACTTAATTTGGGAGATTGTAGCTGCCATTAAGTAATTTCTTAATTCATAAAAGTCCTTGCCTGATCTTAGTGCTGTCAGATCTGGTGGGCAGGAAAGACAGTGTTTTTCCAGGTCATGGAGCAGCCAGTGAGGACAAGGATGTCCCTGTGGGACTGGCTCCATCCAGGACTGTCATGTCCTACTGAAAGTGAAAGCCCAACTTGCTTTGGTGTTGAGTGGGTCCAGGGGGCTCAAAGCCCACAGCTGGGAGGAGGGATTGCAGGATTCACACCTGTACAGCAAACTCAGCCATGAATGTAGCTGGTATTGAACAAGTGCTGAGGGTTTGCATCAAGCCCTTTTTGGGGCTTGGGGTCAGTAGTTTTGCTCTGCTCCAGCACTGGACTGAGCCAGAGGGTGGAGATGGACTTGCTCCCTGGGTAAGGAAGCAACGCTGACTGTTGTTTTTTTTTGAAGTTACCAAATGGAAAAACATAATCCAAATTGATGTGGACACAGAAGGCAACCACACAGTGGGACCCAGCCAGCGTCCTGCACCCAGCACAAGGGCGACCTTCTCCATGGGAGGGCTGCCAGGTGAGTTGGGAAAGGCGCGCCCCAAACAAAATACCCCAAAGCCAAGTGAGGTACTCTTCCTGGTGCAAAGAAGAGGTACTTAATCCCCTGCCCTGTTATGAGCCAGACTAATGCCTGCTTTTCCTTGTTCAATCTGCAGAGACAGACAAGGCCAGTACAGGGCTGCTGTTACCTCCCCTCCCTCATTACGTGGGCTGTGTAAGGAACCTGCTGATTAACCGGAGGCACGTGGACCTGCCGCGAGCCGGGACTGCGAGGGGCTCCGTGGGCCTGAAGGGCTGCCCCGTGCTGTAAGTGCCACATCCATGCCCAGCCTGAGTGACACAACGCTGCTCCAGGTCCCGGTGTCACCACTCGATGGCATCGACCGTGCTCAGACACACTTGAACTCCAGTGACTGCAGGCACAAGTCTGGGCCACACGAGAGGGGCCACGAATCCAAGGGGAAGGAGGGCAGGGGAGGACGGCTGGGGAGAAGGGGGCACTTTGGGGATGTTTCACAGATAGAACCAACAAGTCGGAGTGGGATGTGGCGACAGGCAAGTCCTTCCCTGGTGGTGAAGCATCTGCAGCAGGACTTGTGCTGCCATGTGGCTCGTGATGGGAGCGACTGCCCGTGACAGAGCGTGGGCTGGAGCACACGGCAGCGTGTCCTGGATCCTGTTCCCTTCACCCCACACTCACAATGCACATAGATTTAGTTCACAGAACACTCAAGGCTATTAATAAACTGTCACAGACTGTCTGCTGATAAAGGCTGCAGGCAGTTTCTGTTTTATCATAAATGCAATTAGGACAAACTGGATTAATTCTGTCAGTTTTGTGGTTTTATAAGCAAGGGCACATTTAACCTCCCCCCGCCAAGGGCAGCCTCAGCTCACCTGCCACGCTACGAAAAGAGCTCTGCAAGGGGGAACTTGGACAAAATTCTGTTCACAGAATTAGCATCTTCTAATCAGAGTAATTTATAAAAATCAAAAGAAAAGAACAGAATATCCTGGGAGAACTGCTGGGGGAAAGCAGAAACACAACCACCACTGACTCTGCAGTTGCATTCAGCACTGGCAGTACAATGACTAAAGTCCTGTTGTGTGAAGCAAGAAACTATTGCTTGAAAGGGAAGAAATAGAAAGGTTACCTCCACATCTGGCCAGGTGTGCAAGGTGACACCTGGCCCTCACCCACCCTGGCTCCTGCTCGGCCTCCCTCACACCTGGTGTAGTGCAGCCTTCACTTGAAAACAGCTTTTTTCCCTCCCAAGACACCCAGTTCACTCGTGCACTTACACGTCATTTATATATTTGTGTGTGTATATATATATATCTGGCCACTTGGGGACAAAATCTTGCTTCTGAAATGGACTTGTAACTTATATCATTATATTGTGGGGGTTTTTTTTATGAGGGGTAAATATTGTAAAATGGGTTTTTAACATGTCCATCCTAAACAAATGTAATTATGACCTGTTTTTAAAGTTGTAGTATTAAAAGATGGTCTTTGTAAATCACTGGTACATACTTTGGAGTCAAATAAAGTTTTATGTTACTCTCTTTCACTTTACTGGGGAACAGTAAGGATGAGGCTGATGAGCTGGAACAGGGATAATCAGCATCTCAGGAAGCAACACAATAGGGACTAGTGTACAGATTGGAAAGAACAGTATGGCAGATAAAGAAAATTCCTTTATTTGTAGATTTATAGAAGCATAATATGAAGTTAGTAATCCTACTGCAGTTGTTTAAGTTAGTATCTAGGAATATCTGTAAGGAAGAGCAAATAACTTAATCTAAACTCATATCTTCCTCTTCATCTTTCTTGTCCTTAGAGTCTCCTTCCTTTTGCTCTGACTTGACACTGTTCTGCATGGCTTTGGCAAAGGCTTCCACATCTAGAAATTAAACATACTGGTTACTGAACTTTGCATTTTCTGGGCCAGACATTATTGTCCACATGAGGTTAAGCTTCATTACTTGGAAAGCAAATAGGTGCTTTAGTATGAATTAGCAGGAAAAAAAATATTAAACACTTAATATACATCCAGATCTCTCTGACACAGCCAGCACTTTTTACACTTGAACTGTGCATGGGCAGCCTAAGACCAGAATTCCTGCAGTAATGGAAGGGATGCTAAAAGCTCATTAGGGAAAAGGGATACCCCCTACCCCCCAGAGCTATGGGGCTGTGTTTGCTGTTTTCAGATGAATCAGTAAGGACTCCCACAAAAAGGCATTCCTGAACAAGGTGACTGTGACACCTCTAGAAAGAAAACAAGGCCAAGGCTGCTCAGCAAATCTCTGCAGAACTCACAGTTCTCTGAATCTGTGTCTGACCTCACTGTGCCTGCTGGGGAACACCCAAAATACCTGCCTTTTCCTTGTAAAAATCAGTGCAGAGTCAGCTTTGGACAGTCACATAGAAGCTGATCACACTCCACACTCAGTGGCCAAATAACCCCAACAAAACACCACCTCATCCTGTCCCCACCAGCACCAGTACTTACCACCTTTATTTGCTGCATCTACTGCCTCTGCAGGTAACCCAAACTGGCTCATTAGTGGGCCCAGCTGTCCTGAAGCTAAGGCAGCACTGAACATGCTCAAAGCCTGTGAATCAGAGTCAACAGCATCAAAATAAAGTTTGCATCGTGTTCCTGCAGCATCAGGTGGGTGCTGGGCAATAACCCCAGGAGGAGAGTGGTCCTGTCAGGGCACAGTGGCCACACACCCAGCTTGGGAACAGATACTCCATCAAATCCCTCACTTCTGAGTCTTGGCTGCATGTAGGTTTGCTGCAGTTTAAACTAAAAACAGTAATTTAAGCCACCGAAATTTTGCAAATTGACAAATTTCAATCAATCTGTGTAAATAACTAGTTTGCACTGGACTGTAACACACCAGCTTTAATCACACAGTGTCCTGGAATTAAGGACTGGTGTTTCAAGAGGAACAAGGGATGCAGTGCTGTAAACATGAGCATCTCTTCCCTTCAGTCACTTGAAATTACTTTTAAGGAGACTGCTCAAGCCACTCTTTGACAGGGAGTGTGCTGCTATCCCTGTCATTTGCCAGAGAGCATTTATAATAAAGAGAAAGGTAAAGCCCAACTCCAAAAGAAAAAGTAAAATCATTCCTATCTGCCTTTGGGTGACTGCAGGAAGGAAGAACCAGTGCTCCTTTAAACCATGTCCCTCCTCCTTTCCACTTGTACTGAGCAACTTCCCACTCTGAAAAATGTCACCTGTAAAATCAGGAGCATGGTGCAGGAGGGAAGGAGAAGTGCACTTTCCCCCACAGCCAGGCATCTACCTACCTGCTGGAACTGAGGAGACGTCAGGGTGTTCTGGATCTCTTCTGCAGTCTGCGGCAGGGATTCCCCTGAGGGAAGGTAAGGCATCAATCGTTCCTGAACTTCAGCGTTGGCCAGGATGGGAGCCATTATCTCAGGAGTCAGAACAGCTGCCAGGTCCACTAGGAGAAAATAAAGGGTTGGCCATTAGACTATGCACAAACCCACGTGTTTTTGTCATGTAAATCAAATTATCGAGTGTGATTATTAAAACATAGTTAGCACACTGCCAGCATCCTTTCTCCCTTTCTCAGTTTTGGAGTGAGAATAAGACTTCAAGCACCAAGAACAGCATCAAAATTTTAAAAAATTTAAAAAAAAAAGAACCAAAAAAATGGTAAGAGACCTTTCAAACCAGTTTGGAACAGGACAGGACAGTAAAACAGCTCCATAGGATTCCTGGATCCAAAGCTGTCTGGCCAGAACACTGTTACCTTGCTGTCCTCCTGCTCCAGATGGCACATTCATAGTAGCTAAAATGTTCTGAAGGTCACTCAATTGAATGGGCTGGGTTGGGCTTGTGGCTGAGCTGGTTCCATTACCCGAGCTGGGAACGGGGCTGGGACTGGTCACGGAGGCAGCCGCAGGAACGGACGGGGCAGGCGTTACACGGGTGGAAGAAGTCGTGGAAGATGGAGTCACTGCAGCTGACTGGCTGCGAGAGCTGGGCAAGAGAATTGGGAGAATTAATCCCCTGCAAAAACCTCCTGTACCCTGAAAAGCTTCTTTTCAAGCCCTTAAGAGTATCAAAAGCCCCTACCCCACTTTAGAGAGGTAATAAGCAGCCCCAATTTCCACCGTATTCCCCATTCAGTAGGCCAGGATTCCTCCCACAGAAGTGGCAGCTTCACGTGACAAACCCTCCCCAGAACCAGGGCAGACAGGCCTCCTACCTTGATGATGAACTGCTGGTCGGGGGTCCCCCACTCCCGAGCAGACTGGCCAGCCCAGGCCCCGTCAGCGCACCCAGCCCACCTTCCGTAAACACAAAACAGAAACACGTTTAGACATTTATTCCTTCAGGTTTTCTGCACCTCTCTGCTCTAGAGAGGTCGCTCTTGTACCTGAAAGGTTTTTTGTTGCTAAAATAGAGGAGGGGATGAAAGAGCCCAGCCTAAGGCCCCCCCACCCCCTTCTGTAAATTATCAGCTCTTGTTCTCTGATATTGCATCCCTGAACATTTCCAAAAGGACTCGATTTCTAGGTGTACACAAGGATGAAATTGCTTCAGTTTGTGCCATACATACATAATCATTGTAACACCACCCTCTCCTCTTATCTACTATCCTGAAAATCCAACTTCTCTCCAAACTTTCAAGTCAAGGCCCTCAGCAGAAGATCCCAGAGGCACCTTTGAGTCAGCACCACTGTCTTCCCCACACACTGGGGTTTTGCAGCTTCAAACCTAACGCAGAGATGCAGCAGCAGAATCAGCTGAGCCCTTAAACACTTCGCAGGTCAAGTGAGGAAAACCCTGCACAGTAAGTGCTACCAGGGGAGCAGCCAGCAGGAAACCAACAGCCCTATGCCAAAGAAATCAGAATCAGCCTCCTCCATCACACATCCAACCAGCAAGGACTTATTGCAGCACTGAGAACCTCAGCTAACAAGAGCCTGGGGAAAGGCCTGGCTGCTGGGCCCCCTGGAGCTGTCAGGGACTCGACTGTCCCCCTGCAACTCCTCTGAGCCACATCAGCCAAACACTCCAATTCCCACACTCTTCCTATCAGCAGTTCCTTGTGCCACAACTTACTAGACACACATCCCTACGACAAGCACCTGCATCATCACCCACCTTGGGAGCTGCCTGTGAGCAGAGGACAGACAACAACAAGCAAACCTGTGGCCAACTGCAGCTGCAGACTCTGTGGGTCAGAGTGAGCCCCACCAGTCCCTCCTTCTACTGGACCCATCCCATGGAAACACGTCCCAACACTTCTGTCACCCATCCCAGAGCAGCAGGCACAGCAGGTGAAGGACCCCTGGCTGGACCACCCTGCTCTGCTCAGTTTGTCCTCACTAAGTGGAAGTGACCCATGAGCAAGAGAGCTCCTTTGGAGCTCTGCAGAGCCCTGAGAGATGCAAACCAGATGTGAAGAAGATGACACTCCCAGGGGAAATGACCCCCAGGGATTCACCACAACCACAGTTTGCAGAGGCAAGCACATGGTTCTCCTTTGGTTACAGTAGTGACCTTCATGTCAAGCTGGCTTATGGCTGGATGTAAAGGCGAAGGAACAAGAGCTACTGAGAAAAAGTGGTGAGAAGAGAAAAAGTCTCAGGATTATGTAAAGCTTCAAGAAGGAAGAACTTTTCCAAACACATCCTAAAAAGCCAGAATCTTCCAACACTAACATGAGATTTGCATCTGAACATCCCACCAACAAAATTTGCATCTAAAGCTAAAAAGACACAAGCCAGATCCACAGAAATGGACTTCGGAGCTCAAGCACAGAACCTCAGTCCCTGCCATCTGTGTGCCTTTGCCTTTCACTTGAGGGTCTGACCTCTCAGAAAACGCTCTTGGAGCTCGGTAGAACTGAGAACAGACCACAGCAGGGACTCCAACACATCCCTCGCCCCTCAGAAACCAGCACAGTGATTGAGCTCTCCCCAGGGTAGCCCAGGAGAGAAAGCCCTGACCTGAGCCTTGCCCCCCTGACCAGGTGTGCTGTGGGCTCGGCAGGCTCCAACCTTCCTCTTGAACTTTCTCTGCTTTGCACACAAATATTCACTGAATCAGAGACAACACTAACAACTCCACAGCTTGGTAACCAGGACATGCACCAGGAACAAACCCCTGGTTTTCAGCCCCTGCTCCAGTGAATATTTAGGAGGAAGAGGAGGAGTAGAAAAAAGGAGGGGAAAAAAAAAGCAGAAAGATCAGTGCAGCAAGGAGTAGACCAAGGCTGCTTGCAGATCAAGCCCTGAGATGAGTGCTGTGTAGAATGAGGTACCCTTTCTTGCCCTGAGCTCATCTCTGAGGCAGGGCCTTGCCTTCTCACGCTATTGAGATCAATAGCGCTACTTGAAAATATTGTCAGGTAAGATTTAACCTGGCAGGAGAAAATACCATTTTGGCATAAAGATATTAAAGCATTTTACCAAGTCCTCCTAAGCCCGTTGGTCCGATCAGCTGCATGAGCTGGTTATGGCTCATGTTTCCAAGAAGGCTTTGCAAGCCACCCTCACCTAAAAACAAAAACATTCTGAAACACAACATATTCACATAGGTTTTTTTACACAGCACTCCAGCTCAAACAGCAGGAGATTAATTGGTATCACATTCTGTATGGAAAAACAGTTTCAAGTGTTTACTGATTCATGATCTTCATAAAAGATAAATGCAACTTGGCTTCATAAAGAGGTAAGACTCCAGAGAATCTACTGGAAACAAAAAGATTTCTCCTGGCAGTCTTAACTTTCAGCCTGCACCTATTTTAACAGCACAGTTTTTTCTGCTAAAAAGCACGTTTACGCTTCTGGTATTAACACTGTCCCCAACTCACCCTCCACAGCCATCAGGAATGTCTTCCTAGGGAACTCTAAGTGCTTATTCTAGACATAATTTTTTTTAAAAAAAAGGCCTCTGACATGAAGGAGCAGAGAATGGACTGTACCTCCGAGTGCTGAGAGCTCGTGGCCTCCGCTGGCATTGCCACCCAACGCCCCCGGCATGGGGGGATTGTTGAGATACTCGTTCACCTTACGGCAGTGCTCCTCATCCTTGTCTGTCTTCGGCTCCTGCAAGAGAGTAGCTCTTGGTACCAGTCAAACTGGGAGTATTTTGGTCCCAGATCTTTGCCACTGACTCCCCACAAACCTGCATCCAGAAGAAGAGTCGTTTTGATCCCGCCTTGAACTTCAATACATACACACGGCCCGTGGTGCACTGCGGGACCCTCTTGAACTCACAGTCGTCAGGAAAAATAATCAGATCCTGGAAAATGTGGCAGGAGGAACAAATGTTTGAGGAAATACACCAACGTTCCTTTTTACCTCCCAAAGGCCTCCGCCCCCCTTCCCAAACCTTCTTCCATCTGCTCCTCAAAGCAGAGCGGCCGTGGAAGTGCAGGTCTGTCAGTGACATTCTCACCCTAATTTGTCCTGGAGGAGCTCTTTCAGCAATACCAGCAGAACAGAAGAAAACAGGCCATGACTTAACAAACACCTCAATCTCGTACTCACATCCTCCACGTTGCCTGAAGTCCTGTCCTTCCAGCAGAAGTGAATGAGGGAATCATCAGTTTGCTGGATGTAAACAAGGCCTTTTCTCTTGTCTGGGGTTACAGTGCTGCCTTTCAGGGACATCTTCCCTGCTCGAAATTCCACCAGGTATTTGCTCGAGGAGCCACGGGAGCCTGGCACCAGGCTTGGAAATAATGCACCTGAAGACATCCTGGAAAGAGAGAGAGCAGCAGGTGTGATGAGAAACCTTCTCCCGTTCACTCTTCCTAGTATCAAATTTCAACCTTTATCAGGTGGGCTCCACAAAAGCAATCTGTCCTGCTGCCTGCAGAATTCCAGGGTGATCCAGCTGAGCTAAAGTAGAACTCTGGATGAAGCCAGGAGGCTCCACAGACCTCCACTAATAAAGGTGAGCCTACGTGCTGAGGAACTAGAAAATGAAACCGCCGTCCCCTGACGCTTCCTTCTTTGGTTCGAATTACGGTTCAAAGCTCAGGGACGCGCAGGAAGCCCTGCTGTATGTTCAGACTGCGGCTCCAGCATCCCAGCAGAGCCTCACAGGCCGCCCTACGCCCGACTGACCCTCATGGTGCCCCCCTGGCTCTGCTCCCGCTCCCCCGCCCCACGTCCCCGACCGACCGACCGGACGGCGATGCCGGGCCCGGGCGGCCCTGCGTGACTGTGCGGCCGTTCCCGGGCTCGCCCTGCGTTCCCAGCCCGCCCCGGCCCCGCCGCAGCCGGAGAGGAGCCGGGGCCGGGGTGGGGGCTCAGCCCGGCCTGGCCCGGCGCCCCCCGCCCGGCCGGAGGCCGCGATCTCCTGCCGGACCGTCTCGAGGCCGCCCCGCCGCCTCCCCCCTGGCGACGCAGGCAGGAGCCCCCCGGCGCGGCCCCACCGAGCGCGGGGCGCGTGGCGGTCGCGGGGGGTCCCGGCGGTACCTGTTCCCTGTTCCCGCTCCCCGTCCCCTGTTCCCTCCTCCTCCTCCGCCGCCTCAGCTCTTCCTGCCCGGCGCGCCGGAACCCCGCCCACGCGGGGCGCGCGCCGCGCGCGGCCCCGCGCGATTGGCCCGCGCCGCTGTCAATCACGTGGGGGGCGGGACCGTGCGCCCCTGCGGTGTGTCACGGAACATGGCGGCGGCCCCCCCCCCCCCAATTCCTCTCATCCCCTCAACCAAGCACAGCGCGTCTCCAAAACCACCTTTATTCCCGTCACACCCGTCAAGTGTTACAAAAATAAATCTTTCCATGGAGGAGCTCTCCTGCACATGCCCAAACTCTGGGTTGCCTCATAGCATTTCAGTGTTGCATCACTGACCCAAATCCCGGGTGTTTTCCAAGGAGCCAGCGGTGTTCCATGTGGGGCTCGGCCAACACTGGTGTATTCCCAGCGTCGCTGGGCGAAGAGTCTTGGGTTTGTTTTTTAAAAGCAGCCTTCAGCAAAAAATTTCCTGGGAAATTGTTTTTAATAAATAAACAAGAATAAATACTTCTAATTAGTTCTGTTCTCACTGGGTGATTTAGGGTGGATGGTTCCTGTCCTTGTTAGTCCAGGTAACAATAACTACATAAATGCCAGATGTCTGAAAAGCTAAGCTGCTCTCAATTTACAACAGGACGTTGCCCCGAAGACAAACACATAACTACAAAGTTAATTTTCAGTTCTATTACATTTTTAATAGAAGTCCTCTCACTCCCCGGCTCCAGCTCAGCCACGGCCACTCTGCTGTCACATCAGTGTGAGGTCCCAGTGCTGGGAGCGCTGCCATGGCTCTTCCCGCTGCCCCTTCCCTGTCCCCACACAGGTTTGCAACCCTGTCCTCGACACCCCCATCACCCCACACACCACAGGGTGCTAAGGAACAGAGCCCACCATAGTCAGACACCTCCACCCAAGGCTGGAGGTGTCCCAAGCTCCCATTTAAATCATCTTCATCCAATAAACATCACGGTGAAATCTAAGTACAGCCCCAGTGCTGGCTTAGCAAAGCCAGAATCCTCCTGCCCCACCTGTATGCATTTCACACAAATCTCTGTCACCATCCAGAGGCCCAAAGGGTATTTATTAAGTATTTATTATAATTTTTTTCTAGCTGGTTTCTCTACGTAGCTGTATTAACATATACTAACACAGTTATCTTATATACAGTGTTTCATCAAGTTATAAAAGTGACATTCTTTCAAAAGGTGCAAAGTTATTAATGTTTCAACAGGTAAACTACTGAGGCGAGATCTGCATCGAAAATAAAACTTTTGGACTTTGAGAGCATCAGGAATGCCAGGGCTGGCCAAGCACAGCCGTGTCAGCAGCACAGGGAAAGGGTTCTGTAAGTGTTGTCAATGAAGAACAATAAATTAGAAGAATGGGTTTGGAACTAATCTGAAATTTTACTAAAAGCTTTACACTAAAGGAAGGGGAGAAGGGGGTGAAGATGTAACTAATGAAGTGTTTCTTACTTTGGAAATGTTCCCAGTTTCTTTTTATATCCCATGAAGATTCTCTACTGAAGTTTGGATTAAACACGTTGGTACAATTGTTTCATGCTTCCACATAATGACAAGGCTTTAGGTCTTTGAATTTAAGTCATGGCTTAGACAAGAGGGATGCTAACCTGTACACCTCCTCTTAGAAACAGAACATCTCGTTAGCAACTACTGTACAGTTTTTTCTATTCAGGCAATTTCTATTTATATGCATTATTTTAAAAACACTAATCCAGCATTAAACATACCATGTAGTTTAAGCAAGTTTTAAACTCCCATGAGATGTTAAACTGGTCTAATACATGAATCCTTTCAATCCTCACCTAACAAAGGGTTCCCTAACCTGCTTGCAGCAAGTTTGGAAAAGGATTAGAGTGCCTGGCACGGTCACTGAAGTTCACTTTTTTATCAAAACTATTTTTATGCTGTTCCATGTGGCTCAGCAATGTCTTTTTAGAAGTGCCTATGCACTTACTAGAAACAAACACGACCCTGTTGCCTGCACTGTGTCACCAACTCAGCTCCTAAGTCCTGAGGACCTGCATCAACGCAAACTTTGGCAACAGAATCATGTCCCCATGAGTATGGTTCAGATCAGGCCCTTCTTTACTGCCTTGCAGTTTTACAGCTTCTCTTATTTTTCCAATTTCACCCAAATTTAATCTAATTATTAGATGCACGATTTGATAGGAAAATGTTTCTCTATGAATATGTTTTCTTTTGCCTTTTAATCCTGTGGCTGGGAGAGACGCACTTCAAAAATCCATCCTCTGGATGAAACCACAGATGTTTTGGACATAAATCAGACCAGTTCTTTCTTGAACTCCTCATGTTGCTGGCACTTAACACCAGCAATGTCTAAATTACTATAAACTTCACAGCAGTGCAGCCGCTCTCCATGTTCACCTGGTTACTCAATTAAAAACTTTCATAAAAGAAGCAGCAACATTAGGACTAGTTTTAATTACTGGATCTAATTTTTCAAGCCTCTCTCCCTGCCTTACCCCCTGAAGTGTACCACTTGAAAGAAAATGAATGCATCAGTTCAGTAATTGATTATTTTCCAGTATTCTATGGCTTCAATGGTTTGATATGGAACCAAAAAATCCCACTTTTTGACATCACGTGCTCACAGGAAACTTGTAATAGGTATAAACTCTGCCAAAGCTTTAAATTGATTCTGCTTTTTCACAACATACAAAACAGACATGACCTATTAATGAAAAACATGCAAACCAAAACTTCCCCAAAAATATGAACCTGTGTGGATATACATATGGAAGTGCTTCCAAAGGAAAGTTTAGCCTAGGAGCATACACAGTGCCAAAGCTGCCAAAGGTAGTGCAGAAGTTAAGCCTCCAAGTGGTAGCAAGCAATATATTGTACATTGTAACCACCTCAACATTCCTGCTATTGCTTCCGAAGCTTCTCCTATTTTTAAGAACAGCATTTGACTTCAGAAAAAGCACGTTTGGACTGCGCCCTTCCCTTCTCCTAAGGTATGCTTTATGGGATTCATCACAGGTACACAGTTCAATGCTCACAGTGTCCCAAAGTTGTGAAGACTGTAACAGACAACTACAGTGTGAGAAGCTCAGGTTGGGTTTTGTTTCCATGAGTCTCTCAGTTATGGAATTGTTTGAGAGGGGGGGCCGGGAGCTCCTGTCCCCAGGGAGTGCTACATACGTACGGGGAGTAGGACAGGACTGGGTTTGATCCTGTTGGTACCATATTGGCTTTTCATCCCTGCTCCGAGTTCCAAAAACTTCAGATTCTTCGCTATTGTACTAAGTAACAAGGATATTATCTCTATTTTATTTAAATTACGTAGTATTCAAGGATGTTATGTGCTCTACCGGATACAGCGTATCCTCCTGACAGAGAAACTAGGGGAGAAGATGGAGAACCAAAGGTCCCTTTGAAAATTAGTGAAAACATGGTGATTTCACGGTGCAGCTTTAAGGAATGAGCACAATGGTATTTAAATATTTGGCAATCCAACGTTAGTGATAATTAAATCATTGATTGTTGACTGATAGAATTTTTGTTAAAATTTACTTAGAAAAGCTGGTTTTTGCTGTCAACAAAACCACAGGAACTGGCTTGGAATGAAATCTAGTAACTAAATGTCCAGGTGAGATGAGCAATTGGTTCTGTAATTTCAGTATATGTCTGGACAGTCTGAGAAATTTCTATCAAAATAGCCACCTGAGTACAGCCAATCTGAAGTCCCAGTGTATGGGTTAGTGCCTTGATGAAACCATCTGTAAAAGAAAAAAAAGAAAAAGAAAAAGGAGAGAAACAAGAAAACAAAAAAAGCAAACAGAGTGAACAGTTATTAACAGGGGAAAAAACTCAACTTTGCCTCTTTCACAAAACATTATAAAAACATAGTGGTATTTCTTATTAGAAAAAAATCTCAGGAAATTATTCAGGAAATACTCTGAACATGAAAAACAAGGCATTAAACTTCCTACACAATTATCACCACCTTGTAAAGCATCTTTTTTTTTTTTGCATAAAGTCAAGAAAGAGAATAAAATTAGTTTTAAAATTGCTGTCCTATTTTTAATAAAACTAACAATGACACTCTAGTTTATATAACATACATTAATTTACTTTAAAATAATGCCAAAACAGTTACACAATCGTTTTTGTAAATTCATCCAAAGAGGAAACAGTTTTGTTCTCCAGAGCTGTGCTCTGCACAGAACATCAGCAGCTGCTCATTTTTTAGCCACGTTGACTGAAAACAATTTTATGCTCTCTGGAAGAGATTTTCAAAGGCATTAACTGGAATTGGCCCGTAGCTGCTCCTCCAGGCTTCGGGAAGAAAATGTTTTCTCTTCTGAATTTCATGAAAGCACAGGAGCATCCCAAAGTTCTTGCCTTTGAAGGAAGCACCTGCAGGGACTGGCTGTGAGCACACACTTGACTGCACAGCACTGGCAGCTGCAAAAAGCAACTTGTGGGAGCAGCAGCCAAATCACACATCACTCCCTGATGCACTCTGTGACTGAGAAGTCACTTGAATATGCAATTCAAAAAGCACTTTTTCAAGTATCCAAGCCAAGAAATCCAAAAAGTGTGAAAATAAAAGGCCTTAGAGGGCCACAACGTCTCACCTGACTGCCAAAAGCTGGACAGGAATTGGTTAAAGGAGAGATGAGACTTAACATTTTATTAATTCTAACAAAAATATGACCTCTGTAGGTTAAAAAAAAACACAAAACAAACACAAAAACCCACCAAAAAATCCCAGCATTACCATACTAGTTAATTATGACAGGTTTCAGCATTTATCATTAGATAATTTGTCCAGAACAGAGTTATCAGCAATTTTGGCTTCCAGCTACATATTTAATTGTTGACCCAGCAATGCTTCAAGAGACACTATAAACTGTGCTGTCACGGAGGAAATCAAACACATGCTGTCCTGAAGAAAAACCATTCAAGCAGGATATACCCAACTATGCCAATCTTAAACAACTGCCCACCCTCCTGCCCCCTTACCGTGTGTGCCACTCCACCTCATCCTTTGCACGCTCCTTGCGAGCAGCTCTTTGTTTCTCCTCTAGTCTCTCCTTCTCTTTGCTTGCCACATCTAGCCAACATTCCAAGAGAAATTGGTTACTTGGCAAAACAGGAGCAAAAATTAAGAGAAAACAGAAAAGACTGCAGAGAAATGTTCATTTAAGCACGACAAAGCATTTGCTGTACTCAGGTAACGAAAGCCTAAAACAGCCATTTCAGAAAAGCTGCTGCTACAAACGCAGAGTTGAAACTGAAATTTTAGTGTTTTATCTATCAGACACACTGCACTGAGACAGCAGGAAACAGTTCTGATTAGGTATAACAGAGAGAGTGATTTTTTTTCACTATTTGTCCATGTGTTTTCGCTGACAAACACCAGAGCAACAGAGCACGTCTGCTCACCACATGTCTTTTCAGACAAACTCCAGAGCAAGTGAGCATGTTGAGCATGTCTGCCAGCTCCCCCCCCCCAAGCTAACAAACATGCAAACACCCCATAACACAGGAGAGCAGCCCTGGGATCCACCTGGGATGCATCTGCTCTGCCAGACTTTTCTGGGAGAGAACACACATTATACATTGTTCAAACGCATGTTCATTACACAGGATGAAAAAGAGTTAAGGCTGCTCTGGGAATGAGAAACTGAAGACAGTGTTTCCTGTATCAACCTCCCTTTGGTCATCTCTCTCAAAACTTATTAATGTGGAAATATTTCCTGCAGCAAACACATACCCATGTTCCCATTCTCCATATTTCTGATATCCGGACGTAGCCGACAGTCAGTGGGAGCCAAAATTGCTTCCATGCCCTTTTCCAGCTCATTGAGACTCACAGCAAAACTGGTGAAATTGTACATCTTAAAAGCAAAATAAAGATAACATACAAGTTATTCTGGCAAAGTGGCACTAGATTCCCTACACTCAATGAACACAACAGAACTTCCAAGGGGAACTGTTCCCTTGGATAAGTCGCTGGCAAGAGCAACGCACACGGTGATTGAAATGGTTACCTGTGATGAGTTTGGTGGCCTACAATTTATTCTCCAAAGCAATTTACTGCCTGGTATGAACTGCACCGTGTCTTGAATCTCTGGCATATCATCAGCTTCATCATTTTCAGATTTAATATCATCTTCACTCTGAAAGAGAGGTAACATTTGGCAGGGGAATAAAGGAACATTGGACAGTTTCATCCACTCCACAGTGGCTGTTGAAGAATCTGTTCAAATTTGAGATACTAAACACTCTCCTGTATTTCTGCCTCTCCCATCATGTTTGCTTATCCTCACTCTGCACACCGTTCCTCTCACTTTTAATGTAATGTCTTGCTCCTGATATCCCTGAATAGTCTCCCACCCCTTAAGTACAACTTGAATGACTCTTTTAAAAAAAAAATCAATAATAGTAATAACAGTAAATTAATGTCTTTCAGAAGTGTTCTCTCCAGCTTCCCTTCTATTCTATGCCATAGCTTAATTTCACCTAACATGACTATTTGAGGTTGAAATGAGCCAGGAACTGCAATTTAAACCAGTGCAAGTTCCCATAATGGCCTTAAGAGTCACAAATAGGGCACACCTGCTTTTGGATATTGCTTCATCATTTACAAAAGATCTGAATGTGTGGTTAGAAAAAGATAAGCCCTTGTTTCAGTCCAATTTCCTATGATCCAGACTCTAATCACAATTGTCACTGCCAGTTTTCTCACTGTGAATACTGTGTACTTCAGTTTATGAATCCAGTGTCTTTCCTTCAAAGTTCCTTTGTTACCAGCTGCACTGCCATAATGCACATAAAAAAATCCTAAATTCAGAAGGCTGCTCTCAGAATCTGAGAGAATCTGACTGTTGCAGGACACAGACAGCTACATTGTGGAATTTTAGAGGATTTCTCCATGAGAACCCATTAAAAACCACGACAACCAGAAAGGAAGTTTGAGGCAATAACATCCTGGAGTGACAGTATCAGAGTTTTCCTCACTCCCACCCCCTTTTATTTCCTTTCTGCCTTCTCTGACATGGCTCATTTATTTTATTCAAAAATACCCTACTAAGTTAAACAGGGCCTGTTTTATACACTAGAAAACAGCTCCATATGGTTAAGAGTCTAATTTCAATCATTTGGTTTGAGTATTCATTATTTAAAAAGACACTTCTAGGCTACTTTCCATGTCAACATCTGGTTTACTGTTAGACAGTTCCCCATCTAAATATAGACACAACAGGAAGGAAGGAAAGAAAGAGTTGATTTTCTTAAGATGAACAGAACCTTATTATTTAAAAAAAAAGTCAAAATATAAACCTGTACCATGACAGAATCCAGAGCCAAAAGCAAGGCCTGTTGTTGCTCTAGATCCTTCTGATGTAAATACTTTTAAAGTTTGAGCCTCTTAACACTAAGAATGATTGGCTTCTGTTCAACCTTTCGTTTTCATTGAGCAACCAGGGTCTGCAAGACCCTGTTGATTTCAGGAAACCCAGCAGTCCTTTGCTGCACCATTCAACATTTTCCATACAACACTGAGGCTTTTGAACTAATCACCTGACACTGCTTATAAGTGGGGGAAAACCCCAGCATGTTTCCAAATCTCTTTGTTGTCAAGGTTGTCTCTGTCACAAATTCTGATACACCAAAAGGTGTATCTGACTTTAAAAAAATATAATTTTTTTTTTTACTGCCCAAATCCTAGTATTTTTATCCCTGGAGTTGGCAGTAGAGCCACTTTCCTCACAGACTGACAGGACACCAGTTTGGGGGTTGATATTTGATGACTTCTCTCTGACAAATTTCCAGCAAACACCATCCCATGAGCTCTCTTCTATGCCAGCAGCTCACAGTACATCTGCAAAGTGCCAAGTGTCTTTTCACAGCCTCCATCCAACCCCTACCAAATGACAGACAGCTTTTTAATCCTCCATTCACACCTGGCCATTTCCCTAAATAAGATGTTCTGTTTTCATTTCTGATATTTCACCTTACCAGCTTCTTCTTCTGCTCTCCACCTCTCTTCTCACTCTTTTTGTAAGTCTCATATGTGGTGGGATCAGTGCACCACAGGCACTCTGTCCACTTGCCATAGATCACACACAGCTTCTTTCTGCTGCAGAGAAAAGCAAAGGAGACTGAGCTCTTGCTTCTTATTGAGCCTTCCAAGCCAAGCCATGCAGATTCTGATCTATATTAAACACCCAGTTTCTACTTTGCTGCATTTTATGTTTCTGCTTGCAGATTTCACAGAATCACAGAATGGGTGATTCCTAGAAACCAGATATTTGATAATGCAAAGAAAAAGATTCAGCTCATTCCAGTCTTTCAGGCAGAACACATCCTCATGAGAGTCACATGCTTTTGCCACTGTTAAATGAGAGTGGGTACATCAAAGCCAACAGTTTGCAGCAGAGACTCGGAGCCAGGAAACAGGTTTGAGTTAATTAAAACCTTCTAATAACCATAGTCTCATTATTTTAAACTGAAGACTGGAATTATGACTGTACAACAGTGAAATCAGTTGCAAATACTCTGTATTTTTCCTGGATACCTTTATTTCAAAAGACTTGACTGTAGAGTTTTTCTAATAATGCTTAAAATTATCACCCTTGGAATCAAGGGGGTTAGTGCTAAAAAGAACAAAAATGGGTTACAATCTTCATTGGTAACAACTTTACAGTCACATCAGTGTGGTCACTATGTCAGCAAAAGAAATGCCCCAGTGCCCAGAAACAGAGAGACCAAGAGGCTTTTATGACTTACTGTTTGTCCTGAATGTATCCCTCTACTCTGTGAAGCTCTTTCCCAAACAGTCCACATGGTTTAAAATTAAGGACACATTTATCTCCAGTACTGTAGAGGAAATAAGTACAAGCTTGAAGAAGCACGCCTCTAAATACATCAGTAAGTTACCTTTTTTTACCTTATTTAGGTTTTTTTCATATAGTTACAGTTAGTTGGGGGCTAGTTATTTATTATTTTTCTTTAAATACGGTTTATTATCTGACCAGGGCATTAAAAAAGGCACACAAATGTCAAAATTCCACACAACAAACAAAAAAGAAACAAATATGCACATGAAGACATCAGCCTGTGCTGTACCCCTAATTTAAGACATTCTCCATTATCAAAACTAAAAAAAAATGACAAATCACAATCAACATGATAGAGGTTTACTCCAAGACTCCAACAATTATTCCATTTAATGGTTCTGGAGTTAAATTTCAATTCTGTTCTCTGTCAACAGGGCTGAATTTGAATGGGTAACTCACAAAAGTAAAACCTTTGCAGCCCATAAGACATTTGGCCTTATGCCTTTTCATTAACACTACTATGACAAGTAAGCCCAGCCCAAGGGATAGTTTGCATTTGTCAGAAATGGATTAAAACAAAACAAGCAAAAATAACCCCAAGACTTTGGAGCTATAAACCAAAGCTTCCCGTGTCTCTGACAAAAGTCAAAACCATCTGCTTTGTAACACAACTGACCACACAGCAGTGCCCACGAGCCAACCCTCAGGTCCATGATTAGCATTACCTGTGATTTACAATTTCTACTGTTCCATACTGTTCTAACCACAGTTTACCAATAATTACATTATGTACACAACAGGTTGGATTTGTCCATGTGTAAGCTTCATTGTGCCTGTAAGGAAAACAAAGAAAGAAATCAATTTCTTGAGTTTGAGATGGAATGCAAGCCTGTTTACAATTCTGTTCTGGCAGGGCAAAATATTTAGCAGCCCTATGAACAGACAGCACTTAACTTCAAAACAGAAAAGAAACAGACTCTTCTTTACAGGCCAACAATGTGTCATATCCAAACATTAGTGCAAGTTAATAAAGTGATATTGCCTTTATTTTTCTCCCTTCTCACATAAGTCTCACAGTTGCTGTGCTTTGGATTACGAATTTCAGCCCAACACAAAGAGCAGCCCAGGAATTCATCTTTTCCACTTGCACTTTTAAAGTTGCAGGCAGGAGAACCAGACTGGCAGCCTAACACCTAACAGTGTCTTCTATTCAATTGCTGCAACAACAGTAAACTGCAGTAGTGGTTTTCACAAATATGCCACAAGTTTCCTCGTTAGTAATTGAGGCCTGTTCAGCACCACTGAAGGCAATTTTGGGGGTGTGAGTGGTTATTTCTTTTTTTAGGTTGTTTTTTTTTAACACCAGTGGGAGAAAGAGCGCTATTTCAAGCTTGACAAACATGACATTTAAAAATTGTGTTTACTACTCAATTCCATCCTTTCCCCAAAGATTTACTGAGAAGACAGAAAAGTCCTAGAATTGAAGAATTTTCCACTTGGTTTCACTTTTGGTTTAATGTTTTGTGAAAAGTTTTAAAGGTGAGTTAACAGATTCTAAATCCTTAAAAGACATTATCCTATAAATGGTAAAAAAATTAAACAACAGGATTCCCATTATTACCAGCAGAGTCAAAGCCATCTATTTTCACTCATTTTCTGTGCTGGTAAAAGAAATGCTGAAGTTACTTGCTTGGCAGTCAATCCATCTTAGGAAAGCTTGCAAACTCTACTTTAATACAAAATAATACAGAGACAAGCAGTGTCATCTGTAACAAATGTCTTGTACTTCTATTTCCAGTAAGTATGGAGAGAACACTCCTATTTAATGTTTCCAACCTGTCATTTTCCAGTACAGAGAAGTAACAAATCATTGAAGTCTGACTATTTCCACAGCTCCTTTTCTTCTTTAGAACAATGACTACTCTTCAAGTGGGGAGAAAAATACCAGAACTCCTCAAATTCATCCTACCAGCCTTTAAGCACAGTTTTATTCCTGAACTACTTGACACCAAAAGCTGTACAGTATAAACCAAAACCCCACACAAGGCACTTCTGGCGAGGGCTGATAAATTGAAACACTTTTTGTGCTGGAGAAGTGCCTTGTAATTCCTGTTTTGAAAGCAGTCATGGTTAACATAAATGCACGATTTTATACTGACACAGTTTTGCCAAACAGCTCCTTGTTCACTCAGGCCTTGAGTAGTTCTCAGACTCCTCAAACCAACAGAATGGTTTGAATCACAGCACTGAGAGGCTCAAAATTTGATTTCAGCTTCTGCTGCTAACTTGAAGCAATTATTTAAAATAAACCCTTTAATTGTTTATATTCCAGTTTAAATCTGAGCCCTGTCATTTGATTAGGCTGAGGAAGAATTTTAATAGTCTTCTAAATAAAGGCTCTCAAGCAAATGTTATTTTGGTCACATCTGCATTCTGCACTAACATTCATAGTTATTTCTGCATTCAGAAGAAATTTCCTCTCATCACCAATTATATCCAAGACCAGTTCATACTTTTATAAACTTTGGAAGATTAGATGCCAACAGCTTGAAAATTAATCTGCTTCCAAAAGGAAGTACAGGAAAAGTCAATGCTTGCTATGGCAGGCAAGTTGAGTCTTTATTGAAACCAAATGTCTAGAAATTTCTTAAGACAACATTTCAAAACCCACTCAAAGTTAAGCCTCATGAAAGCTTTTATAAAAACACCTTGAAGTGCTCAACTGCAGAACACTTTTCCTGCAACTATTCCAGTGCATCCTCATGTCCCACTTGGGAAAGCTCCAGTCTTTGTGCCACCAGGGCACAAACCAGCTTATGGGAAGTCACTCATAATTCATGAGAGACAAGCCTGGGAGTAATTAAGAGAGGCATTCTTGATTTTAATAGGAAGTTGATCCTTCCCAGGAAGTGTTAAGGCAATCCTGACGAGTTTCTCATGTTCCCTTATCACAAAATTGTGAGATGTAGTTCTTTCCACACAAACATTGACACAAACAACCAAAACCAAAAACAATATTAAGAATTGAGATGAGCTTGAACAGCCCAGTAACAGAATTTTATATCTACATTTCAATTTTACGTGCCTTCACAGAACTAGCTTTGAGTAGCATTCAATTTTTAAAAAATGCTTATTTTCACAGTGGAAAAACTGGGTTGAATTGCTACAGCTATGCAAGCATGATATAACTTTAAAAAAAACCAGAGTCTTGAAATCAAGCAGTGAAAATTAACTTGGAAATCAATTCTTACAACCTCTTCAGCAAGAGGTTTTTAGGTAATCACCCCTGAAGAGCCAACAGAATGATTATTACCCATCCTTTTATTCAAGTAAATGATAAGGAGATCAACATAAAAAAAAAAAAGAGTTATTTACTTCTCATACTCACTTCAGAAGCTCCAAAGTAATTGTTCCCCGAGGCTCTGCTTCTATACTCTTTCCCCAGAATTTTAGTTTGGGATAGATTGATCCATGAAATATGAAGTCCTTATTGAGGCCTTCAGAATAAAATGCACTAATAGGTGGGTGGTGGCTGACTTGCTCAGATATAAACCTAAATCCTAAATCCTCCCTAGCAAAAACAAAAAAGACAATTAAACAGTAAGTATTTTGTTTTAATATTAGAAAAGAGTGACTTGATACTTTAAAAAAATTTGCAGGATTTCAAAATAAACTGAAGGTAAGACTTCTCCTTTTCTAGTTTCATGACACATTTACAATTAATGAAATGAAAGGATTTGTACTCTGAACACTTTCTTTTTATACCTCAAACCAGCCTTCTATCCAGAAAGGCACCTGAACTAGTTTCACTGAAATAACTCATGAAAGTACAGAAACTCTTTGGGCAGCAGGAGAAGGTCTGACTGAAAATTCTTTTCTCTACTGCAGACATATCACCCATTTATTTAATCAAGCTGGAAGTCCTTCAGACTAATTCCTCTATCTGATATGATCAACAAAACAATGTTTAAATTAATTAATAGTGTCTGGTCAGGAAATGTCTTTGGAGGAAGAACATGGACTGATTTTTCTCTGAATGATTCAAAGAAATAATTCTCTGCCTAAAGCTAGAAATACAATTATTAGCTTTTATAACAACTTCTCAAAGATTTTGAGATAGTTTGACAAAAAGAATTTTAGCTCTACTCGGAAATATAATTTAGTAGTATTTTACTACAACCAAACTAGTACAAGTCTGCTAACTCAAGAACACAAACAGGCCCAGTTCCCAATTTAAAGTAATTATTACCTGGTTAATTCATAGGTTTCTCCTAACAGTGGGTTAAATGGTTTGCCAGTTCTCTCCCACTGAGAAGCTACAGCAGAAACTGCAAAAGCAGCTACAGCCTGTAAGGAAATTAAGAACACGCTGCTATGAGAAGAGTACATTAAAACTTTAAGTTTAATGTATTAATTTGTTGCACATTACAGTATTTCATTATTATTCCAAAAAGAAATTGCTAAATATTGCTTAAGGTAAAAATATTTGCAAGCCATGGGTAAGTGACACAGAAGTGGAAAAATATAAGCATTTATTAAGATTCTCATTTCCCAAAGGAACTATTTTCTGTAGTAAGTTCTGTCAGGTTGCACTCTGCCCTATCTTCTCTACAGACCTCTATGAGGTCAGCCTGGTTTCTAATATCTACTTTCTCCCCATTTTGACTGTCCCCCACCCTCCGCTCATTGGGAACAGTGCCCTCCTTTCCCAGTGTCAGGCAAGAATTACTTCTAACAGAGATGAGACCTCTTGAATCACCCCAGCAGGTACAAATGACACTCAGGAGCTCCTGCAGGCTGGGAAGCACAGGTATGGACTATACAGACACAGAATACAAGATAAATATTCCAGTTTCACTTTCAAAACAGAGCTGTGAGTGATACCAGTATAACCTAATGCACACAGGCCTGGTTTCACCATATTTTCCTCCTTGGTGTGAAACCAGGGAGGTACTATATTCTACTCCCAATAACAACCAGTTCTGGGGAAGAAAAGAGTGGTAAATCTTGTCTCTGCCACAACAATTTTTCATACAGTAACTTCTAAATCACAAGGCCACTCAAAAACCAATTTAGGGTGGCTTAAAGCCAAGATTTCATCTTCATAACACATAAAACCACAAAAGGAGTCACAGATAAAGCAGCCCTGAAATGAGTTGAGGTTCCTGGGTATGGTCAGTTGTGGCACTTTCCTCCTTTTGGCTCAAACCCCGTGCACAGCACTGACTGTGAAAGTGTCACAAATATTTGATACAGCCACTATGAAACAAAAAACTTGTCTAGACAGACAAAAAGGGGCATTCTTATGGTAATGCCTGAGAAAGAAATACACTCAAGTGAGAAACTGTCTTAAAATCAAAGACTGGGAGAAAAAAAATCTTCTTCTGAAGCACCCAGAAGGTGGTAGGTGTTCTTACCTGCATTCTTTCCAGGGGATCTGCATGACTACAAGCCTTATTAATGAGGTATATGTGTTCCATATATTCTGTTATCCGCTGAAGGAAACTCAATGGCTCGTTGAAGACAATAGGCATGGTGATCTTGGACAGCTCCTAAATGACCAAAGGGCAGGTTAATTTCTTAGACACAACACTAAGTTAACAAGTGACAACTACAAGAATTTTGAAAATAAGTTGTGGGTGAGTTTATTAACAGCATTCTTCAAAGGACATTTGGCAAGCCTGTGGCAGACCTCCAAGTGCTACAGCCAAAAGGGGCTGGAAGCACTGCAGAACTCTACTAGCAACCTGAAATGATAAACAACTTCAGAAATTCATTCAGCTAACCTAGCAAATTCACAAAAAATGTTACCTTCTCTTCTGTAAAGCAGAAGAGGTTAAAATTTCCACAGATAGAGGTAATAATGTGCCAAGCAGCTCCATACTGATACCGAAGAGCCACATATTCCTTTGAAATCCTCACCTATTTGCACAATACCTATGTATTGTACTGTAGCAACCACAAATTAATTTTTGAAAGGAACAGTTACATAAAGAATAGTATGTGAATTGCTCTAACAAATTTTAGTGGCTTTCTTTAAGCAACCTGCTATTTGTGTCAGAACGTTCCTCATTTCACATGTATAGATACAAGAAAGACACAAAGTTCACACAGATTTCCAATTCCCCAGGTCTTTCACTATATCCAAGCAAATCTGGCTGTTTAATTATAAAGTTGCAGTCATGACTGAGCATTAAAGCATTCATGTAAGTGCTTAAAACTTAGTGGAAAGGAGAATGCAACATTCTCCTCATCTTGTCACAGGCAGCAAGGGAAAAATAATGTTAACTCTTACTGGCTTAAATTGATTTGGTCCAAGCAAAGATTCTAGTAAATAGACCACTCATCCCAACAAAAGGAGTTTTGACAGTACAGGTGTATCTCCTAGATGACATGCATTAAAAAAAATAAAGCCCTAAATGACATTTTGCTAAGTAAAGAACAAAAAAAGGCAAGATAAGAAAACATTAAGTTATTCAAACCATATTTGACTATACTTTTAATGGCTTTGGTCTAGTTCTTAAAGGACAGCTTCAGAAATGCAATCCACATATTCCAACAGTGAAAGAAAGTATGGATGTTGAGACCTAGAGTTGCAATTTAAAATTATGCTCCTTAGTGAAAAAAAATGCAAAATGCACCAGATATTATTCTGTGTCTTAATGTCTAAGCAATAAAATTAACCAGATGACACTGGCAGACCCAACATCAGCATGCTTCATCCAGGCTAACTTACCAGTCCAATGCATTTTTTTAATATGCTCCACACACTAAAATCACTTCTAGAAAACATTGGGGCAGGTAATGATGTCCTGCAATGGAAAAAAAAACCCAACTGTCATTATCAACCCTTTACATAACAAGCCATTTTCATTCGTAGGTATTGAAGTAATGTATAAAGGAAGTAAAACTTTAACCTAGACTTGTCACAGGAAGCAGAGACACTATATGAACAGTGATACTCCAAAAGATAATGAGCCAGCAGATGCTCACTCCTCATTCACTGTGTAGCACTGTGTGTTTACCTGTGTCTCTTAATTCCATTTTCTTGAATCTCTGTCTCCCCGTTATGCTTTCCCGTCCTATTGCTTTGGTGTGGATCTAGATCAAGCATTTCTGGAACTTTATGATTTGCTTCTGAAAAGTCTCCTGAAGAATTGTCGGAATCAAAGCCTGTACAAAAACCATAAGGTAACAGTTTTCTTAGGAACCTTATCATGCCACAGAGTGCCACTCACACTTTACAAGTCTCACACCTTAAGTACACTTATACCAGGTTAGTTTATTTTAAAGAGTATCAGAGTGAAAGCCCCTCATTAAGCTACCTAATTTCCAAGAGTATTATGAGCCAAGTATTGTATTAGAATCAAGAATTCTCAACTCATTTTTCACACTGTTGAATATAAAACCAATTTAGAATCTTAAAAGAGAGTAGCTCCTAATCAGATTAGCTGTATTGTCTCCTCTTCAGAGCTGCAGTGTGATTACTGTAATTTTGTTCAGTTATGTAGTTTTCCTCAAAGGCCTTAAAATAATTTAACTTACATTGTTAACAGGCAAGGAGAAAAAAGAAAAAAAAGAAAAGAGCAAGGGACCATTTCACAATCCAGGGGCAAACACTCAGACAACTGGAGGCACAGAAATGCAGGATATCTTAACTTCTTTTTGCCACCCATGTGTGCAAACCGTGTAACACTTCCCTAAAGGTTCCAGCAGGAACCTGTGGACTCCAAGATGAATTGTTCCCTGAGCTCTCCAAGTGACCCACAGCATGCCCTGCTGTTTTAAGGAATACATAACATAATTTTTGCACTCCTTTCATTCCATCTATCACAACCTGGGCAGCCACTTGTCTATGTGCTGAGTTACCATCACACTCAGCTACAGCCTATCCCAGAGTCCAGCTGTGGGTCCACAAAGATTCTGAAATATTACAAAGCAAGTGAACACTCTAATGGAGTAAAGAAATCAATTTTGAGACAGATTATTTCAATTTTAAATAGAGTAAAATGTTGTGATCCTCTGTCTTTAACTTTCTAAATAAACAGATTAATATGCTTTTAAAACCTTCTTAACAGCTTTGTGTTAACCTCTCCAACAGCTGCTTTTACTGTACTGGAGGAATTCATGCAAGGTACACTTTCACACCCAAAAAGCTGCATTTTTTTCAGATATCAAGACCATGACAGTAACATCCAAAACTGCACCAGGAAGTACCAGTGATATGATCTTATTTGGTAAACAGCAGGTGTAATGGGTGATGTCATGTCTTACCCTGTCTCCTACGTTTTGATGTCACAAGCATTTAATTACAGAGCAACAACCACACCTGGCCAGTCAGTACTCAACTGGAAAGTATGATAGTCACATATAGATTCAGGTAGTTAAAATGAAGACTACCCTGAAACACCTGTCTTCCAGAAATACACATGTGAGTTCAACTTCAGTGAACTCACAACAAAGTATTTATGATCTTAAAATGGTATTTCTAATCATATTTGGAACCTGTTAAAGTACAAGGAAGTAGAAAAGGCAAATACTTCAGGGCACAGCAAAATAACTTTTATTAGTTTGACTGACAAGCTAATAAAGTTGGGAAAAAAACCTGACAAAGTTGGAAAAAAAGGATGAGGTACATGTGCCCTCACCTAGAAAACCAATCAAGTTCACACAACACAAGGAACAGCATCACTTCAATCACTGGTTTATAGAAGATTAGTTACAAAAACATGTTACTTGAATTTCAGTCTTTACATTGCACCTGAAACCCTGCAAATCCTATCAAATGTTCATTATGTTATCCACACTAGTTTTTCTGCTTCTCCATGATTCAAAATTGGTTTGCCCTGTTCCTGTACAGCACAACAGTAATTTAGATTCTGGTATATATATTATTTATGGACGACAATATGTCACTGGTAAGAAAATCAATGCCAATTCAAACAAGTGTCTTGCAGACAAGCAACAAAAATTAAATCCCCGCTCCAGAAAAGTAAGACACATCAGAATGGTAAGTCTGCTTTATTAGAGTGTACCTCCACCTAATTACTTTAAAAAAAAACCCAACCAAACCCACTTGGGTTAATCCCAGCCAGATCATCACTAGACTTTCAACTCCACTTTCAACCTCAAGCTTCACATGGCTTGTCCACTACAAGCTCACTGAGAAAGTTTCAAAAGCTGCTTCTCAGTGAAGTTCAAAGTGCTATAGTTTTGTGAACTACCCAGAGAATGTTCTTCACAGAGGAAGTAGATCTGCAATAAAAATAGTTTACTGAAACGATCTGTTGTAGTTTTGCTTACACCTCTCCCATTTAAGCTTTGAACCTGAGAAACTGAGTAGCTAAGTTTTACTTACAGGACAGTTTTCACACTGAAAAGCCACTGGAAGTGAGGATAAAAAAGGGAATAGGGAGTCACACACAGAAATACAATGTCAAAAATTAATCAGACATTCCAACTTATGTGCATTAAGGGTGAAACAAAGGCTTTTAAGAAGTCTTAAATTTTCAAAGTAAAATACTTAGGTTGAGTGCCAACACGAATCTATTTCAAGAACTTAAAAGAAAAGTGACTTGCCAGTAATTCTAGTTCTCTTAGCCTTCCTCTTCCACATCCTGCAAATGAAACAAGTCCACACAGACTACGCTCCACATCAGCCAAGGGAGCAGAGGCACCCGGTTCTGTGAGTCATGTACATGAGAACACCCCTTTGTACAGTCAGCAACTTCCCTGAGCACTAATTAAGCCTTGTCAGCCCAGACAGAAAGGGAATCAAAACAGCAGAGTACTGAGAGCCTTCAGTCCTAAAAAGGGCATAAGGAATAGGGATAAATATGCTAAAAGTGTAGACAGCAAGTGAAGTAAGAGGTATTTTTTTCTTTGCCAGAAATTAGAATTCTACACTTTCCAAAACAAGTCCATCTTCACAACCTGTAGCTGATGGGAGGCAGGTTGGCCTTTCACAACATCTGTACTTAAACATTAAAGCAGAATCCATTGATTCAGTCTGATCCAGGCATTATGAAAATATATTCATTTGGCAGCAGATACTTCATTTCCTCCTCTCCATGTGAAACCAACAGTTTACAGTGAACAATATCCTCACAAATACACCATGCTAGATTAACCTCATGGTGGGCACAGAACAGATTTCCATGGAACGGCGGGTCAATATTTAAAAAAGCAAAATTAAACCATCCATGTTCTCAAAAATAAATTGCTCTGGTAAATAGCCAAGAATTTTCCTGTTCTGTGGCAGCCCTTTCACAAAACACTTTGGTAAATAGGTATCTGACAGAATTAATGAAGGATACAGCTCTGATAGAGCAGACCCTGGTGGCACATAGTCTTTATAAAGTCTGCATCAAGATTAGCACGCCCAAGGTGACATAGATCAAAGTATGCTTTGTTTTGAGAAAAAGCAGATTATTGACAGCTGTGCTGTCGGGAATTAACTGTCAAGTTAACGTCAAGAATTAGCTGAGACCACAAGTAACATTCCCAAGGGATTCCCAAGGGGAGTACTCATTCATGAGGCAAGGATGTCAAGTGTCAGCAATGCTAATAACCTCTGAATGCAAAGAAAATTCTCTCCATGGAAACTCTTTACTGGTCACTAACTCAATTCATCACCTGAACACCCCAATCCATCCTGCACCCTCACGAGTGTAATCATCACCCAGTCAGGGGCAAACCATCTGCCAGGAGGATGATTCCCAACCACACAGCTTGCAATTCCATCCCACGAGAATGTCTTTTGGATGCGATGGGACAGTGTCAGAAGCAGGAAACTTCTCAGCCAAGGAGTTGAAATCCACCACAACAAAAAATCAGGGGTCTCCTTAGGACAGATTCAAATTCTAGAAGTGGATGCCATCAATTAATAACTACAGAAAAGTTGTGGCTTCCTCAAGGAGTGAGCCCATATTATCTTAAAGGTGGCAGCATACTACCTGGGCTGCTCCTGAGAACCCTGTAGAATTCCAGAGAGTAACTCCCCACGGAGTCCAAGTGCTCTAAGCCTGGTTTGCTACTTACAGGACACAAATCACGGTACCCAATTACTAAAATCACTGAACTTGTGGGAACACTTTGCAGCTCCCTCTGGGGAAACCAGGACCCAGGACTTGGCAGGAGCAAGAGCAGGGCATGGTGAACACACTGTTTTCATCTCAACATGGAGCTGAGACACAGATGAAGAATGTGCTTGTTCCTGGCAGCGATGTCCCAGTCCTAGAGTTCGAGCAGAACAAGTACATGTCTAAAGGTGGCTTCTGCTCATCTACTCATCTGATGTAGAAGTAGGAGAGTATCCTTGGAAAGAACAGACCAAGGAGTCTGCCAAGGGCATTTAACTTTTTTTAATCAAAATTTGGAACCCCAAATCCTGAAGTTTTTACTGCAGAATCTGGAAGCTAAACTTGGCTCAGAAAGGACCTTGACTATGAACTCGATCTCTGGCAATACTGAGTCTACATCTAACATGTCCAGACCATTAAAAATATAACACACAGATAGGCATGATCAAGACCCATAAAACATAAAAAAATTCAACAAAGCACTATCTGAAAGATACAGGAGCAAAGAGTTGCTACAGCAGCTGGGGAACATGAATGTAGAAAGACCTATTTACAGGTTGTTCTTTGCATCAGATTTATGTACGACTTGAACAAGACACAGCTACAAAGAACCAGGTCTGGCTTCAAAAGGTTTGTGCAAGTAATTCATCAAACTGTCAGCATCTTCTAAAGCATCCAGCTAGAGAAAGGGATTGAGCATCTGTCTTTAAAGGCAGACAGTCCTGAGGGAGAATGAAGAAAACTATTCAGATTCTAAACTCAGCTTACTTCTCTTAAACCAAGTACCTGCAGGGCATGTTCCAGGGCAACACATATAACATATATATATATAAACTTATCTCCTGCCAGTACATTCCTCCCTGTGGAAGAATAAGATTAGGACAGGACAAGGAGTGCTCACAGAACTGATGCACAACATCCCACTTCTGAGCAGAGTCAGCCCAGACTGCAGGAACATCTCATGCACAATAGCTCAGAAGTCATTACCACCTGGAGTACTTGTGGGGGGAATGAACTCTTTGAGGTTCAGGCAAAAAAGAAGAGGAAAGAGGACAAAACTAGATGAGTCAAACACTGAGGGCTGTGCACTTCTGCAGCAAGAGACAAAGGAATGCATCGACCTCACAGCTGTACCACACAGACCTCATGCTCAGAGGCACATTTCTGTACACCTATTTCAGTGGAAAAAAATCTAGTTCATTCATGGCATTGGTCCTGAGCTCTTGGAATTGAAAGATTACTGAAGACATACGGCAACAATCCACTGTGTGTTCAAGATTTTAATGGTACAACAGTTTGATTTTACAAAGGATTTTGGAGTACTACCCCTATCACTCCCAGCTGGCATGAATGCAAACCAAATTTCCTCCTCTTCTCTGTGACATAGTTGTGACAAGTCCTATACAGCCTGCTGTCAGTCACACTGCTTCACCCAGCCCCCTCTGTTTACTCTCACATGCATTTCCAACCAACCATGTCTAAGTCCACCTTACCCACTTGTATCTACCATGTACTTCCACTCCTTCAGCTTTCAATGCTTCCCATTATTCTCTTCTCATTCCTGTGATCCTACATTAACCACTCCACACTCAACATTTCTCATTTCCCCCGTTACAGGACTTCTCAAGAGACATTTCAGTGGAAGACTTTAAAATTGTTTGAGATCTTTGAATAGATTTCCTTTATTAGAACACTTCAAGCATTTTATTTCTCCACCAAAACCACCTAAGGCTCTTACAAATACCTATTTATCCTTATTAGTTCAAAGTAAAGTACCATTTGGTACACTGCTTAAGTGTGAAGTGATTTAGGTTTAATTTTGTAGAAAAAATATGGGACTGCAAAGACTTTTGGCTCCCGATTTTGAAAGCACACTTCTACAGTAATTTGTTTCTGACTAGAAAAACATTTTCTACTTCAATTCCTTAGCAAAAATCTTCCATTAAAATAAAAAAAAAAAAAAGAAAATAATAAAATAACAGTAAAAACAACCCATGGAAAATATTTCACCTTTCAAAGGGTCTTAAAAGCATTACTTCTCAAGCTGCTATTAAATTACCTGCTTTTCCAGAAAACGAAAGTAAGACCTGGCCACTAAAGGACTGTTATAATGATAAAATGATAGCCAGCATTAAGCTTCAATAAAAACCCCTCATTTCCAAGCCTGAACACAAATTATAATTCTCTCTGTCCGCTTTTCAGCAGACAGAACTACAAGTTTTACCAACAGAGGCTTCGTTTTGATTTATTATTAACAGCCACATGTTACTGGCCCCTCACCACACACACACAATCCAATTTATAGCTTTTTTCCCCCCCTTGGCACTGTGCCCATCACTCACCCGTAACGGCATCATAAAACTCTTCTTCACCGTTCATCCTTCAGTGTGAAATCTCTGCACAGCCAATCCAGCTCCCTCTAATGCATCGTTGAATTTGATTTAAAGAGCAAGTATCTGTGTGCTGTCAGGGTCTTCTTTTGCAAATTCCCAGCTGCTTTAGATGATCTATTTGACAAGACAGGGAAACAGAATTAGCAGCTTCCACATTTCTTACGTGCACAAACACGCACACCTGACAAATACTAATTTTCCTATTTCCTCCCATAGTAAAAGATGGATTTTTGCATTCATAAGTAAACAGCCTTCTTTGATACCAAAGTAATTTTGAAGATGAATACTGCCTGCCACAAGAACAGTTGCTTTACTATGCCACCCTCCTCTCTCTATAAATACTTCATATACGTTACTGTAAAACATATCTTATTTACTGCAAGTTAAATTTCAAGTACAACTGAAAGGAGCAGAGAACTGACAGAAGAAAAAGACAGCTGGCAAACCAAAAATTCTTTTCAGCACAAGGACAAGCCTTACTGCATCCTTAACCAAGAATGCCAGGAACAAGAAAGAGAACAGTTGTATCTCAAAATCTGACCACTGCATAAAAAGGTTGGGCCTCACTCTACATCATGCAATCAGTACATAGTGAGCCTTAGAGAAGTTTTCTCAGGCTACTGCTATGAACCCTTGAAGAGACAAGTGGAGATTTTTCCATCTAGGAGGAGTGTAAAGAACCAACAAACTTTTCCTTGGTAGAACCAAGCAAATAACTTACAGATTTATGAAGCATTCCAGCTCTACTTTATGCATAGACTAAATCAGGTTTTTTCCAGATGGTTGGCAATGGTGTAATGCAAACATTTTTACTTCACCCAACCTTAGTTTAAGGAGAGAATGAGAAAATTTAGTTTCCACTCTTAAAAATGTTCACCAGGTACCAACAACAAGCCAAGTACACCACAACAGACAACAGCATGGCAATGCTATCGATATCTCCTCCAGAACAACCTCAATCTGTCAGTCTCAATTTTTTATGATCCTTGAAGATTCCACTGCTTTTGTGGCAGTAGTTTCTCCAGAGTAATTATAACTTGCACAATTCCATTCCAATTAGGAGAAACAAAGCCAGAAGCGCATTCTGCTCCTAGCAGAAGAGTTTACCATGTTTGAAGCCAATTCCTTCTTCTCTACAAGAAATCAAACTGTGTTTCAAGCCTTTTTCCCCTCACTGCCCAGAACAAAAGCTAGCTGAATGTCTCACACACATACAGTCCTTCCAATTGTCCATTCAGAAGGAGGAGCTAAACCAGCTTATTATGGAACTCATCTCAGTTAATGAATACAGTGTTCGCCTTGAAGTGTTCTGTCTGTCAAGGCCAGGTATTTCAGTTTGTCACTTGTCCCTTAGGAACTTCCCATTTCCTTGCTACTACAGGATTTTGTATCGATCTCTGCATCAGCAACATCATATTTATAAGTCCTCACCTCCACAAGAACAAAACTTTAAACATCTGCTTCTCAACTATTGCTACACTGCTGTTGCAATTGCTCTCAGCTGCATGAGTTTCCTTCCCTTTTCCCTATGCTGTTCTACAGACAGAGACTTTTAAACCTTTTTCAGCTTTCTTGCTCATCAGCAACAAGCTTCTGACTTCTTTTGCCAAAGCTCTGCACTCTCCTAAGCAAGGATGCAACAGCTCAGAGCATTTAAGGCAGGGACATGTCTGTCTGAAGGATTCCAGTGCAAGGCTATCAGCAAGTGCTCACTTGCAGCAGCTCGGATTTCTGCATGAACTAAACACCAGATTTGGTATCACAGAATAGCTTGGGTTGGAAGGGACCTTAAAGATCATCTAGTTCCAATTTTTCTAAATCTGTACTGTGAGTACGAGTCAGTGTACTATCCCTGTGTTATGCTGTCTAAGGGAAATCAATCCTTGACTCTAAAAAAAGTGCCTGTTCATACCAAAGTTTCTCCAAACTTTCCAGTCCCACCAGCAATATATCTGGGAGTATCTCCTCCAAGGACTCCAAATATGTCATATCTTTGCAGAAAATCTCTCCTTGAGGATGCAACTATGTAAACTTTTCTACAGGGCTGGAGGGAAGGAATCCAAAGAAAACTATTGCTACAGAAAACCAGGACTCACCTCAGGACAAGTGTTCACCCCAGATGACCACACTGGACTCCACTAATTTGCCAAAAAAGAGGTTGCATTAGAGGACTACTTTAACCCTCCAAGTATCCTTGAAGATGCAAGACAATTATGGTTTCAGTTGTCCACAATCATTGCATCCTCCTGGCAAAACAGCAGCCAACGTTTCCAGAAGGACACTTGGATACACACATGATACAACCCTCTCATGATCAGCACTACAGTTCCCTCATTTTCTCCATGTTTTCTTGCACCTTCCCTTTTTCTGTTTTGTCTCAGTTTTGTAACAGTCTTGTATAGAAGGCACTGAGAAATAAAAATTATTACTTAAAAAGCTGTCAATTATTGTTAAGAGCCTTAGAATAAATAAGGTCACGCAGATGAATGCCAGTTTCTCCTCTCCCCTCTCCTGCACAATAAGAATTGCATTACAAAAGGACCTGTGAAGTGGAACTCCATCCCACAGTGTGCAGATGGAGACAACCCAGATTTCCTATAAAAACACTCTCCAAGTACAAATGAAGTGACCAGAATCAACAACTTGACTTAACCTCACACCACTCCTGAAGCTCACTGCTATTTGAAAATGAAAGTTCAGTCAAATCCCTGTATGTTACACACAAGCTTTATAACTATTACCTAAAGAACAAAATATTCATTGAAGTCACTTTAAATAACAGTCACAAATTGTCCCAAGGTGCCAGGAACAATTTTAAAAGGATAAAGTAATATATTTTGCTGAGTTACACTGGGAATAACTTCACGCTTATATCACTTCTTTTACATTCAGTTCTTTTATACAGCAGAGATTAACATGAATTTGCATGTAGCTGAACACAGTGATAACAGCATTCAGCTTTCATGAGCCAAAAAGCTAGGATTAAGTCCTTTTCTCTTACTGAAAGCAACAGCAAAAGTTACTTTCAGCTAGGTTGAAATGCCAGAAGACAAAAACATCCTGGTTGCTTCATATTCAGTATTTGTAATCTGCATTTCCTCCTCCATGTCCCTGATGTATCCAGAAGAATTCACTTACACATGAGCAACTGTAAATAACAGGTTTTACCAAAATTGCCACTGGAGGAAGGGTGCAACACTCCTGTGGCAGACAGACCTTAAGGAGCTCAGGACCACCTGTCTTGGAAAATCCCTCATAAAGCATAAACATGGTATCATGTTCTCAACTTTTAGTCCTACGGTGTAGAAGAAATATAAACTATATTTGGATATTTTCTTATATACATAGTAATCACTAGGAATGGAGTAAACAGGTTTCCATACAGGATTTCACTGGTTCCTCGTTGGAGAGAAAACACTGTTTCAGCCATCAGGGTTTGCCGGTTTACAGCTTAAAGTTATCTTAGTGGGTTTACAGGCAGTGCCAAGGGCTGAGCCTGAGTGTTCAAGGCACAGACACTCAGAAAGGTGCTTTTTGTGGGGACCTCAGTGTGGCCCAGCTGCCACACTGATCACCAAGTCATTTTATAAATGACATGGAAAAGCTGCAAGTAGTGGCATCCTAAGAGAACTGCAAATTTGCCATTAAATGATGCCAACACATTCCTAGCCACAGGTAGCCCAGATTTTGTGGTTTACAGCAAAAAAGTTTATCTATTTCCTCATATTTTAAGGGTAGGTATTGGTACAGACTAATCAGATTTATTATGGGATTTGTGTGCATGAGCAAAAACTGGCACATTTATTTTTATTTTCGTATCAAACTGATCTCCCTACAGGAAAGACACTATTTTTGAAGCTCAAACCGAAAGACAAGAGATAAAATCATCCAAAAAAAGTAATAATACCCATCCCAACAGTACAACTTTGGTTGGTAAATCTGTACTGCAGCTGTATTATCTTACGTTCACTCTGACAAATTCTCTGTCTAGAATATTCACAATAAGATGTCACTCTTTGAAGTTACCCTTAAAGTGAGTGCCAAAGCAATTTACAGAAAAAACTAGGCCTAACATAATTTATTGAAGCAAGTCTTGGACAAGTTATTTGGGAAGAACCTAGTTTTTCTACTCATTTTGCTTATTTGCACACCAATGCCTAAAATATACAAACCCAAAGAACCAAGAGTTAAGCATAGCATGTGAAGTCAAAAACTTGTAAGACTTTCTGGCACCTTCTTATCAAAGAACAACCACTTCGGTTCCTCTGAAATAAGCTTTGCACTTTGGTGATGTTTTAAAGCCATCCATAAACAGGTTAAACAAGATATTAGGCTGTCCAATAACACAATTTAGAAATGCAAATACCAATGCTGAAATAAAAATGCTATTTTTGCCCCAAGCAAGAATCCCCAAAACCTGAACAGGTAAAGGACAGAAATATAACTAACTACTAATCACATGGGCACAAGTGATTAGTATTGTTGCTGCACAACAAGTCAAGAGGTTACCTGAAGGGAGCCTACGAGAAAGGTGGAGAGGGACTTTTTACAAGAGCATGTAGTGACAGGACAAGGGGGAATGTGAATTTGAATTGACAGAGAGCAGGTTTAGATTAGATATTAAACAGAAATTCTTCTCTGTGAAGGTGGGGAGGCCCTGGCACAGGTTGCCCAGAGAAGCTGTGGATGCCCCATCCTTGCATCCTTGTCCAAGGCCAAGTTGGACGGGGCTTGGAGCAACCTGGAATAGTGGAAGGTGTCCCTGCCCATGGCAGGGGGTTGGAACTGGATGGTCTTTAGGGTTCCTTCCAACCCAAACCATTCTGTGATTCTATGATACTCATTAAAATTCCTTTAAATTCTCATAGTTCATCAGGAAGTGTCACATTCCTGTATGACTGATGACCACAGACAGTCCCTTTCTCAAAGGACATGGGGATGTTTTGCAAAGGCAGAGGACAAAGCAGTTGAAATAAATACTGCAGAAACACAAGAAAATACCTGCACCACATTCACAGCACACCTTGAAATAGGTTCTACAGAGGGAAGGAGTTACTCAGAATGACATCCTGCCTTTCAGAAGTCTGTCACAGACAGAGAGAACAAACAGAAAGGGCTGTTCCTAAATGTGTCTGAGACAGATCCCCAGAGGCTCACACTCGGGAGAAAACACGCTCCTCTCAGTGATCCTCACAGCCCTGATGCAGAGAGTGTCACTATTCACACCACCCACAGTGACAGCCAAGGTCCCATGACAAAGGAAGAACGAAGTTGTAGCGTATCTGTCAATCAGCTGGTTATGAATAATGTCACACAAAGTGTTTGTCAAGCGCAGTTGAACCCGTCACTCACTCGGTGTGACACCTACCAGGTGATCTGGCTCCCAGGAACACGCTTTGCTTTGCAAAGATTAACTCTGTGCAGGTCAGAGCATCCCCTACAAGGTCACAGTCCCCAGGTGTAGAAGGTACAAGAACTCTCTTCCAGAAATACATCAGTCCCAGAGACTTTGCACAATTCCCATTTTAAACCGTTTCCTCCCACTTGAATTTATTTTTAAAACCAGGCCAACAAAAGCCACAAGACTTTGCAAAATCACTTTATAAACTCATTTGC
Organism: Manacus vitellinus; assembly: GCF_001715985.3. NCBI lineage: Eukaryota > Metazoa > Chordata > Aves > Passeriformes > Pipridae > Manacus > Manacus vitellinus. The sequence continues at coordinate 6,075,123 of NW_021939960.1, read as the reverse complement.
TCAACGCGTTCTGTGACGTGCATGTGAGCGCTGAGCACCTCCCTGAGCTGAGATGCACATTCCACCTTCATGGTTGCTCTCCAAAATCAGACTGTGGGGATCCACTGCCTGCAGAGCACCCGTGCTCTCCACACCCATATGCCAGATGAGGCAAATATGCCACGAGGGGAGCTTCGGGTTGGACATTAGGAGGAATTTCTTCACAGAAAGGGCTGTTAAGCATTGGAAGGGGCTGCCCAAGGAGGTGGTGGAGTCCCCATCCCTGGAGGTGTTCAAGGAACAACTGGACGTGGCACTCAGTGCTCTGGTCTAGCTGAAAAGAGTCACAGGCTGGACTCCATGATCTTGGAGGTCTTTTCCAGCCTAAATGATTCTGTGATCCTGAGGCTGTGGAGATGACCTGCAATGGTTGTCCATAACATCATTTCATCTGCTTGCAGCTCTATCAATCACTAAAAGTTGAAATTTCCTATGTCATTTATCTGGATACATCAGTAATCCCACTATTTTGTCGCCTCGTGTGCTTGCTCCTTCTCAAAATCCATTTGTCAGCAGAAAAATAATAAAAATAACCAGCTTATGCCTCTGACACCATGATTCTGGATCCTTGGAACTTATACACGATTAAAAAAAAAAAAACAAAAAATTGTACCCCAGAACAACCTGTAAGAGTTTATACATGCAACTACTCTGGCTTAGTTAATTCGACTAGTTCCTCCATACTAACTTGTTCTTCCAGGTTAATCCCCAACAAAGACCCGGCTGGATAACCGAAAGTTACTCCTCCTTAAAGAAACATTTACATTTCTATAGAAAGACCAGCATTTACAGCCCAGTGGCTCATTGGGCTGGAATGTGGCTCAGCAAGCTCAGGTTTGAAGCTGGCTCAAGAAAACTGCAGTGCTTTTTTTTCCTCCAGAGACCTGAAGCAGAAATTTCACATCATGCAGCAATTCTGGAAAGCTTTGCTGACACCATCCTGCTACCTTTACAAATCCCATTTTTTTCACTTTGAAATCACATGTTCTGGCTCTGTGAGACCCATAAAACGCTCAGTCCTGCTCATTACACTGACATTAAATCTACTTGTGAGATCAAGGAGTGTTTAAGTAAAACCAAGTACAGAATCAATAGGCAGTCAGGAAAATAACCACAGCATGAGCAGGTAGGGTGTTAGGAGTTCAATACACTGGAATTAGAGTGCCACCAAAGAATTCATGAACTAGCACATTCATCAGCTTTTTCACATGCCTAACAAGGTTTTGTTGGATCTGCACTTCCACAGCAAATTTTAAAATCATTAAAGTTTATTAACTTGAAAAGAGAATAATTGCAAGGAAGAAAAATTAGAAAAAAAGGGGAAAAAGGAAAAAGGTCACTTGGGACTTCCTCACGAAAAACATTTTCATTAGTTTGATATGACGAGAATGAGAGGAAATGTGAATTTTCAAACTGAGAGAGAGCAGGTTTAGATTAGATATTAAACAGAAATTCTTCCCTGTGAGGGTGGGGAGGCCCTGGCACAGGTTGCCCAGAGAAGCTGTGGATGCCCCATCCCTGCAAGTGTCCAAGGCCAGGTTGGATGGGGCTTGGAGCAACCTGGAATAGTGGAAGGTGTCCCTGCTCATGGCAAGGGGTGGAAAGAGATGGTCTTTAGGGTTCCTTCCAACCCAAACCATTCTGTGATATCCTGGATGCACCTTCTGTCCAGAAAGAGACTCCAAGAGCCAGCAGAAGACCAAAGATACACACTCTTCACATTAACACTAAAATTAAAAAATGGGGGGAAAAAAGGACAACAAAAAACCCAACAGTCTACAGCATGGTTGGGGGAATAGGAGCCAACCTCATCATCTCCTGAGTTGCCTGCTGAAATAAAACAGAGCTGTAGTACTTCAAGGGATTGAAATAAATAACTCAAACTGGAAGATAAATATTCATGTGTGTTTGCTTCATATACATCTCCTGAAAACATCAAACTGTTTCATCTCTGCTTCAGCAAGGATGAATCCTAATTGACTTATGGAATTAGGTTACCAACAACACTGGATCTAAAACATCTACAAAAATTAGCCAAGAAGTCAATTTAATTGGCAATTTAGATACCTGCTGTAATTATTATGCACTTAAAATCTCTTTAGCCAGAGAACAGTTACAGATGGCAGAATCCAGAAGAGGATTTTCTTTACCAAATTAGATTTCTTTCTTACTCCAAAGTTTGAATGTAATACCATCTTCCACCAAGAAGTCTTGGCAAGATGAAACTCTCTCTACATCCTCAGTAAGAAAAGGGCAACTTCCTTCTCAAGTTAACAAAGTGCAGAGAGGCTGAGTGATGAGGATCAACACAAATCAAACTGATTTATGGTTCTGTTCTCTCAGGAATACCAGCTTCTGGTGATACTTCACAGGAATTAGAGCCAACTGGAACTCTGCAAGTCTGGCTTTCAACTGAGGAAAAGCTACAAAATTTGTATCTGCATCAGAACAAATGACAGTAATTGTTGCACACACAAATACTGCCCCCAGCACAAACCTACAGTGCTGCTACCAGAGGTATTATTTATTGAACATAAAAATTGTAAAGATGAAACTGGACAGAAAATACCCTCCCAGCACAGTGCTCAATTACCTATGGAACCAATGGCTATTCCCCACTTTCTTTTCAACCAAAAATTCTGTTCTACAGCCAAGGATATTGGCTTGAATTTCCATAAATCTAATAAACAAACAGAACAAGGAAACTTGATTCCAGCAGATTAATATCTTCTGATGCAAAACGCTTCGCTGAAATTCCCACAAAACTCTAAATGTTCTCCTTTTTTAACACCACCTCAATATTTGAGACATTTTTCCACCTGAGAGCATCTGGTACAGCATTTCTTGGACTTTGTGACCTTCCCTTGGAAACTATTTCATGGCCCATGATTGTAAAATATGACAAAATTCCATTTTGCATTCCTCTCCACGCATGATGCAGAATGTTAGGTTTGATCATGAGTGATAAACCAGCTCATTTCTAAGCACATTGTTTAAAAAAAAAAAAATCATTCACTACTGTATTGTAAAACTAGTTACTTCTTAGTAGTTTCCTGAGGAACTGTTCTATCTTACAGAGATAAGGTGGGAAGTAATCAATAACTCCAAGCACAGTGACACAAGCGTCAGTAGATATGTAATTAATCATTTATGAACACTTCTCTTTGAAGGTAAAATTAAGGATGCTTCAGTATTTCCCATCACGATGCAACCACCCCTACAAATTGATCACTGAAGCTTATGAATATGAAGACAATTACAGCATAAAACATCACCGGAGAAAACCCCACTAGAACCGCAAAAAGTAGTTACATTTTTAAGTTTATAGATCTTCCTACTCAAAGGCACTTTTTAAGCTTTGTCTCTGTGGGCCCATTCTCTCCAGGCAAGTGCAGGTTTACATTTATTCTGTACAAAACCATTTTCACAGAGACTCTTAAATAATTATGATAGCAATTATATGACAAACAGAGCAGGAAGACAAAAGTGATGAACCCAGTGCAAAGCCCTACAGCATAAGAAACCATATTTTCATGCCTACCAACAACTCCTCACACACTGGAATTCTGCAGCACGAGCTCATGCACACAACCAGAAGACTGTTAAAAGAGTTTTAAGATGATACCACAAATTTACAAAAGCTTTAGAAAGTCGGAGTTTATGCTATGGGTGAATTTTATTTAAAGGTACATTTGTAGTAGATAACTAATGGATTCCAGTATAAGGTTGCTACTACGCTTGCTGTTGTCAAGAGATTAAAAAAATAAAATAAAATAAATGTTGACTTCTCAAGACAGGACAAATCTCTCTATTTAGAGTTCAGTTTTAGTAAAGAATCCACCCAACTATCTGCTCAATAACATTAACCCACTTGGGTAACAAAACGTGCACAGTACTTTGTTCAAAAGAAAGACCATGTAAACAAAGTTATTTGCATCTCTGAAGATCGGTAGCATTTTTGTTTCACTACTGGACAACCATTCAACAGTTTCATTGGTGCAAAACCTAGAAAGAACCCCACACAGGGGTCAGTTTTGTTCTCCTGACAAAGTTCTCATCTCAGTGAACACACACTGCTGAAGGGCCTGTTATGAACGGGCTGGTGAGGGAATTTCTCCACAGCCTCAACACACACAAGTTTTATAATTGAGAGTTATTAAAGGGATTCTTGTTCTCACTTGATTGCACTGACACGTTGCAGGGAACAGAGTTTACATCAGCACCTCAGTGGCCAGAGCTGTGGGTGAGTTAAAGAGCTGAAGTGAGTGATGAGAACCACAGACACCTCAGAACTCACACACCACCTTCAGACTTCCCATCACTGCTTTTAACTATCACAACCAAAACACAATGAGATCTATTAACAGGCTCTTTTGAGAGCATGAAAAAAAAATTACTCAGAAGAGTAAAAATATAATGAAGTTATGCATTCATGAAAATGCATTTCTTGAAAAATACCCTAAGCATGCAAACTTTACAAAACCCCAGAGGTTCACAGCATCCCAACAGCCACAACCTTTATCTCATCTGAAACTCTGGACAGCACAGCAAAGGAACTGGACTCCACCAGGAACACCACAGACCAAGGTTTCCACTCAGTCTAATGCCAAGCACAGAGCAAAAGACAGTTTAAGTTTTGGACTATAAAACCCAGAGGGTCAAAACTAAAAGGTTTCTGCAGCTGCAGGGACAATTCACCTTTTGTGCACCCTCCCTCCCACTAGATTGATAAACAACCCCAGGAAGACAACACTCTGCAGCCTCTGCATTTTCTGAATGGAGGCTGCTGTAATTTACTAAAAATCTGTCTCATTACGTGCACAATATGTGCATAATAACAATTATGTGCATAATAAAATATACTGAACTAAATCTAAAGGATCTGTCTGGACCAGCAAATGAATTTCCAATCGTAACTGTATTTAAGGGAAAGAAAAAAATCAAGTTTAAGGAAGCTTAGTCTATTCTTGTCTGTTCTTTCGTCTATTCTTGTAACTTATTGATCCTGAAAATTAAGATATTATCTTTGTGCACTGAATCAACAATACATTTTTTGAAGAGTATAACTGAACGTTATGGTAAGCCACATTTGACACATTCTAATTGCTTATTGCTCTCCTGCAACTTGCTATTACAAGCCTTTAAGGATACAAAATAAATAATTACATCATCATACATCTATCTGCACAGTAATTATCAAGAATTCAAGGATTGAGATAATGTATTCTGTAATTCCCAGTTCTATGGTGGTCTATTCCATAAAATAATAAAACCTATAAAAGAATTGTTATAATGCATAACCTATATTCTTTTGCAAGACTAAGCACATCAAAGTCCCATATCTCCAAAGTGGCAGATGCAGGGTGACCAACTTGTTCATTGCTCTCATTTTCCAATTTATTCAGCTTGGAGAAGGTGCCCCTGTGATCAGTTACATGTTCAAACTCAGCAAAAACACGAGCATTCCATATTTAACACATATTCTTTGCACGCCCGATTTTGTGCATTTCTTCCGAAAAACGTAAAGAGAACCAAACATTTTAGTTACTTCACAAAGAAGTGACTAAACACTAAACATTTTAAACATCATAGCAGTGTCACATACAGACATTTCTTGTATCTCCATGACTCAGGTGGCAAAACTGATGCTGAAGTGAAGGACTAGAAAAATGCCACCCTGCAAATGGAAGCCCTAGATATCAACCAGCATGATGTAACATTGCACTTGCTCAAGGACAAGTTACTTCAAATACCAAAGCTAATAACTTATCTGCTTAAAAATTCAGCGTACTTGCAGGCAAACCTTGCTTTCAAACAACGACACCAAAAAAAAAAAATCATCTGACTGGCACTACAAACAGTGGTTTAAAAATATAGCCTTATCAAAGCAAAAAAAGCCTGGTTGGGATGTTTTCCAGCCAACACTAAGATAACAGAAAGCAAAGCTTTCCACCTTTGTTCTAGGTCAGCGTGTGTGAAGTTCACACAGTAGAATTCACAAGAAGAAAGACTGAAAGAAATACCAGTTTCAATCACAAGACCTGTCAGCTTAAGCAAGTACGTATCATGGAAAGCAGTAACAGCATTAAAACTGATTTAAAGAAACCATCCAAGAGTGAAAATGCTCCTCAGTGATCAGTTACTGCCTAGAAGTCAGCAAACAAATAACTAAAACCCACACTTTTTCAGTATTGCACCAAACGAAACCTTTAACCTATCTAGTCTCCAACTACTTGCAGGCACGGGGTTTGTTGTCTAATCATCATTTTCTATCTCCAACTTTTGGCTTCTGTTTCTAAGATTATATTGGCACGGCTGAAGAACCAGTTCTGGAGGAAAATGCCACATTTATTCCTGGACAGCAGACGTCTCAGTGCTTCCTTTCCAGGACTCCCTGAAGTTACAGGTTCACCATGAGGTGCTGTTGGTTCAGGAAAACAACACTAAGAATCACTCCTGGTCTTATCCCAGACTGCCCTCAACTTTCTGTCACGTGGTCAAACATTCGCATGGCTTGACAACTATTTTAAGAAAAAGCTTTGTTTACTGTCACTGAAAACCCAAAGGGTTCCTTAGGGGAAAAATCACTGCTCGGAATTTCTTGCTTCCATGCTAGTTTAGCCAGTTCTCCCACTTCCATCCCACGGCGCAGGGCTTTATGTTTGGAAGTTACCCAAGTCACTGCTTCCAGACATTGCCCTGAGGTTTTACAAGGCCCTGAGCACGGTGGTGCAAAGCTGGTTAAGGTGACATGTACGTGGTTGCTCCCAGATGGCAACGTGAACGTGGAGTTACAGAACTTCGGAGGGTTAAGTTGGAACAATCCAATTTTAGTTTTTCCTGCATGCAAAGCTTTAGAAGAGGAAACGCCACAAGAGGAGTGGTGCAGTGATGCTAATCAACACTGCATATCCATGTCTCCTTTTTAGTTTTCCTGGGATCAAAACTGAAGGATCTGTACTTTAACAGAGCAAACTCACAGTAAATGGAAGCAATATCTGCTTGAACTCAACATGCTTTGGCAGATACTCCTGAGAGGAAACACAAGATTATGGCATACACAAAAAACAGAAGGTGATTTTGAACCCACATCTGAAATTCTGGCCTGCAAGTGCTGCAGAGTCCAGAAGGAGTCCTGAATCTGAACACACAGAGAGCACAAACATGATCAATACCCAGATTAAATAAATGGCAACATAACTTATACCTTTGCTACCATGCAGAAGTTCTGGTGGCATGGTATTTAAAAAAAAGCCTTTTTTCCTGCTATTTTTCCCATCTTGCTTGTCTCCCTTTCAGGAGCTCTGTAAGAGAAACATTGGGTAGGTAACTGAAGAACAGCAACAAAAAAAAAAAAGCCAAACTCAAATAAGCCCTGACTGCTCGCTGTGCTTCAGCTGTGGTTTAAAAGGCCCCTTGAGGCGCCCGTGCTGAGCTGAGCCGAGCCCAACACGCTCCCCTGGGGAACCGCCTGTCGCAGACTCCTCTGCTAAACCACCCAGCTGCAAAAGCAATCGGAAAAATGCAATAAAATTAGAAAAAGCCCAGCGCCGGGGCTGACAGAGCTGCGCTGACCTGCACCCTCTGCAGGGACAGCGACGTCCTTCAGCCCCCGCTCCCTGCCCGGCCACAAAGAGCCCGAGGGCTGGCGAGGGGGAACCGGGAAGGGCTCAGCGCCAGGCAGGGCTCAGCATCGGGATCAGCACCGGGAAGGGGCTCAGCACCGGATGGAGTCACAGCACTGGGAAGGGCTCAGCATCAGGCAGCATCAAAGCACTGGGCAGGATCACAGCACCGGGATCACAGCACCGGGCACAGCACCGGGCAGGATCACAGCACCGGGAACGGGGGGGGCTCAGCACCGGGTGGAATCACAGCACCGGGGAGGCATTCAGAACCTCACCCCAACACCCTCCCCCCTGCTGCCCGACTCTGCGGGATCCCGCAGCGCCCCAAGACCCCCGGGCGAGTCAAGGCCCCCCGCCCGCCGCCGCCGCCGCCGCTGACAGCGCGCCCCGCGGCCCACGGGGGAGCGACCCCCCCGCGGCCCACTGTGGGCGCTGCCGGGGGCGCGGGGCCCCGCGGGGAGCGCAGTGCGGCAGCCCCGACCCTGCCCTGCCCGCGGCGTTACCTGAACCAGCCCCGATCCCGGCTCCTCTCCCGCTCCGGCCCGCCGACACCGAGGCGGAAGTGCGGCCTGGCCGCGCCGCGGAGTGACGGGCGGCCCCGCCAATCGCAGGGCGCGGCCGCGCCCCGCCACGGCGAAGGCAGCCAATCGGCTCCAACTCCCCCGCTGGAGGCGGGGCGAATGCTAATGAGGCGCGGAGCGTCTCCGCCCCGGGCCGCGCCACCGCTGGGGAGAGAGCGGGCCAATGGCACGGTGGGGGGCGGGGATATGCAGATGAGACGGGATACCATGGAAGGCGTGGCTATGCAAATAAGGGTGGTACCGGCAGCCCCCGGGGCGCGAGGCCGCCTCACCAGGCGCGATCTGGGGGGTTGGTGCGGCCCCTCCTGCACGAACACAACGATGTAGCCACTCTTACCGGTTGTGTTTTGTGGGAAAATTGTACCCTCAGCCCCTTGCAGAGCGGGAACTTGGTCACCATAACGTCGTAGTATAATGGGTTGCTCTTTAATGACAAATGAAAGCAGACATACCCTCCTTATCTTTCACTGTTTGTCATTGTAAGTGGTGTCTCGAGGTTGGGCCCTGTAGCTGCACATGTTCTTGTGCACTCTGCTGCTTGATCAAGACTAATGTGAATTTAAATGCTGTTTTGGGGATTACATAACTCTCAGGCAATCCTTGAGGCACGTCACCTGTAGGCTACAAATGCAACAGTTCAATTTTCAGTTCCTTCCATCATCCTGGCATCGTCCTCCATGTCCTGCTGCTCCGAGCAGGTCGATGCACACCTCAAAACCCCAGAGAAATGCCCAACAAAGCTGTGTGCTGGTAGCTCACGGGTCAGAGTCGCTCCCTGCCCAGAGAGAAGCCAACAGGTGCCTTTCTTTCCCTCGCCCCAAACTTGCACTTGTTCGTGCACGACAGGTGACTGGAGGCAAGCCTGTAATAATCCCCTCCGCCTCAGTCATTACTGGCAGGGTAAAGCAATTGAGGCTGTTTGTAGCTGTTGGTGCAGGTACCAAAACTGTGAGTCAGGAGTTTAAAATGAATTTGATTCATGGCATTTCTCTCTCATGCAACACCTGTTCCGCTCTTTTTATTTACCTGCTTGTTTCTGAGTCTGCGAGGTGTTTGCTTCACATGCACACAGACTTCTGCCACGAGCGGGGGTTTGGAAATCTTTTCCGATGAAATGTCTGCGTTTTTTTCTTTTTGTACTTGAAAGCTAAGAATTGGCTTAAATCTCGTTGGAATCAGCAGCCATGACCTTAAAAAGGAAAAAAAAATATTAAAAATATCACAAAGCATGCAGAGGCCAAGGTGCTTTAGGAGATCAACCACAGAGATAAAAGCTTCCATCCTGAGGAGCTGGAAACCAACCTGGATGAAGTACAACTCATATCACTAACACAAAACATGGATATAATTGCTGAAGGAGATTTTCTTCTCCTCTTAAGTAGGAAATGATATGGGATGTTGGGAGGGTCCAGCACAAGAGCGAACAAAATCCACTCAGGATGATAAGGTGGAGCCTGAATAAGGAACGGTAGGGAGTAAAGGAGGGAGATGAGTCACAGAAACATTTATCCTCAAAATTATCTTCTCCTACCATTGACTCAGTTCTCAATGCAAAGCAAATATAGGGATTAGCACATTAATTCTGTAGCACAGAACTCGTTCGTCAGAGGTGGTTTTAAACATGGGAGGATGTTTAAATGGTTTTAGCAAGGGAATGGCTGCAAGGCTGGTGGGAAAAATCATCACAAAACACAAACCACTTCTTTGCTGCACAGCTCTCTCCTGCCATCCCCAAATACTTTCCTGGCACACTGTTGATTCTGGAGTATTGCTCACCCCTAGATGGGCTGACAGCTCCTGGCCATCAGCCACATGCTGACAATGTATGAGGCACAAATTAACTCCTTGCTCTGGCACAAACAGAAGGTTTTAAATGAAAATTCCACCGAGAATTTCTCACCCGTGTTGGGATTGAGGAGTGTTTTGGGGTTGGCACAGCTGTCTCCACAGATGTCTGTTGGTCCCCTCAATGCAGGTTGTTTTACCCCTGCATTCACCTAGGGGAAGCTGCAAGGTAGGTGTTATTGGACACATCTTTAGGGAATACAAATCTTTGGGAGCAGAGGATAATTTGCATAGTTCTAAATTTGGATACAAGATTTTTTTCCTGATTTTCCCAGAAAAAATTTTTTTTTTTTCCAGTGACCCCAAATTCAGCCATCCTGTTTTGGATTGCCCAACATTATAGGCTCAACATAAAGCACAGAAATATTTCTCCTGTGGCTTTTAAGCAAAGGCCAACAAAAAAAAGTAAGCATGAATTTATATTATTATTTTCTGACTGAGCAGGCCTTTGTCATGACTAAGCAGCTGATCTGGAAGAGTTCTCCAAAAGGATCATGGAAAGAGAAAACCCACTGATTAGATGGCCAAGAAATACCAAATTTGTGTAGCTGCTTCAGGTCTAAAATCACAAAACCACAAAATTGGACAGGGAGAATAATCTAATTCCGTATTTGTCTCTCTCCTGTACTGGCACAGTTACCTTTTAAAGGAGATGGCATGGAAAATTCTGCCTTGCTAGCAAAGTTTTGCAACATTAAAAGTAATTAAAAAGAGGGTTTATAGTGGAAAATATTGAGCAACTGTCTCAGGCATAGGTGTAACCATAAACTCCACCTATAATAAAGCCAACTGTTTCCCTCCTGTGGAGCAGCACCATCTGCTTAGAAAACTGATCCTAACAAACCTTGTCACTGCAGCAGATCCAGGAAACCAAAATTGCAGCAGAAGAAGGAAGGGAAAAATGGAAACCGAAAATCTAGAGATGCTGATGTAGAGATATTGCAAGGCAATGTGGCACATTCCAGCAGAAACACTGATTGTCAGCAGTCAGTCAATCACCTGTTGTAAACAGGCAGGGACAAAGGCCTCTTCCCTCCTCCTCCAAATCATCCAGTAGCCAAAGAAGTCACTCAGTCCCAACATGTTCAGGCAGGTGCCATGGGAAGCCCTTTTTAGACAATGACTCCTTGCCAGGGAGTTTCAAAACCAAACCCATTTTTATAGCAAGTGCTCCAGCATCTCCAGCTTGGTGCTGCACGTTCGTCCTCCACACCATGGAATTCCCAGCACACCGTGCCTTCCCAGCCTTTCAGAGACACAGCATTGTCCTTACAGTCCTGTGCCAAATGTGCTTGGAAACACTCCCAGGCCTGTTCACCAACAGCTTCACCTCAGAGGAGCACGGGGCTTGTCCACACTTGAGAGCTAATTTGGATTAAGGGAGGGTGTGAATTAAAAGCAGAGCAGGAATCCCAAAATATCTCTGGGCAAATAAGCCCCAAATTATCAAAACAATTGATTAAATGTGCTGTCAGTAATGGCAAGATCAGCACAGCCCACACTGCCTGGTGGGGTGGCTCTGGCTGTCGGGACAGGTACCACCTGACACCCACACTATGCCCACTTGGAGACCGTAATTTTCACATCCTATTCCCATCACACCGTGCCCGAGGCTGTGCAAACATGGAAGAGAAAGAAACTTTCTGCCTTAAAGGGTTTGCAAGGCTTTCTCTCTTCCCTGTGCCCCGATACGAGTGAGCCAGACACCACTTTGCAAAATGGGAACCATCCAAATCTTCCATAATCCGAATAATAAAGATTTCCTCCTATGGTCTAGCTCACCTCAAAAGACAGGAATTTTGAGTTCTATTGGCAGTGACAGTGTCTTTTGAGCTGCTGGCGCTGAAAGAGGGAAGATACTGTGAAAGAGCTACAGTCATATACTTATATTTAATATAAAAAAAGAGATTAAAAGAGCAGACATTGGTAACACTGATAAGGCTATAATGAAAAACACGGTAACGCTGAAACCACATGAATTTTAACCAGAATCTTGAAGAAAAGCAATTCAACAGAAAAAGGAATCCACAAATAATGAGGAACATGGCAAAAGCTGAATAAGTAGAAATAGCCAGTCTGTTAAAAGGCTGAATAAGCATGTTCTTTGTAAGGGCATGGAAAGGAAAAGACACAACAGCCTGTATCCTCCGCTCCAGTGATAATTTCCCTGGGAGGTGCACCCATTCAGCTGAGGGCAGTTCAGGGGCTGAGCCACTTCCCTCCAATACAAAGTAAAGTTTTTAAAATCTCTGTGGTCAAAGTTGTGAAAGCTTAAAAACTGAGTGCTGAGAGTACAAGGGCCTTTCCACAGGAAGCCAGAAAGCTTAGTAAAAAACATGCTTTGTCACAAAGTCTAGAAGGAATCAGAAAATCACAGAATTGTTAAGGTTGGAAAAGACCTTCAGGATCATCAAATCCAACCATCAATCCAGCATCACCACCTTGTTCACCACTAAAACATGTCATCAAGTGCCACATCCACATGTTTTCTGAATGTTCCCCTCTGCTGAATCCTAAATTCCTCTAATTCCAGGTATAACTCCTGGCACTGGAAACTCCCACACCTGGAGCTGAGTAGAGATGAGCAGGAGGTTGTGCTCGGGATAAAAATATGTGGGCCAAACTAGCTCACTTTCATACCCCGTATCACCTTCCCTGGGATGCAAGTCCATGGTTTTCTTGCACATCCGTAGCAGGGAAGATGAGGGTAGATCAGCTTTGACTCACAGCTTCAATCCTTCACACACTTGTATAGGATTTGGGAAGCTCCATAGGGGATACCATGGAACCCATCTTTTAGAAACCCCCTCCCAGTGAGGGCTGCCTACCCACAAGCTTCAGCCTGTGCTTCAGGAGCAGATCTGAAGAAACTCTATTTTCCCAGTGCCTGTGCACCATCACGCTGCTGCCAGTTGATCTGTCAACAATCAGTGGTGCTTTATATCCTAATAGATGTTTGTTTGTCCACAAGAACATCTTATTTAGAATTAATTACCACCTCTGGGTTTAGCTACGCGTACAGCAGCATGGCAAGTTCCCCTCGTACACTTTGGAGCACACTTCTCTCCAGGGATGGTAGTATTTCTATCAGAGATCAATTCAACAGCTCGTGTGAGGCTTCCTTCTGGAAATTCAAGTCAATAAAAGTTAATTATGCTTATTGATGCAAGATCAGAATTGACGTGTGAGCAAAACTTAACCTGCCAAAGTCCTTCCCTCTGTCTCCAGGATCTCATCCATCACAAGCAGCTGAGCAGCATGAGTGTGCACAAGGCAGAGTGAAGGGATGCTCCTCACAGACCACAGTATAAGGGATATTTCCATTTGGATACTCTCCACACTAAGTCAGAAAGTCAAACAGATGTTTGCTGCTCAGGTAATACAGAGGTGTTGCTGATGTCAGGTAAATTAATTTAATTATTTACTGGATTAGATATTATTGCTTCAGCAGCACCATGGGTGTTTCCCCAAGGCAGCACCACCTCCCTCTCCGTTTTGCTGGCTTTGTGGATGAACAGACAGCAGAGGAGTGTTCTCTCTGGCATGCACATGTATTTTTCAAGTGTTCCTCATGACACGTCTGCAATGTGCCCCATAGCACAGGGCAGAGCCACCAGACCAGCAGGGTTCACAGTACAAGGACAACTGCCCCGACACCCAGGGTGCCACCTCCTCACGTTGCAACACAGAGCTCAGGCATCTACTGATGCTGGGAATTGGCTCAGGACAGTTCAGCCCTGCAATTTTGTCAAAAACCCCTGGATTTTAACCCTATGACTTGTGGCAACCAGCAACACCTACAAAAAGAAAACAAAACATTCAAAAACAAACAAACAAACAAAAAAGTCCCCAACCAAACAAAACACCACCGTGTAAAGCAAACTGTCAGCTTTTTTCCTGATACACTATAGACTGTTCCAAACCAATTCAGCATGTAATTTTCTTCAGCTTTGTAAAATTGGCACCTTTGATCTATCAAATATTTATATACACATATTACTTGCTGGGACAGTCTCCTGTACTGAATGTAACAAAGTCCTCGCTACTTGTCCCTAAGCAACCACTAGAACAGACTAATTAGTAACTACAAATTCACACATATCCATCAAAACAAGATCCAGACTAATTTTATGGTGCTTCAGTATCTTCTGTGCTTAAAAATCAGCATCTCAACTTCCCTCCAAAAAATGATACTGATTTACAGATTGGTTTTAAAAATAAGTATAAAAAAGGTCTCATCATGAAGTTCCACCAAAAAAAAAAGTAATAAAATAGATAGGATATTTGAGCATGAACAAAAAGAAGAAAACCAGATCCTGTCCCAGATCCTGTCCCAGATGGAGTTGGGAAATTTGGCTCTGGATCTGAAGGCTGCTACACAAGAAAACCCCGACAGGCAGACAAACTAATGTGCCTCCCTCATCAGCTTCTGTGTCAGCTACAGCTGACTCTATTTACTTTTAGCCCAGAGGAGGAACTGGGAGCAGAAGAAAAAGAAAAAACCTTCATTGATATTCACAATGATGTCTTACATGTCCAGCATTATTTTTGTCCAAGGGAGCTCTTTCAGAAAATAGGAGAAAACAAGTGATGAGGTGGAAGAATGGCTGTCAGAAGGGAAGAAAAGACCCTGTTGTGGAGGAAGGGGCTTGTGTTACTCTGTATTAAAGTACCATGAATCATTTTGGTTTCTGTGTGTATATTTGGTATGAGAAAAGTAAGGTGGACTCAGTCTGGGCACTGTGAAAAAACAGTGGTTTTTTACCCTAAATAAGCTAAATGCCAAATTAGACATCTCTAATGATGAAAGCAGATAGGTTGGAATTGCAGCTGGCAACAGTCTCCTCACCCTGATGGCAAAAATCCCTCCCTGTCCCCATTTCCACACAAAATAAGTGATGTCCTGAACCCAAAGCACAACCCTGCTCCAGACCATGGGTGGAAATCCAGCCACTGAGCTTTGGCAAGACAGAACTCACCCCTGGGTGTCTGCCTGGCTGGGCTGGCCATGTCAGCATTTCCCAAGCTCCGAGCCCGAACACCCACGTTCCTGGCCATCCATCTGGCCCCACAGCCGCGGGCAGGCAGCAGGAAGGAGCCCTGCCAGCTGGCTCTCTGCTAAGGGTTTCCAGCAGAGCTCTGCCTGCCTTGCTGCCCAGGGTCCCTTTCACATTTCCATTGATTTTCCCATCACCAGGGATGGGAACCGGGCTAGAGGGGAGGAGGGGGAGCTCCTTTACCTGTGCTCAGCCGCTCTGGATGCAAAGCACACTTCGTATTTTTCAAGCCCTGTCGCTCAGAAGTGGATTTTGAAGGTCCTCTCTCCTCATTTACACATAGGAAGAGTTTCTCCCTGACTGACAGAGCTCAGTTTTGGCATTTACACTGGTGAGAATCATGTCCAAGAAGACACGACTCCCAGGAAACTTCCAATTGACCAAGATGTGATTCATTGGTAGGCTCTCACTCTGTGAATTAAAACAGCATCACAAAAAAAAAAAAAAAAAACAAACACTGAAACCCCCAGGCTCTCTGGCAAGCAAGTGCCCCAGAAGTCCTGATGTGCTGGTGGGGGATGGCCAGGGCTTCTTACCAGAGCTGCTGCAGCCCCTCAGGTGCAGACCTGGGGTCTGCTGATGGTGCAACTCAAACTGGTCCCAGTAATGCCTCTCCAGATACAACCACTTGTAATTTGGCAGAGGTTTTGCTCTTTGAAGCATGGAAGCAGAAGGAGTGAAGACTGGGGCAAAAAAGAGTGGGGTGAGGAGGGGACCAATGAGCCTCCAATTTCTTCAAATTAGTCATAAAAACATAGGATAGTTTGGGTCAGAAGTTCTGGTTCTATCCCCCTTCAATGAGTAGGAACACCTTCAACTAGACCAGGTTGCTCAGAGCCCTGTCCAACTTGACCTTGAACCCTTCCAGAGATGGGACATCCATCACCTTTCTGGAAAATTTGTTCCAGTATTTTACCACCCTCATTGTTAAAATCTTTTTTCCTTATATCTGTACTGAGTCAACCCTCTTTTAGTTTAAAGCATCACCCCTTGTTCTGTCACTACAGGCCCTATTAAAAGTCTGTTCCAATCTTTCTTGTAGGTCCTGGAAGGCTGCTATAGGGTCTCCCTGGAGTCTTCTCTTCTCCAGGCTGAACAACCCCAACTCTCAGTTGCTGTAGACACAGAACATCCCCTCTGGAAGCACAGAGCAGAGATCTGGGTGGATTTCAGGCAGGAGGAAGGATGAACCTCAGAGGGAATCCCAATTTCTGCCTCCAAATTGAAGTCTGGAGTGAGGTTTGTTGTGACTTACCATCATCTCTGCCTTGTCAAATCCCTTCACTCACGCAGGGCCTGCAGCAAGGTGGATTGCTTTCCTGGATTATTCCTCTTCCCATCTATTCAACAAACTCAGGAACTGGGGTGCATGGCCCCAGACTGTGGCCCCATGGATATCCCAGCACTGCTTCTCCAGGCAGCTCCAGAGGAGGGTCTCCTGCACGTGTCTGTGTGCATACAGGGAAAACCAAACACTCAGAGGTGACTGGAAAGTCAGGAAAGTGATGACAGGGGCTGGGGAACAGTTTTCATCCCACAGGTGTGAGCAAGGGGTGGTCACAACCTCACTTGAGGTCCACCTGATGATGTCCAGCAAGCTCAATCCTCTATCCAGTTGTAGAGGGGAATAGATTACCCAGGAGAGGGACACTGTGAAATTTGTCCTTCCAGATTCACAGGCACCGAGGTGACAAGATGAAGTGTTTGGAAACTAGACAAAAAGCCAGCCCTGGCCGTGCTCAGATCAGCTCTGGGGGTTCTTTCAGCCCAGAGAGGGATGAGTCCAGAGTGTCTCTATGCCAAGGGAGGAGACACAAGTGCCCTTTGAGCCATGGTGAACTTTATCAGGTTTTTAGTAGGAAAAAGACATTGTCTGTTCACAACAGCAGCCTTGTGAGGCTGCACATGCTCTCACTGCTTCGGGCACACAGAAGTGGAAGGGCTTTTTCCTGTCTTTTGTACGTGCAGCCGCTATTTAATGTAAATGTACTTAGCAGAAACTGAATAACTCCCACGCCAGTAATTTTATACCCATCCAACGTTTAAATTATGAATGCAATAATCTGCAGCACCACGACTTACAAGGCAAGGCTAGAATTCCCGAGGCAAGAAAGGTCTATTTTTAGACCTTTCAAGCTGAGATTTTTTTACTAGATGTAGAAATTTCCTTCCTTCTGCTGCTATGGGTGTTAATTTGCATTAAAAGTTTCGGGGTTCTGTTTTTCTGAGTTTTGGGTGGCTCCTTAGGAACATTCTCCATCTGGACTGTAACCTGGCTCAGGAGTGGTGTGTGCCCTCCTGTGCTGGGATCATTCCAGCTTTAATCCGGTGTATTTGGCAGCGGTTTTACAGTGCTGCTGTGGACAGATTTCAGGGAAGATGCTCCTGACTCATAGTTGCAAATACTGTTTAAATTCATTGGCTATTTTCTTCTCTAATGTTTTTTGAGGGTTTTTTTTAATATTGCAGGGACTTGGTGTTTTATTTGGTGCTCTTCTTCTGTGTGTGGTACCCAGGAGAGACCAAAACACAGTACAAAACTCTTGTTTCCCACCGTGTGTGGCAATAGCAGAAAATAAATGAGAAAGAGAGGAGGATCAGATACACCCCAATAATCAGAAGCTCCTTTCTGCTGGGCCCCACGAGGGATCTGTGTCATCCAGAGCACAGGGGCAGCACTGGTCCAGGATGAGCAGCTTAGGGTTGGATGATTTTTGCATCACACAGAGCTGTTTGTCAGCAGGGCTCATAATAACTGCCTGGCGAGATGTGATGCTCTTTCCAAATCAGGACTGTGTACCAATGTTTTCCATGCCAAGCTCTGTCTGGGATTACAGTAGGGTGAGAAATCCCAGCCCTGGCACTCTCTTCTCTTGACAAATCACCCCACTGCCATTTCTTAATCAAATGCTGCCAAAATGGGAGCACTAATACCATCCTGCCTGCCCAAACCCAGTTGTGTGGCTGTTTGGTGGCAAGAGTTAAGCACAGCTATTTTACTTCTTAATACCTCTATGGACCATGTACAGAAAAAGATGCTAAAGCCATGAAAGGCTCTAGCAGAGTAGATGGACCTTAATTTCCTCCCCTCTGCAAAGCAATGTACTGCCTTCCCCGATGTCATCAGGCTTTGCTTGTGCTTGGGGGAAAAAAAAATAAAAACAGAAAAAGATTGTGGCAGATGGAGATGCAATTCTTTTAAAACGTTGTCTTTTTTGAGAAGAAGCAGCAACAAAAATTACGTGAAGATCAAAGAGAAAAGAGGCTGTGCTCAAGGATAACTCAAAAATAATATGGGGCAGTTGCTGAGCAACTCTCCAGTGCAAAGTATTGCTATTTTCTGGTACCTCTCCTCATCTGCACAAGAGGGATGGTGTCTAGTACTAGTCAAAGGAAAAGTCTGTGTGATTGCCTGAGTACAATTAGATCTAAGGTCTTTGCAAACAGGTCCTATCAATCAACATCAAGCCATTGATCTTACATATAAAGCACTTATTGAAAAATAAATTATGGGTTTTTTTTGATCTAATCAACTATTAAGGGTTCTTTTCTTCCTTTTTGAGGCTGAGTAAATAAAATTCTTCCATCAGAACTTGCTTAATAATTATGCTGGACACACAGTGGACCAAATCCTGAGTGTGAAGCAAAGCGATGACTCAGAAACCAAAGGCTGATTTCTTTTTCTCTGGTTGTCTTTTTTTTTTTCTTTTTCTCTTTTTTTTTTTTTCTGTTGGAATAGCTATTCTTTAACCAGGCATTCACACAAGTTGTTGCACAGTGCTTAAATGCAGTTCCAATAATCAGGGTATTGTCTGTTATCTGCCTGGAGCTGAGAAGCACAGATGCCACAGGGATCTGCCTGCTGCAGGGTGGTACCCGAGGACTTTACCTTTCTCCTCTCAGAGCTGGTTCATCCTTATCCTGCTTTTGTGTGCTTGCTGGCACTGGGTTCCAGATGCAAAAATGCTTTTGTCCTCCAAGGAGGGGCAGTGAGCATCCATCTCTGGAGATCCTCCAGCATCAAGATTGCACTCAGACTATCAGATGGCACGTGGCCTCGGGAAGGGCCCAGAGGGGCAGATGCCATGACAACTCCATAGCAGGGCTGGGCCCCAGGTCAGGTGGTCACCATCCTTCCCTCCTGCTGGGGTCTCTGGGGAGATGTTTAGATCTCAGATAACCATGGAAATATGTTGCTTCATCTCATTTTGTCACAGAAGTGAATAAACCTGAGGCTTGAGAAGGTAAAGAATTAGCAAGACTACCTTGGGGCTGAGGCAGGTGGGATGGGCAGGGAAGCAGGTCTGTATGTTCAGCTCTCTGCCAACACACATCTGGGGTACAAGGCCATGGCCCCCAGCCTGCAATCCCTTGTCACACAGAGAACAACACAGAGGAAGAGCCCAGAGCTCTCCTGAGCTCCACTTAAGCCCACAGAAATGGGAGGACCCCACTTTTCCATCACCAGCAGAGCAGGATGGAGCTGGGACTCAACACCTCACTGTGCACCCCACTGGGAAGAGTCCCTGTGAGAATTTACACCAGAGGTGTCTAATATTCCTTGTCCTCAACTTCTCCTACCTCAGCCACAGGATCAGGGACTTACCAAGACTCTGCACAAGGACTTCTCTCCAGGGGACGAACCTTAGGCAAAGCGAATGCTTGACCCACAGTGACAGCAGTGTGGCAGAGCTTGCCCTGTTATTTCCCATGGTTGTTTTTTTTAAAAAAACCTCTTTGAGAGCCCCACAGCCAGCTCAGCTCTGCCTCTTGCATGCTGGCAGGTTGCCACCCTTTAATTAAGTCTGCTGTTAGGTCTAACAATCGTGGCAGCATTTCAGGGCTGTGGGAATGGATGTAGGAGATCAGGTGTTTGCAGAGCTGTGTGGTGACTTGGATGTTCAGGCTAATATACCAGAGTAATAGTGTTGATATTATCATCCTCGCTGGTCAGATCCGGCCAGGCCATGGAAAAACTCCTTTGCCTGCAAGGAAGGGGGCAGCCGGGAGCAGAGAGTGTTGGTTTGAAACCCAGCTCCTCACATCATGGCACAAAAGTGATGCCAGAGCCCTCTCTAAAGCCCCCTGGTACCAGGGTGAGTGCCCACAGCATGGAGCCAGCTCAGCAGGCTCAACATCACACTCACCCTGAGGAAGGGGCAGCTTTAGCACCTCTCACTGCGCTGGAAGCCGGACTGTGGCTCAGGTGTGGATAGTTTTGCCTCCACTTCTGGCTGCTCCACGTTCAGCAGCTCAAATTCTTGTCATTCCCCGCATGCATCAATAAAATCAGTCTGTGGCAAAGTACATTTCAGTGTTATGGAGCCTCTTTCTTGCGAGTCACAACTTGATTTTGGTGCATTGTTCAGTCTCAGTTCTCCTCCCGCAGCCTCCCGGGAGCAGAGTCTGTTCCTCTCCCCCCACGCAGCTGCTGCCCTTGTGCAACCCCAGGATTGAGTTCCAATGCCCCTGTGCAATGACTGTGCACAGGACACAGGGGCGAGGCACAGCCGAGTGTGTGCCCATCCCAAATTCAGGCTCCAAGCAGCCACCGCACTGCAGTTCCCTGTCCCCACAGCCAGCCGTGCCCTGCAGTGTGACAGCTGAAGAGGTGCTGTGGAAAACCAGCCTCCCGATGCAAAACGCGTTGGGATATTGGCTGGGATGTGGGACTCTGCCACCACCAAGTGATCAGCGGGAAGAAGAGGAGAGAACAGCCCGCTCCAGGCGGCACTTGTGTGACTGCAGGCTGGTGCACAGCACCCCGCGATCTGTATTCTGCCTCTTGATCTCCCTCAGCTGTATCCTCCTGCCCTGGAGAAGCTAATTGCTCCCTCGTCCCCACAAGGCAGGCTGATTTGATCTGCTCTGCTCTCAGATAATGCCATAAGACAGAGCCCTGCTGCAATTAAACACTTTCCCCGTTCTATGCTAATGAGAAGCAGGAACAGAATGCACAATGACAGATAATTAGAGGCGAGCAATTATAGACACAATCCTCTCTCCTCCTTGTCCTTGCACTGTTTTTTCCACTGTTCCATACCTTGCCGTGAGCCTGACACAGTGACCAGAACTGTGAAGACGATGAACAGAGTAATAGAAAAGCTCTTTGAAGCAAATCCCTGAAGCTCCTGATCATCCCTTCATGACGTGCTTCTGCAGGATTACCAGCCAGGGCAGTGAGCAAGAGGTCATCTTCAGCTGGTCTGAGCTGCTGAAATTAGTATCATTAGAAAAAACAAACTTAATCATGATAATTGAATTAAAGAAATATTATGGAATATTCCCTGCTTGTTTTCAAGAGGGACTGTAACTTGCTAAAACTTTTTGAAATCCAGATACCGCAAATAGGAACTCATGCTCTTTCACAATCACTTACCTTTCTTGCTCAATACCAAGTATCTATTTAGGAACTGTTTCTCAAAACACTGAGCACTTTGCACAATTAATTTGTGGAAGTCTGTTGTGTGTGCTGATGCTCAAAAAAGGGCTGTGACAGGCTGAGGAGATCACATGAATAAAGTCATTATTTTGTGGAAACAAATAAGCACATTTTTATGCATACAATCCCAGGAAGGATTGCTTAGAAATTGGTGAAGTGCTTTAAAGCAATGCCATAATATTCTTAAATGCCAAGTGTCACATGAAATGTTATTCAGAATCAATTCCCTCTCCTTCCCAACCTGCCTGCAAGTAAGTGGGATCTGCAAAGCCTGGCTGTGGGTGTTGGGAAAAGCATCAGCTGCGCATGATGCATTATTAACAGCTGGAATTATTAACTGTTTCAGAAAGATGTTCTGTGCCTCTACACACAGTGGTTTGCAAAATTATTTGGGCAATTCATCCCTCCCTTTTTTACCGAACCATGGCACGCTCTCAGACAAAAGTGACGGACAGCAGAAAGCAAGGAGAAAAGGGAATAGCATCTGAAGTGACAGGCAGTGCCTTTCCAACAAACCACCTCACAGTGTTAAAGCAGAGCAAGACAAGGGGAAGTTAAGAGAAATTGCACCGTGGTCCTAACTGGAAGGGTGTGGCAGGGTGGTGGGATCTGGGCCCCTGTGAGTGGTGAGGAGGGCGAATGTCCCAGCTCCTCACTGCCAAAACTTTTAGCTGCCAGGGAGATGCTAAAGGCACCCAGTCCCAGTTTGGTCCCCTCCTCTATTTCCAGTTACCCTGGGTGTGCTCCTCTGGCCAGTCCCAGCGGTAGCTCCAGGCAGCACTTCTCTGCCCATGGGAATGCCCATTGTATTTTGTCTTCTTTAGCATCTGGTTGGGAAGTAAGAAGACCCCCTCTGTTTAGAGATCAGATAATACCCCCCAGCCCCAAGTGAGCTGTTTTCCTGAGCCCCAGGAAAACTTGGCATCCTCACCCCACGTTCAGGTCTGAATAGCATTTCTAATTTTGCTGCTCTTCTCTTTTTTCCAAGCAAATTACTGAGGAATCCTCCACCCTCCCAGCACCAACCCAGCCTTCATCAGATAATACTACCTGCAAAAACTGTATGACAGAGCTTTTTGTGTGCTTGACATTCATTTTCAGACTTCACAGTGTCTTATAGGCCCCAGGAAAGAAAGGAAAGAACAAAAGAGACAGGTGGGGAATTATTTTTCACTTCCCCTGCCCTGCTAGCAGGAGATGTTTCTCAGCCTCTGCATGGAGGAGAAATACGGGAAGCAACAGGGAAAGAGAAGTTTCTGTGGCCACTGGTTTTGGGATAAGTAGGTGTAGTTTGTCCTGCAGTCTAAAAGGAGACCTGTCTCCTACATCCCCCAAATTCTTGCTCCTATTCTTGCTCTGGCACTACACCATGCAGGAAAATCACTGATTGACCATCGTCCCCTGTAGATGCCAGATCCAACCAGTGATCCTGCCATGCTGGGGCAGAGAACAACCAAGAGGATGACACTAAACACCCTCCAGAAGGAAGACCCAGCTCCTGCACATCTTGTTTTCCTACAGCTCCTGTGTGATTCAGACCCTTAACTTACCCCAGAGGTGTCTAATGTTCCTTGTCCTCAACTTCTCCTACCTCCAACACGGCTGCACTCTGGTTAGGTAGAGGTCAGCCCCAGCAGAATGTGATTACTTACTGCAGAGAGAAGGACTTCCAGTTTTTCTTTTTCCCGTTATTTGTTCCAGGATGTTCTTAACTCTCCTCAGATCACAGCAGCTGTTACATCCAGTGGCAGCTCTGCAGCGTTTGGGGTCCCCTGAGACAGCTTAGCTGAGTGGTTTCACAAGAAGAGGAATCTCATAATTGCAGTCAGGAAAATGAGAATCCTGTTACTTACAGCCACAGAGGAATGGGCCAGAAACCTCAGCAAACACCAGCTTGGCTGATGAGATGGATTTTGTTTCTAAAACTCTGCTTGCTGCAAGCCAGCCCAACAGAGAGACCTGCTGGAAGTTTTACCTCCCCTCCAGATCCAGGAGGGCTCTGGTCCCTTTGTCCCATACTATCTTTGTCTGTACAAATCTCATTCCAAACAACTGGCTTGTCTAGAGGCCAAACCAGCTCCAGGAAAAAAGATTTTGGCTTGGAAGAGGAAGACAGTAGATAACAGCACAGGCAAAAACATCCTGAGCATCGCTGCGGCTTCGCCTGTGGTGAGCTGATGCTTCCTAAATGCTTTGTCTTCCTCCTGTCACCATGTCCCTTTTAATTCCTCTTCCCCATGCTTTTGTAGTCAGATGCCTGACACAGTCTCTATTAGTCTCTGCTGCCTTGTAACAAACATCAAAAGGGAGCCTGAAAAGAAGGTGTATCAGAGATCAGGACCCAGAGCAGTCGCTAATAGAAGAGAATACATTAGGCACACCGAGGTTCAATAGGAAATACATTTTCCATCTGCCTTTGTTAGACAGATCTAAGGGCAGGCCTGGCGTTGTCACAGGCAGCCAGAGATAGGGTTGAGACAGGATTTTTTATGAGAAAAGCCAGGAGTCAGGGAAAATCCTTGTACAGATGAAGGTCTTCCTAAATTAGACTGATCTGGAGACTGTGGGTCAGGCTTTGGAAGGCAATGGGAGGGCGGGGGGATCAACTTCCCTCTGGTAACAAACTCATAACTGGGGAGCTGAGCAGAATCCAGCTTGTTCAAAAATGGAGAAGGGTCAGTGGCTCCTAGGGCATGGGACAGGGGACTCAGCAGAGCTGATGGGAGCTGGAAGGACAGAGGGATGTCATCCCCTTTCCTCAGGAAGGGCACCTTCCTCCGGAGAAAATGAGCTTGCTAATGCTGAAGCTGTTGGACATTATAGCCTTTCACAGGGTGCCCTTGAGGAGGCTTTTAGAGACACAGACACTTGAAATTCCTGCTAACAATGTCAATAGCAGCATCTCCATGAACTTTTGCCTGATCTTCACCTGCAGAATGCCTCGGGAAGGTTCTGTGGGTCAGCCCAGGTTGTTTGCCTGACAAAGGTGCCAGTCACAGCCCGTGACCATACAGACACTCTTTGGACAGGCAGTTTTGGTCCAGCCAAGCCAGTGCTGCCTGAATCTCTGCTTGTACCTCCCCAGCTTGTAAACTCCTCCCTGGTAGCACAGCAGCGTTGTCCTGTCCTCCCCTCTCTGTCAGCACTGTCCAGCAGCCTGGAGACACCAGGCTTCATTATCAGGGCCTTCACAGAAGCCAAATGGTCAAATAAACAAGCTAAAACTAGCTACACTGCTGATTTTCCCAATCTCAGGCACAGAAATCTTGTTTGCTTTCCGCTCTCCAGAAAAATATGTTTCCTTCTATTCTGTGTTGCTTACACAACCACATGTGCTTGGAGAAGAAGTATCAGACAGGAAATACAAGGTTTGACTTACAGAAAAGCCCTTCAAATACTGTGCCTGAAGAACCCTCCAGCTTGTAAGACACCTGGTGGGAGTGTTTGGTGTCAGCTTCTGCTCTCAACTGCCTTGGCATGACTCTGAAGGAACTCTCTTGGTTCAATTCAGTTGGGCAGAGACAAGACTAAAGTTTTCTATATTTCTGTTTGGAAGTAATCTGGCAAAATAAGGGCTCTGTCACCTTCCCTGATGCAATCACTGAATTAATGTATTTGCATCTTTATAAGAGGGAAGAGAACTGGGCCCATGTTGAGCAGAGATAATGAATTAAACTGAATTAAATTTTGATACATATTAGAGATATGTTAGTTACTATATAAAGTAATATACTTAATTAGCCAAGGAAGTCTGTTAAATATTACATAAGGTTACCAATGAGTTCCCTGCCTCCAAGGCCCTGCAGGAAGCAAGGGAGCTGACATTTGTAGGTCTCCTCACACGAGAACCTGGTGGTAGCTCTGAAGAAATCCATGGACTCCACAAGTGGGCTTAAACTCTACCCCTCTAATTGCCTAGTGTTGTGAAGTTTTATAAAGTTTGATGGAATGCTAAGGAGCACACTGTGCCACAGCTCATTTCTCTACAGCTGCTCTATTTTCCATCTGCCTGGGAACTGCATTGGCTTCAATTAGAAATTTTTTAGTCCTCCCCAGATGTCCTCTTGTCACTCATAACCTACACCACTTGCTGCCATTAAGGGTATTAGGAACAAAGTCCAGCCTTGCCTCTTAAGCCATCCCCTGATGGAATACCAATTTTAATGGATACTTTTTCAACAGAGCTTTAACATTCACTTCTCCATGTGGTAAAATGCTTCCAGCATCGTTGGTAGCAGCTGCACATGGATATCATGTCTTGATATTCAGACCCTGCTGTCTCTCTCTGAAAACATGTATTGGTCTTAACAGCAGCCACCAACTCAGTCCAAGCTGACAGATGTAGGATGACTTTTGGTTTTATTCCCTTTGTACTCTGAAATTTTCATTTCAAAATACAATATTGAGTTGGCCTTAACAAGAATCGGGTGTTTGATCAGACAGTTACTTCATTACTAATGGCATTACTCATCCTGCTCTGAGGTGTTTTCCTCCCCCAGAGTCACTAAACTCAGCATTTTCCTGCTCACAAAACTGCTTTGGTTTGCACAAGGATAGAAATGTGACTTTCTCAGGTGACAAGGTGATTTGTAACTTTAAGGAGTTAGTTCTCAAGAATCCAAAAACAGTCACAGCAGCCTGGGACAGGTCTGACTATGAACAGTCTCCCTGCAGTACAGGATGCATTTTTGGACACCTGGGGAGTTTGGATTTGCGGGTTACAGCTGGAAAGAGAGAGAAAGAAGAAAGGAAGGAGAGGAAAGAAGAAAGGCAGGAAAGGAGTGAAAAGGCACAGGACTTGTTCTGAACACAGATGGACACACACTGTGCCTAGATGGGGACAATTCCCCTCCAGTTTTTGTGGTCCTTCTCAGGGACATGGTGGCTTTGCAGCCACTGGTGCTGCTCAGGGCAGCTCTCAGCACGTGCTGATTTGAGAGTGGAGATGTTAGTGCTTTCCCTACCTTTGTGAAAGCTGGTTCACAGGGTATTTCTCAGCATTTTTAAGGAGATCCAGTCATCATTGTTTTTAGCTGACATCAGACTTGCTCAATTACGTCCCTTGCAGCATGGTAAGGAGGAGACATTCTGCCACCAGCAGAAGCTGTTTTAACACCTGGCTGAGCAGTGGATGAAGCACATCCAGCAACTGATTTCATCATGTCCCATCCAGGTTTGGATTGCCGTGCTGGTTGTCAGTCCTAATAGCTCCCAAAGTTTGGACAGACAAGTTGCTGTTGAGTTTGTTTTAAAAAGAGAAAAATATATCAAAGAGTATCATTTCACTGGAAAGGCATCTCCAGTATGAGAAATGCTCCCCTGGCATTTTCTGTGTCCTACCCACTGATGCTACATGTAAAATATTTATAGTGAGGGTTCGTGCTGTAGCTTTGAGGTCTGGCAAAGCAGGAGCTTAAGGGCTCCTTTTGCCCTCAGCTGCTCTGGAATCTCTTTTCTCTGCCATCTGCCCTTACCCTCACCCACGTGTTCTGGTAACTTCCAAGGGGATCTCAAAAAAGGGAATTTTCCCAACAGAATAAACATTTCCCATGATGAAAGGCAGAAGAAAAGGAAATAAAACAAAGGGACGGGTTTCATAGTGACAGATACTTGTACGAATGCCAAAGCACTTTCAACCCTCATCAGTAAAGATGTGAACACAAAGAGGTTTTTTAATCATCTCTTTCTTTAAAGTTTGTTTCACAGGCAAACTGGCTCCCTGGGACAGAAGTAAGCAATGGAAAAACTATGATTTGTGCATAGCAGTTACAACACTTCGTCTGGGGGTTTGGAGCTTGTGCTGCCTTCAGCCCTGCAGATCCTCACTGCCCCTGGAAGGGCAAACTCCTCAGTGTGGAAACTCTGCCTCCACGGAAATGGAAAGACAGCCACAGAACGAAGAGAAGGTGCCAAAAAACCTCTTGTTTCCTCATTAATGGTTACTGATGCTAATGTGTCTTCTGATTTCCATAACCCCTGATTTCAGGACACAGCTGTCTTCCCTGTGTGATTGCAATGATGCATATCTAAACCTGTACCAAAGTGCAGATTCCTCCACGGAAGGTTGGAAGGACTCAAAATAAGCAGCCCTCCAACAGCACTGGAATCTATTTTTACTGATCTATAAGCTTTTTTCCCCTATGATTTCCCCACAGAATCCAGGTTTGTGGCAGCTTCATGTCAGACAAGCCCATGTACTTTTCAGTACAGAAAGGAAGCAGACAAAAGAAGACATTTTGACTGTGAGGGCAGTCTGGAACAGATTGTCTGGAGATATGTTATGGAGTCTTCTTTGCTGGAGATATTCAAACCCTGACCAGACAAATCCTGGGCAACCTGCTGCATCTGACCCTGCAGAAGAGTTGGCCTAAGAAATCTCAAGAAATGCCTTCCAGCCTCAACCATTCTGTGATCTGCCACCCTCAGTCCCTGCTTCTCAGGCACAACCTTGGAATAAACAGAAACCAGGCTCAGGAGAGCTTGGAGCTGAACTGCAACTCTGACCCTCTGGAAAGATCCAATTTTGTCCCCTGTACTTCCACAAGGATTAAGGCTCTGAGTCTGTGGCAGCCTCTTAACCAAGAAGAGGACTCCATGGCCTGACTGCAGGGTTATGAAATACATAAGTACTTAGGCTCATATGGAATATCTCCATGGCATATGTACTGAATAAGCCAGGTCCAAACATTAGCTATCATACCATCTGCCTTCATTTCTGTACGTGACCTGTTGTAACCACCCCTTCAGGCTGGGTGATTTCCTTTATTACCAAGATAGCACGTTTCCTGAAATATATTAGAAATATATTTGTCCTGTCTGCTGAAGTAAGAGAGAAACATCAGGACCAGCTCTGTCACCTCTTATTTATCTAGCAATCCTGGCAATTTACTCTGGATAAACAATAACTGTGATTTGCCCACTTTACATTGTATCACTTTATAAATCACCTTAGGCACAAAGGATGGTTTTTGCCTCCTATCCAGACAGTGAAAACTCTGTATAATGAATGGCAGCTAAGAAACAGCAGACAGCTCCTAGGGATAACACTGCAGCATGCACACAGTAATTTGGAATTTGTAAACATTTCAACGAATACTAACGTTTGACTGAGTGGCTAGAGATTACAAATACGCCAGATCACAAACAGTTGCACAATGAAAGCAGTGCGTGGGTACATTAAACATCATGAGGGTTACCAAAAAGCTGTTTCTCCGTCACATCTGTGCTAATAGGCATAAAATTCAGGTCCTCTCCACTGTGGCTGCCCAGCCAGGCTGCTCACCACCCTGCAGGGAAGGCGGCCAGGTGCCTTGTTAAATCTGATTATCCTCAAAGCAGTGCTAAAGCCACGCATGAAGTTCCTCAAAGCCGTTCTCCCATTGACCAGGAGTTTCCACGGCATCCTCAGCTCTCTCACCCGCGGCTCCACGAGCCCACAGTGACATCCTCTGTCGGGACACAGCAGCAGCGGAGACCGAGAGCCCTCTCACCCTCCTCCCAGCAGGATCAGCCACTGCTATCAAGACAGTGCCTGTGGTAGAGAGTTTGAAGAGAAATGTACTGAGGCTATAGCAGTTCCTGATGTGAAAATAGCTTTTGGAGCAATCAGAAGGTGGCAAAACCCCTGGGCATTAGCTTCGGGCATGTTTCTAGGTTTGCACAATTTTCTTGCTTTGCTTTTTTATCTGTTCCTCACAGACTCACACGACTTACCAGACTTCTCCAGAAAGAAGAGTGCTTGGCCAAGGGCTCCAGCCAGTATCGTTCTCTGGTTTCCAGCATTGCTGCACATCCCTGTGACGACCTCCAGAAGTGCTGATTGTGGAGCTGATCCTGCCCAGTGACATGATACTCGTGACATTTCCACTCCTGAGGTCTGGAGCGTGGACCATATGCAGGGGTTGTACAGTTGTAGGTAATTTCATCCTGCAGTATCACCAGCCAAAGCAAGTACTCAGAAAAAAGTTATTCTCTTTGGCCACAAAAAGCTGAACAAGTGGAGGGAGGAGGGACCATTAATTGCCTCCCTGGAGCTGGGGCTGGGAGCAAGGACTCCCTGATTTGCAGACCAAGTGACACAGTCTGCATCTTCCTCCTGACACCCATGAGGGGCACAGGCAAAAGCATCACCCTTCACGCTCCACCTGCCCAGGGAGCCCTCCTGGCTGCCTCTGATTAAAAGGCAAGTGAAGCCCCGACCTCTGCTTCTCTCACTAAGGCACAGTCCCCACGGCAGGAATCATAAGCACTCCCCCTGGCCTCTGTCTCGGGGGATGCTTTGGGAAGATGCAGGAATGTTGCTGTGCAAAATGCAAGGATGCTCTGGGAGAATTCAAGGATTCTCCTGAGTTGAGAGGGGAAGGAGGAATGTAGAGATGCTCTGTGTGTGGGGGCAAGGATACTCTGAGGTAATGCAGTGATGCTCCCAGGCTGAGAGGGGAAAGAGGAATGGGAGAGAATGGTCTGGAGGATTCGGGGATGTTCTGGAGAGATTCAGGGATGCTCTTCAGGGATACGGGGATGCTCCAGGGTAAAGCAAGGATGCTCCCAGATTGAGAGGGGAAGGGAGAACGTGGGGATGCTCGGGTTTGCTGTGTAGGGGTTCAGGGATGCTCTGGAGGAATGTAGGACCGTTCTGGGGTAATACAGGGGTGCTCCCGTGTTGAGAGGGCAAGGGAGAACGTAAGGATGCTCAGAGATGCTTAGGGGGACTCAGGCATGCTCTGTAGGGATGCAGGGATGCTCCGGGGGATTCGGGGCTGCTCTGGGGGAGTATGCGGGGATGCTGGCGGGGCGGGAGGCGGGCGGGCGGGGAGGGGCAGCAGTCCCGCGGCGACGGCGCGGCGGTGGAGCGGCGGGGCATGGAAGATGCGGCGGGGCGCTGGACGGCTCGGCCGCCGCCGGGCCGCTTCGCCGGCCGCGGCACGGCGGCGCTGGCCGCGCTCATGGCCCTGGCTCATCCGCCGTCACCGTGGCCGGCTAACGCGCTGGTGATGCTGCGCCTATGTGGCGGGACTCCACCTGCGCACCAGAACAACTTCTTTTTCCTCCTCAACCTGCGCCATCTCGATTTCCTAGTAGGTAAAGTGCCGCCGCCCGCGGGCCCCGCGTCCCCGCACGGACCGCCGGCCAACTTGGCGGCGGGACGGGCAGCGGCCGCCCCGGGGCTCCTCCTCGCCCGCACCCGGCAACCCTCTGCCCCACCGGCCCGCGGGTCCCCCGGCCGTGGCCCGGCTCCGCCCCCCGACACCCTCCCGCGGTCCCGGGGTCCCCTCCCGCCGCCCCCGGCGGGTCCCGCGGTCCCAGCGCGGCACCTGCGGCTCTCCCCGGGGGCACCCGCGCTGCAGACACCCCTCTTCTCAACGAGAACGTACCCGTCCGGTTGCAGGTGCCTTCTGCATCCCCCTGTACGTGCCCTATGTGCTGACGGGGAGATGGATCTTCGGGAAAAGCCTCTGCAAACTCTGGCTGGTAGTTGATTACCTGCTCTGCACCTCTTCGGTCTTCAACATCGTACTAATTAGCTATGACAGATTCCTCTCGGTGACAAGAGCGGTGAGTCCTGTCATGGCAGCTGAGAGGGAAACAACTCTCTTCCTGCCTTATTCTCCAGATTTTCTGCAATAATTAAAAGCTTTTGAATCCTCCAGAAATTATGAATCTTTCAGCCTGGTGATGGAAAGCAATAATTATCCACAAATACATAATTCAGCTCTGGTTTCAGATTAGTATTCCTGGCATAATTAAATCACTTAAGCCTCAGACCCCATTGTGCAGGTGTTCCCTTCCCAGATGACAGGATAGTAGTGTACAAGGGAGCCAGCAAGGTAAGGAGACCTATTACTAACTTGCAGGGGCTTATCATCACCAGGATGAACAAGTGGTTTGCAGTCAGACTCACAGCTTCTCCCTGGCTACCAAGGCAGTAGATTGCAGTACCAGCCTTGGCAGGGCACAGCCCCGAGGTCTCTGGGTATGTGGGGAGATAAAAATGCTCATCCCGTCATGAGCAGGCAACGAGCAGTTCACCACAGGCAGATCTGATCCATTCCTGTTTGCTCCTTCCCTGACTCCAAATACAACACAGAGTATCTACAAGGCTCAGAGGGAGCCAGAGCTGGATGCCTGCTTTACCCAGGAGTTTGATGCATGCATCTCCCTGGGAGTTACAGGGAGTAGCTGGGGACAGCTCAGGCAAGTGGTGGGTGCGGGTGACTGCCGGGCTCCAACCGAGTCAGTACATTTCCACTAAGCAGACACCACATTTCAGAGCTGCAAAATGAGCGTTCTAAATCTTCCCTGCAAGAGTTTGATTTATCTAGCAATTGCTCCTGTTGCCTAAGGCATATGAGCTTATTAGACTGCCGGGGTATTGCCTAGCAACTTTACCAGGAACGCTACCGGCTCATTTGTGAGGAGCCTCAACCAGTTGGGGTGTGTGACCATCCTTAAGAAAAGGTTTTCCTCTTGCAGGTCGCTTACAGAGCCCAGCAAGGCAACACCAAGCAAGCAGTGCTGAAGATGGTGATGGTGTGGGTGTTGGCATTCCTGCTGTACGGACCTGCCATTATCAGCTGGGAGTACATATCAGGCCGGAGTATCATTCCCACTGGGGAGTGCTACGCTGAGTTTTTCTACAACTGGTATTTTCTCATGACAGCCTCTACCCTGGAGTTTTTCACCCCTTTCATCAGTGTAATGTTTTTCAACCTGAGCATTTACCTGAACATACAGAAGCGTACCAAGATACGCCTGGATATTTTCCATGAAGTGCACAACCAGTCCTTCACTGAAGAGATGGAAACGAGCCCAGAAGCAAAGCTTTCTTTGAAATGCTCTAAGTGGGAGCAGAAGGAGTCAGCTGAAACCCTCGACCTCTCTAAGAGTAAAGCTCAAGCAACAGCCTCCACTTCTAGCCTGGGTGCCAAAGATGTGCTGACAACAAGCTCGGAGAGCTCTGGGAAACCCAGGTGTTGCAACAAAAAGAGCTGTAAAAATTCAGCATCCACTCCATCCTTAGAGAAACGGATGAAGGTCATGTCCCAGAGCACGACTCAACACTTCAGGCTCTCTAGAGACAAGAAAGTGGCCAAATCCCTGGCAATCATCGTGGGCATTTTTGGGATTTGCTGGGCACCATACACTCTCCTGATGATCATCCGTGCTGGCTGCCACGGCCACTGCATCTCTGAGTACTGGTACGAGACTTCCTTTTGGCTGCTGTGGATCAACTCGGCCATCAACCCTGTCCTATACCCTCTCTGCCACTACAGCTTCAGAAGGGCTTTTATTAAACTCCTCTGTCCCAAGAAGCTGAAGATTCAACCTCATGATGCCCTTCAGAACTGCTGAAAGTGAAGCCAGCCCTGTGTGAGGATGAGAAGGGTCTTGGTTTGATACTCCACCATCGGTGTAGGAATGCAGCTTCCTTCCTTGGAAGAACCTGGGAGCTGGGAGCAGTGGTCTGGGGCAGGTGAGGAAGGCAGCAGGAAGACCACTGTTAATTTATTCTAGTTCATCAACAACAAAATCCCACAGCATGGGAGGGTAAAGGGTTTGTTTTTTTGACATTAACCACAGACCGTGAAGTCTGTGTCCGCCACTTGCAGGTGCCACAAAAGAGCTCTGCTGCCACCTAGTCAGGCTGAGCAGCACCAGCATCTTGCTAAAATAAAGAAAAATGGAAACGGAAAAATAAAAGCTAAAAAATTAATATCTGACTTTAAACCATTGCACTAAATTACAGTTTAGCTGTTTGCAGACCTGATTTTTCCCATAAATGGGAGTGTTTTTTCTTAAGATATTACACAGAGGAAACATCTTGTTTATCCCTTTTGCTACAGCAGCTGCAGCCATAATCTGGATCCCTATTCCACGGGGTGCAATAGATGTCCCTTCCACTCCCCAAGAAGTGGGGAATTTTAGCAAGATTCAGAACAGTTGCATTCTTCCTTTTAAAACACATCACTTGGATGGAGATCAACATAATCAGTCAACATGAGCATCAATTCTTTAATTTCTTAATTTTTTCAAAGCAGTCAACTAATTCCACAGACAGAGCACCAGATTCAGGAGACCAGGGGCTCTAGCCTTGGTTTTAACATAAAATCTTGGGGCATTTTATCTCTGCTTCCCATCTCATGCTTCATCACACCTGCCCGTGTGTTCTGTAACCTCTTTGGGCACAGAGTATGAACAAAAAGCAGATGACTTGCACTGCCCATCTCTGTTGGCACTGCTCAGTGATGTGGTAACACAAACATGTATTTAGTTGCCGTGGTAAACGCTCATATTTAACAATACTGGGCAGGGAAAGCTCAAGATCATAAGTCTGAAAACTACATTTATGAATAGAAGCCCAAATGCTGTAAAGTAGTACCCAAAAGCTTATGATGTTGTGATTGCCAATTACACCTCGCTGTTGCAAGCAAACTGCTTTTTGGCTGCTGCTAGGAGTAAAAGAAAATGCCATCCAACTGTATTCCAGTGATATTTGTTAAGTAGATCAGTATTGTCATCTGAAGTCAGGATTTAAATGATGACTTGTCTTGTGTATATGATGTTTCAGTCTTGTGACATGTTCTGTCAGTTTGTTTATATATGGGTTAAAATGTACCCTTTGAAATGTACTGTGAATTGACAGGATGCTCGTACCTTTCCCTTCTGTCTGTTCCCTTCCGAAAACCATAATAAAGTATTTTTATATGAAGCTTGCTGAATATTTTATGGTAAACAAGGTGTTGGTGGGAATGATAAAATCCAACTGGAAGTAAAACATTTATGGATTTGCCAGAGGAGGCAGGTAAGTCTATGAATCTCACAAAAAAAACAGCTCCCAAAACAGCTGAGTGTCTCTTACCTCTGCTTAGCAGGCTGCTGACAGCACACTGAGGGTGTGGAGAGTGCACATCACTCAATTCTCTCCAACCTGGGGTGTTTTCCAGAGCATGTTACAAGCAACTGAGATTAACATTAACACTAACTCCGAGTTACATTAACACTATTTCTTCCTGTGACTTACAAACCCCACTGGCATGCCTAAAAACGAAAGAGTTATAACGTGACCAAGGCACAAGTTTCCAACTGTGATTCTCTTCCTTTGTTCATCAGGAGAGGTGGGACTACTAGACTGTTGAGTCTAATAAAAAGGTACTGGTTGTTACACCTTCATTTCCCAAAGAGTGAAGAAATGGACATATTTCATTGTGAGCCTTTTGCACAGTATTTTCATGGTCTCTGACCTCCATATGGGCAGAATTATCTACACTTGGCTGAAAGTAATTTTATTCATTAGTGGATTTTGCAGAGAAGATACTTATATTCCTTCCTGAAATAAAAGCTCTTGCCTTGCCAAATAAAAAAGAAAAATAACTACTTATGCCTGGACATGAAGTCACACCCGAGCCTGGTTTTCATACTGAAAATGTTCTGAGCTGGTCGAGAAGTTTCAGAGTAGCTGATGACTAATTCAAACATGCTTAAAGGAGTATTTGAATTCTGCTGATTTTTAGTGTTCAGAATATAAATGTCTATATGCATTTGGAAGAGGCAGGGACTAGGGAGTTTCTAGGCATAATCAAATAAGAACTGTGAAAATGCATAACCACTCTAGACAAGGCAGGGCTGCTTGTCAACTAGCCCAGCAAAACATCTGTGTATAATTTATATTACCATACCTGCTAAAAAAATGCCTCTTTCCTATTGTCTAGGCATAAACAGAGCAGGCAGGACCTGTTTTCAACAACCAGGAAAGAAGACCTGCTGTAATTATAAATATGCATCAAATATTGAGTGAAGCAGAGAGTCTTCAATTCCATAGTGCACACAGAAAAGAAGCCCAGCTAATTCCAGAGAGAATCACCCAATTTATGCACAGGGTGTTAGTAAACAGCATTCACACAGCTGTAAGTCATGCCCAGGAGCTTTTTAAATCAGTGACTTCCCACAGGAGCCGTGTGGAGGCAATGCCAGTTCCCCTCCCTTAACCCAAACCTACACTCCATTAACTCAAGGACGTAAGAAGGTCTGTGGTCCTTTCACAGAGCAGCATCTGCATATCAATAAACTATCAAAGAACATTTTTTATCAGCACAGCTACTGTCTTTTTGGCTCTGTAATGCTTCCTCCCCAATCACCAGTAATGAGAGATCTCTTTACACAGACAGAGGAACTTTGCCCCCGCAGCCTCTCCTCCGGCCCCTCCTCAATTACCATTCCTTATTTGCTCTCTCCAACCTGCAGTTACATAAATTGCTCCATTGTTCCACAAACATCACTGAAGCTTCATTAGCTCAAGTAGGAGGCTGGAGAAGAAGAGAGAACGCAAGAAGGAGCTTTTGTTCAAAAACACCTGTCTGGGATAATTAATGAGGTTTGCCAAGAGGGAAGGGCTTTGAAATCAGGAAGATGTGATTATATTTTGATTTGAAAGAATGCTAACGGTTTTCCTTCATGTTTGCAAATGAACATTCATTTTCATAGCAGAACTAGGATGGAAAGACAGGAGGTCAGCATCCTTGCCAGAAAGAACTTTAACAACATGATTTCTGTGAGGGAGGATTAATTTTTTATAACCTCAGCTCTCGTGCAGTGCCACCAGCACAACTTTGGAGTATAGACCTGGACTTAAAAAAAGACCTCCTGCACTCCACAGAACTTGCTCTGCAAATAGATGGGGCACAATAAGGAGCGTTATTATCTTTACTTCTGGTGTGAGAAGAATAAAAACAAGAATAAAAACTCTTTGCAGGCTGCCCTGGGTGAGTGCCACAAAAAAGAAAAGGTCTCTCGATTTCTGACACCACAAAGCCAGCCTTTCATTTAAGATTGCACAGATGTTCCTGTGGACAGCAGGGAACTCACAGCACTTCTCTGTTCCCTTAACCTTGACTTAAAACTCCTCCTCACCACAATTTTCTGTCAATACAGTTGTGTTTGCAGGATTAAAGAATTACAGCGTTTAGAATTCTGCAGGGTGAAAGGTCTTATCTATAACCTGGCACCATCATTTTATTGAGATACAAAACTATCATTGGCAATCACTTCAACAAAGACACTGCTACCTAGGAGAGAAAGACTTGTACACACCTCAAAGGCAAAAAGTCCAGCTCTGCCTCTACATCTCTTGTTGCAAGCTCAGAAATGCTGATGAGTTGTTAAATCAGCACCATTTTTAGTGCTAAAGTCCAGAATGCATAGGCATTACTTATTACTAGGTAGTTACAGCCCCTCATTTTTACTCCATAATTTACAAGCTGCTTGCACAGTCTGTGAACAAAAGGGAGCTAATACTTAATCCAAATACTAAACATCTTAGGCAGAGCTATGTGTGCACATCTGTGGTGGAAGAACAAGACTGATATTTTTCCATTCGTAAAATTCTACAACCTGAATTTTTTTTTAAAATTACTCAGAGGCACCAAGCAGGACCTTTTCTCGTGTTGCAAAGGCTTGTCTTATACATCAAATACCTGCCAATAATTCCTAGGACCTCCTGCCACGACACACAATGATTATATGTTAGAGGTGGCAAGGAGAAGGTATGAAGGGAGGTAGTTCTGAGATGTGTGTGTACAAACATCACAAGCATCCCTCCTGTGCACGTAAACACACAATTCACAACAGAACTCGAGTTGTTACAGGCAGGTTGCACCCACAACTTAGGCATCTGTTCTTTCAAGCATAAAAATGTGTCTGTGATGTGACACTGACTTTTGAGTTATTTTTAAACACAATATCCTGGGATTTAGCAGCACAATTAACACTGAAGGAAAACTGATTGCAAAGGAGTTAATAATCTGATTCAAGATCCCTCTGAGCATTCACAAACAACAAGCTCTCTGCTAGAAGGGCAATAACAGTTCTGGCAAATTTTTTAGCTGTTAAATAACAGCTCACACACAGCTTTGGTCATTAGAGGCTGTTTATTGAAGAACAAACAATGATGGGGGTTGCATATATAATCCCTCAAACATGAGGTTGCACATACACCCTGCAGGGTCCATGAATTGATGAGGGATTGACAAAGCAGAGCAATCGCCCTCCATTATGGAAATAATTTACACTTTAAAAGGCGCAAAATTTAATAGACCATTATGGTTAAAACACCATTTAATATCTCTGATACAGCTTGTATTCAAAATATGCAGGGATAAAATAATATGTGTAATATCTCTATGAGGCTTCTGGTCAGCATTCTGAGAAGCAGGAATTAAACTAATCCAAGAGCTTTCATGAAAGTAACAAGTAAGATGTTTTGTTGCTGCCATTAATACTTTTACTCAAAATGAAGGTTGCAAAGATGTTGCAGAACTGTATAGACAGAGGAATTCTGACATAGAGCTAATTCTAGAGTACGGGAAAGACTGAAGTCAAATATGGTGACTGTCATTGCAAGTATTCATCAACAAGGTAATTCAAAACCTCAGCAGAGGACCAAAATGCCCAACATATCCTTTCTGAAGCTCTCACTGGGAAGAACTCACGCAGACAGAAGCCTGCAGAACAGTTCATCTATGGCATATAGAGCTGAAAGCCCTTAGAAATTCCCCCTCACAAGTCCCACATGCCCCTGAACTCTGCTACCAAATGACCATCCCAAAAGTGGTTTCTGAGAACACGAGGACTTCCTAATTTCCTTTGAAAAAACCCCCCAGAAATACAACCTTCCTTCACTCACCTCTTGAGAGGTGCCCCAGCTGAAGTTCTGAACAGACAACTGAAAACTGGGAAATCAGCTACTTAAGGTCATTATGATTGACTCATCTTAATAACCATATTTTCACCTCAGTAACTATTTCACTGAGAACCATCACTATGCACCACTTTAGGGAAGTGCCTGTCAGTCACCATTTGCAAATACTAAATATTTGTAATCAATATTAATCACTCCCAATTGTGGCACAACAAGTTATCAAATCAGAGGAATTACCTCCTCCACAACAAAAGAACACAAAACATAAATTTTAGTCAGCCTAAATGCCACTTGTGCTGCAGACTCTGAAGAGGTATTTGTGTGCTGACAGGATCTACCAAATTGCCTTTGAAAAAGCAGATCTATTAACTGAAAGACAAGAACAAGCATAACATGTTTTCTGAGAAAATCTGAACAAGTTCTTTCTTTATTCAATCACATTTGTGACCCTCTGCAATTATTTTCTCCATTAGTATATAAGCACTCAGGCTTTACTAGTATGAAAGTGGGAATGTAACTATTTTTTAGGCTGAATATTCACTAAAAGCAAATCTCCTACTGTGCACTCATTCATCAAGCGACCTGGTTAGCTAAGTGTGATATTGGTTTTGTTCCAGGATAAATACATTAGGAAAATATCTTCTGTTGCACTAACTTAATTTAATCTTAATACACAATTCTAGAACTGCTCTGTGTTGATCAGCTTCATAAGCCACTTCAACCCATTGAAAAAGCATTACAAAAATCGCTATCTTTAGAACATTTCATTAGTGATAATTACATCAATTAGTAGCACCAGTTGGCAAACTGTGCATGTTTCACATGGCGATCATTTTTATCTATCTACAAATGAAGTTTTATTTACTGTGAAAAAAATCCTGAATGCCTTAAAAAAATAAATCAGAGATATCTGAGTGAGCTCTCCTAAAGCTCCTAAACACTATCATGGAATGCAGTTCCATGAAGAGGGTGAAGTGGATCCTTGAGGATTTTGTGGAGGGCAGATTTTTTTCAGATTTTTTTCGAATTCCAGGTTCTTTGCCTTGCCACAGAATTTCTGTGTGACTATGCAAGTCACTGGGGTCCAAATCCAGACAGATATTTTAATTCAAAATTTCTAAAATCAGTGGGACACTTTTCCCATCCTGGCTAGATTTGGACTTCAGCCTCCTGTGATCCAGTTTCTACCAGTGAAAGAAGGTTAAAAAAAAAATACTCACAAACTTTAGGTACTGTAACAATAATTATATAAAAAAATTAAACTCATGAAATTTTCATCCCTCAAAGCCATTTTCCTAATGGCCATAAATTAGTTAATGAAGCTAAATTAGTTAATGAAGCTAGAAAATTTTGGTTGATACAGAAACAGAGTTGTGGCAGCTTGCCAAAATAAAATACATTTTTTCAGTCTACAGATACAAGAGCCTCAAGCACAGGTAACATGGGGCCTGACCCATCACATCGATGGGCAACCTTCAAACCCTCAACTTCTGACACTGAAGTTATTTAATGTTACCAGGTTTTGTTTTTCTAGACACACCTCAGCATCCCAGTAATTGCTGATTTGAACCACTGCTTTAAACTTCCATTACATGTCTGCTGTGGGGGCGGGTAAGTGAAGAAAATCAACATTTTCTAAAGCAATGCAGTAAAAAAACATATTGATTTAATACAGTGACCTTTTACCAGGTTACTTTTTAAATGTGATAAATGTGAGTCCTGTCTGGACAAAGCACTCTGGCTGCCCAAACTCATCTCCTGATTTATAACAGAGGAAAACAACAGGAAATG
This sequence comes from Manacus vitellinus, assembly GCF_001715985.3. NCBI lineage: Eukaryota > Metazoa > Chordata > Aves > Passeriformes > Pipridae > Manacus > Manacus vitellinus. The sequence goes on along the minus strand of NW_021939960.1, from coordinate 6,035,047 downwards.
AATAGCCACAAACCAGTACGATTTCATGAATAAGATAATCAAAATATGGATACTTCATCTGTAATATCACAGATGTCTTCTTGACAAACCAGTGTTTTAGCAATTACATTGCCTCATGCAAATATTTTTCTTCATAAGCATTTTCCACTTTTAGTGAAAGATTAATTTATCTGGATTTAGAGAGTGAACAGCCAACTTCTATCAATGGCTGATTAAGAGTGTGTACAAAGGATGCACTGGGTGGGATTCACATGTCTTTGGAAAACAGTGATGTTCCAGCCTCAATGGTAATTAAGCACCCAGAAACCAAATGTCAAGATTCAAATGAGAAATCTTTAAACTATGATGAAGCTTTACCATAGGCGAAAATTGATCCCAAACCATAAGATGCTTTCTAAAATATTGACTCCTACCTGCACATTAATTGCCTATCGATTTCCCCAGTTACAGAGACAAAAAGGCCCCACTGAGCATTTGAATAACAAAAGATAATTTGTTCAGCAGTTCGTTTGCAGTCCTGCTTTTCAATCAGTGTTAGTAAGGCTGGATCTAAGTGCATTTCTAAACCTGCATTTTTAAAAGGTGGTTGTGTCCGTATAAAACATTTTCAGCATATGTGAATAAGCACAAGGCTCTTCATGTTTTGTGTCTTGTTTTACTCACTAATCATGACATAAAATAACAGCATTTGAGTGTGCTGCAGTGCTACATTCCAGTTAAAAACCCCACCAACCTGAGCCTGGTGACCACTGCATCATGCCAGCCCCTCCAATTAAAATTAATGGAATGTTACCAGAATAAAATGGATTGTAACAAAGTAACCACCCACTGCCATTACTTCTTACTGAAATGAAACATGCAGACAACAAGTCAGTTATTAAACCACAACTATATGGATTAGTAGTATGGCTGGTCTTTCGTCCTCACTCATCATTCAGGCAATGTATATATAATATACAAATGCAACTTAGTGGAATAACAGTACAGCAACAAACAAAGAACAGAGCTGACCAAGGAATGCACACTTCAAGGAGTCAAAACAATATTTTATATAAACAAGGGCAGAATCAAAAACCCAAGCCCTGTGGATGAGAAATCATGCCTCCTTGGACAATTCTATTTCAGTCAGTGGAGAGGAGATGAAAAATTACTCTCGGTGGGGAAATGAAGGACAAACACAGCCTCAACATTAAAACAAGGTTGATAAAAAATCTCCCTGCTTTTGTCCTACCAGCTCAGTTTTATGTCTCAGAGAAATGGGCACAAAACACATGATAAATTTCAGAACTGCTTAAGGAAAAATCAAGAGCACAGCCTGAAGGGAGCTTTGTTCTGTTATCAAGAGTTGTAAAATCATCCGTTATCATTATTGGCACACAAATGTAACTTCCCCTCCGAACAGCAATAACTGCAGTCTTCCCAGACCTCTGTAGTGCAGCCAGAACTAATCCCTTTTTAACAAAATGGGAAAACTTGTTCCTGGGGAATGCCACTGGAACCTGCACTATGGAAGACAAGCAGAAAACAAAGTTGTTCCTCAAAGGCTAGGCCCACATCAACATTGGGATGAAGTTTAGCAGTATCAGGATGGAGGTTTAATTTATACCAAAGCCATTTTCACAATGCTGATGAATTCATTATTAGCAGTCCAAAACCAAAATAAAACTTTCAGTTACAACAGGGCTGTGAAAGAGATGCTGAGCTCCAACTTACCTGTTCTTCCTGCAGGCTACGGTGCTCCCAAAAACAAAAGCTCTCAAAGCAAATGTAACCCTGCTACTCACAAAAATCTTTCACACAACAATGATATTTGCAGAAAGATTAAGCTGAAATATTATATATTCAGTGTTGTTTAATTTCCATTGCAGAGTTAGCAGTTCAAACAACACACTGACATTCCAGCAGCCTGTCTGCTCCCTGTTTTGTTCCACCTGCCACTCATTTAAGAACTCATTAAGCTGCACACCTGCAACCTGACCTCTGGTCCCAACATTAACCCGACACTGCAGGTGTTGGCCATCGAGCCCAATTAACAGCATTCCCTGGAAGACAGGACAGCAAAGCAGTTAGATTGTGGTTTTGTATCCAGCAGCTCGTACAAACATGTACCAACTATGGCAAGATCCCACTCCAACACCACAAGCATCTCTGGTTCAAAGCCACTCCTGTCATTCTGTAATTTGAATTAATATTTGAAAACAACAGATAAGTTGTTACACACGGTCAAGTCAGAGTACTTACCATAAGTCTACTTAAAAACAGAAATTACTATGAAGAGGCTTAGTAAGTACACAGACAATAGTGAAAGAAATTTCCCTAATATAAAAAAAATTAGGTAATACAAAGAAGTGCTTTACAAATCACAAGTAAAGCAGATTGCAAAATATCTCATGCTTAAACACACTGATTCAATGCTTTAGTTAATGTACTGCGTTGAGTCCTCAATATCCACATGTTTAAGTGTGGTCCTTTTTAATGCTTGTTTTTACATTACCACTCTATTTTCTTTTTTTGTGCAATTGATAACCACCTACGTTTTCCAAGGTCTTACAGAGGGGGAGAGAACTGCAAATAAGTATAAAACCCCTACAATTAGCACCAAAATAGTGTTGTAATCATGTACTAAAAAAATGCATTAAAAAGATGAGTACTAGAACTGTGAAGTGCTAAACAAAATTATGGCTCAAGCTCCTCCAGGAAATAGAGAATTGACTGGAGTTCAATTCACATTAAATTCCCATGGCTTATTGTCAGAATGAGAAATAAAATCTACCACATCTCTCCTGTTGACAGCTTAAAAAGCAAGGACAGCATCAAAGGCTCAGCAGAGGAAAGCAGAAACTAGCTAAGGAAAGTCACACAGAAGAAATCCACCAAAATAACCCCAGCCAACCCAACCCCAGCCAAAAAAAGTGGGAAGAAATCCTACAGCACTTAACTCTTCCCTGAAACAATTCATCATTCTCCCTCTTAACTGAATTATTTTTTCTTCTCCCCTCAGCCCTGTGCCCCCACTGGAATGGGATCCAGCAGATCTTCATGCTAAATCTGAAGGAGCACTCTGGAGAAACGTGGCCCAAGTGATTTGCTCAGCACTGTGAGCACAGTCCCTCCTGTTTGCACTGACAGGGGCCCTGAGGCAGGAGGTGACTCCCCTTGGTACAGCTGTGTACTGACTGGTAAAGTTCAAGCTCTTACAAACAGTTGTTCCAACACTACAGCTGGAGCTTTTGGGCACTTTTCAGCACCAGAGGAAGGGATCCTGCAAAGCCTCTCTGAACCTTGCAAGAACACGGTGCTGTCACCCCAGAGCAGGTGGCTGAAGTGTTGAGCACAAAGAACCCAATTCCAGGATCAACAGGACATCCTGGGAAGCTGTCAGGAAACCTGCTGAGCTTTTCACAGATCAGTAAACACCACTGCTCTCCCCTCAAGAACTGAGCTTACAATGAGCACCAAGAGTAAGGGTGAAAGCTCCTGTGAGCACAGAGGTTTTTAAAACAGCCTCTGGCACTCTCAAGCACAGTCAGAGTGTGCAAAGTATCTGCAGGTATTAAATAATCTGCAAAGAAGCCGCACCAGCTTTGGTGCTCAGGCAACCTTCTCCTGTTTTTATTAAATTGGCTGAAAAGCCTGTAGCTATAGAAAGGAAAACAACAGTTAAGCCCAAAAAATGCTGCACTAAACCAAACAAAAGGAGAGAACTGAGTATGAACTTAATTCAGTTTGGTAAATTCCAGGGCTGAAGCAAAACACGAGAGACTTAAGGATTTAATATTAGTTTTCATTTTTTCCTGATCCTATTTATACCAGTATCACTGCTTATAATGCATAGATAACTTCCCACACGTGATCACAAGTAGAAATAACTCAGAATGTGAATTTAGGAGAGGTAACTACATGTTTTGCCTATAATTTTATTTGATAATTCAGGGATTTGAGTCGACCCTGCACTTTTTGAGATTTAAAAACTTGCTGCTCTTAAGAATAAGAAGAGGTATGGACCTGCTTTCTTACACAGGCAAAGTTACTTCTAATTATATAATAATAATCATAATTACAGAGTTGGTCTCAACACTGAGACTGCAGGAGGGCATCAGTGGAGCTGTAATTTAGAGATTGAACAAGACTGTCCCTTTCCAGCCACAGGCAGTCAGGAAAAAATCCATGGTTCATGGCATCAGACAGAGAGTCTTTTAAGGATGTGCCATTCCGAAGCATTAGAGATGAAATCAAGCAAAATGTGCAGTGAAAGAAGCAGAAAGAATTATCCCGTTTGCTGTGGTGTATTAGAAAAAGTGGTTATAGGTTATAGCTGGTTTTTTTTTTTTAAAACCCACTCAGTAATTCCATCTACTGTTGACAGTATTTGTGTCTCAGTATTTCACAAGCCTGTTAAGGTCCCTTAAGAAAAAGCTTAATGGGTTTTGATAAATCTTGACTTTTCACTATTGGCATAATTATCTTCTGTGCAAAATATAACCAGAGTATACAGAAGCAACTCTTCCTTCAGCGTGAGAGGGCAAAGATCCACTGTTCTTAAATCAAGATTTCTGAATTCCTAGAGAATAAAATTTAAGAACATGGTCCAAAAAAATCACACAGTTAAAAAAAAATAAGGAGGGGGAACAAAGAACTGCATTTTTCTTTTATTTGAAATATCTAAGCCTAGGATTTCTCAGAACGCTGCTTGAGATTTCTAAAGGAAATGGGAAAACCCAGAAATGAGTCTCAAATGGCTGTTCCCTGGCTAGTTTATACTGCTGCTTAGCTGCTACCAGCATTTAAAGATAGTTAATATTTATACTGATCAGGAAATGTTTCAGTAATTAATTGCAGTTGTTTTGTGCTCCTCCTCCCTAAAATTACGGAAGAGCTGTGCCTCCTCTGAGGGTAAAAACTCACACGAAATCACAGCAGAGAAGGAAAAAAAGATGACTCAAATTGGTCACTGTATAAAAACAGATAAACATGGGACCACTTTATTTTAGAATTTTTGATTAGTGAAAATTGAGAATAAACTTCACTACAATTCATAAAACAAGCCAGCATCTCCTGCAGATCCTGAATTTCAGCTATTTCTACTAGATAGCATTCTCTTCATCCCATAATTAACTATCGAATGCCAAACAAGATCCAGGTTTCCAATTCAACACCCATCATGACTACAATTTTCAAATTTTGCTGTAAAACACCTGAGACACCTCCAGGTGAACAAACAAACAAAACAATCTTTCCAATGCAGCAGCCCAGAACAAATCCACACAGTGTGCCCTGGCATTTTAAAAGAGAAAATAACCCAGGAAAAAAAGAAACCAAGCCACAGAGATGCAATCTAATGAAATAAGATTTTATTTTTGTTCTCCTTCCAGCACAGCCCACAGCAGTTCTGGTTCCTACCACTTCACTGGGCTTTGCCCTCGTGATTGTTCTGTCTTCACATAAGTGTCATACAGTTCTCTGAGATGCCACAGCAGCTCCTCCAAGTTGTCTCCTGTCAGTGCAGACAACGGGATGACCCGCTCAGCCACCCGCTCCCTGAGGAGGGGTAGATTGATCCTGGACTCAGCAAGGTCAATCTTATTCCCGATGACAACACAGGGCCTCTCAGACAATCCTTTGTCATACTGTTGCAGTTCATATTTCAAGTCTTGCAGCTGAACCCACGGCTGAGGCACAGAGAGATCCACCACGAACAGGAGGAAGCGGCAGCGCTCGATGTGCTTCAGGAAGGTCACCCCGAGGCCCCGGTTTTGATGAGCACCTTTGATTAGGCCAGGAATGTCAGCAACTGCAATGGGAGAGATTCCACAGTCAATCCACCATATCCAATTAAAAAAAAAAAACAAATAACAAATCCCTTTTACTGGCCAGTGCAAATACATTTAGAGTTATGTCTCAGTGCATCAATATTAAAGCACGCCTCACCTTAAGTTTGCCGCTATTATCTTTTAAAACACTTAAATTTAGGTTGTTCCAGACAGAATACAGATTGATAGTTAGATATTAAGGGTGGTACCTACAAGTGAAACATGACATGGGCTTTCAGTATAGTTTTGCTTGAAGTTCTTTAGAATTCTACAGGAACTGCTAAACTTGCTCCTGCAGCATTTCAAAGCATTGCCCAGGTGACACAAACTGCCATCGGGGTACACACAACACGCTCCAGTTCTTACCTGCCACTTGCTCATAGTCTTGATAGTGGACAATGCCAACATGGGGGTTTAGGGTTGTGAAGGGGTAGGCAGCCACGGCTGGCTTTGCACGGGAGATGGCTCTCAAAAGTGAGGATTTGCCAGCATTGGGAAAGCCCACCTGGAATACAAACACTTACATTTCTGAATCTTTAAAGAAATATGCAAAATTTCACTAGACTAGACAGTTATTCTGCAGTTGTTGAACTACAGTAAAAACACTCTGCAGCAAAGCATAACTTTAACAGCTCTACCAGCTGGTGTTAAAACATTTCCATACTCCATTATGAAAAAAGTTTAAGCCCTAAGTTGACTTGGCATTCATGTCTAAATACATTTTTCGTTTCAGAGGATGCTAAACTTGGATCTAACAAAATCAAATGTTTACTATTTGTAAAAAGAGAAAGACAGGGATGAAATATAAATTATGTGAACTTTATCAATTAAAGAAAACAAGAAAACAAACTAATTTAGAAGAATTCTCTATATTGTCTTGTTCATCTGCAGAATCAACAGACAAAGCTGCTGTACCTCATCACCAATCACTGACGAATCTTGCACACTGCTTTTCTATATATAGTGTGGATTTTAGCAGAAGCAGGACAACATCAAGTTGCAAGAGAGTGACAGCTCTGTGAATCATTGTGGACACCTTTCTACCACATAATAGCAAGAAAGCATCGAGCTGCATCTCTAAGCAAGCAAGCCAGAGGCTAACGAAAATGTTATCACCCATTATTTCTTCAGTCAGTCAAGTGTCATCCTACAATGATAAGGAAGCTGAAGAACCACAGCAACTCACCAATCCTGCATGAGCTGTTGTCTTGAGTTCCAGATGAAGGACCCTTTCCTGACCTGGCTCTCCCGGAGTAAATAATGTTGGAGACCGGTTTTCATTGGAAAGAAAAAAGCGATTCCCTTTCCCTCCAGCTCCTCCATAAGCTGCAACATACTCTTCACCATGCTGAGTGAGGTCAGCCACAACTTCCCCATCCTCCTTCACCAAAGTACCTACAGGGACCTTCAAGTGAAGAGAGATGCAAGAGTTACATGGAAGCTCAAAGCCTGCAGCAGGGCTGGTGGCAGCAGGTCCTTTACCAGACAATTTCAGATCCGCTGAAAATCACTGCTCCATGTTCTCAACCTGAAGAATCCAAAAACAGAAGTGCATTTCATGAAGCTCACTTTCTGAACTCAGAGAGCACTGTCAGACATCTACCTTTCATTAAAGTGTTAGCAGAACCACAAATGTCCTTTAAGAAGCCTGAGAACAGTAGCAAGGTAAGAAACATTGCAGGTGTGCACCAAAACAGGCCAGCTGAAGAAAAGTCTGCTCCTACTTAAGAAGCTCTGTGTTCAGACTGCTCTAGGTATGATCATTAGAAGTAAAGCAAATTGTTTTCACCAGATGCACCTTCCAAAAAAGTCTAATTTTTATGAACAACTTAAAGCAGGTTGATCTACCCTGTGCCAACCAGCCCTGTCTCAGCAGACAGCACACAAGGCTCCCTGCAAACAAGCACAGGATATTTGCTCACAATAAGGTTCTCCAGCTTGAAAATCAGGATTGTACCAAACTAACACAGGGCAGACAACACTCATTTACTTACTTTAACATACACATATGCACCATTAGCTCCATAACAGTTTTTTCTTCCTCCTCTCTCTCCATGAAAACCCTGATAGAAGGGGAGCACTGAAGAAAGTGATTTTGTTTGCTGGTCAGCTGTAAAGCAAAACACACATATTTTGAACACAATGTTTTGGTAAAACAGACACAGAGAGCAACCTCTTGACTGTTCTTTCCTTTTCTGAATACTGCATGAATGCATATCTATTTACTGTCTCAATAATAACATAGCAGGGCAGACTAATGTTAATCTAAGTTGTGATGAAGTTTAACTGCCTTTGCTTATCTACTTAGGTTTATTAATGATGCACTTAATATAGTAGTCATTTCAAAAGCAACCATTACAAAATACTCTGGAAAATTAATTTGCTAGATTAGCAAATTTTGCACCAGGATAGAGGCAGAAGCAGCTTTATTCATTTTAAGAGGAAAATTTAATCAGATCCCAGCCTTATCATAACACAGTCAGGCAACAGCCACTAATATATGTGCAAAATACCTTGACTTTTCAAAAGCTTTCTAAGGCTGTCAGTGTCATTTGTGCCCCCATTACCACAGCTCAGGACAAAGCTTAAAAAGCAAAGATACCTCACACAGAAGTAACCATTTTAACATTTTTGACATTTACCATTTCTTACCATCCATGCAGGGCTGGTTTTGCTGGGGTGGGGTGTTAAGCAGTAAAGCAGTAAAACAACAACACAAGACAAAACAGATTCAGTGAGTTTTACCTTTCAAAATGACGTGACCCCCATCACCTCCGTTTCCACCATCAGGACCTCCAAATATTTTCCTGGGTTCGCTGTAGAAGGAAAAAGCCCCTGCTCCTCCTTGTCCTCCGACCACGCGCACTTTCCGGTGATCCACGAAATATCGTGTCTGTAACAAGGGTGGGGGTTGTACACTGTAAGTACAATTTATCAGAGTCATCTTCAAAGAAGTTTTAATAATAGGCAGGCCTGTTATTTTCAGTCATGACGAGTTCCATTCAATGATAAAAATATATCAGAACTCTGCTGCCATTCACAGATCCATGAAATGCACTGTACTAAATGTAATAACAAAGAAAAACAGATCTCATTTCCCAAGTATTTTTAAGAACCCCCTTAAAAGCAGATGCTTGAGGCTATGTTGATATAACTTCACGCAGCAGCTCAGGCACCAGAAATATAAAATTAATGTTAAGGGAACTTATATCAGGAGAAGTATCCTCTTAATACAGTTATACAGTGCTGACAGGTAGCTCAAGACAGCTACCACACTATAAATCAAAATCACTTAAGTAATTGTGTCCCTAATCATGAAAAGAAAAAACAAATTAATAAGCTTTTTGCTTCTTAAAATTGAACTGAAATTTGCAAAAAGGGCACGGTGTTCATGTGGGAGGGATATTCTCACACCAATTCACTGCTTTCCATACCAGGTGATGAAATTAAGGCAAACTACAATCTTCTGACAGTATGAAGTACTTGTAAACAGAATAAGCAGAGAAAATCTTAGTATATGCCACATCAACTCTTCAGGAACTAATATATATATATAGAGAGAGAGAGAGAGAGACAGATAGATAGACAGATAACAGTGTAAAGAGAATTCCAAATCTTGGCTCTCTTTCTGGTATTAATTTAATATTTGACTTCTGGCAAACTAATTATGCTGCACTATGTTTCAGCTTTTCTATCAGAAAAACAGGTTGAACGATATTTACCTATTTCCGAAAGTGGGCTGAAATTCCAGAGGGAAAATATTAGAGAAGTACATTTATACAGGCAGGTGGAATTGTTTACACAGAGAGAGGAAAAGAGAAACTCATGGTAACATTCAAATGCTGTCAGTTACTAAAGGGACTTCATGAGAATGGGCAATAAGGGTCACTTTAAATAAACAGACCAAATAGTATCTGAGGGAGAAAAAGTCCTAATAGTGTTTTGATACCAAAGAGAAGCAACTGAGAGAAAAGAAACCCTCAAAACCGAACTGTCGATAATTAGTTATACTAAGACCAGTGATGCCTTAAAAAGGCTCTTTTAGAAAAGTATTTGGCACCACCACATGGCAAGACGGGAAACTATGGCTTTGACTGGGATTTATGGATCATTAAAAAATAAGAATTTCCACAGACGTGTAACTATAAAATTAAGATGAAGAGTAAATTCTAGGACCCTGCAGTCGGACATAAAATGCTACCTGTTTGGCAGCTGGCTACTATGCACGACTTAAAAAAACAGTGAGAAACAAAACAATATTTTAGCTCTAAAGCTAATTTTTTAAACGTTTTATCATTTGTTATTGAATGCTTTACAGCTTTACCTAAAAAAGAATTTTTGCTTTCTCGACCCTCCCCAAAGAGGCATAAAGGAAGGGTGACCGCTGCTGTGACCCCTCTGAACACCGTGATGTCGCGGGGCAGCCCCATTTCCTCGCTATTCCGAGAGTTTATTACATTTTAGCCGGTATTTCCTCACAGCAGCAGCTCGGTGCGAGGAGGCGGGAGCTGCAGCT
>NW_021939960.1:6010055-6023961 GCF_001715985.3 Manacus vitellinus | reverse complement strand
CTCCTTCCAGCAGGTCCATGTCCTTCCTGTGGAACGAGATGGGCTTTAAGGTCCCTGCCAACCCAAACCATTCTATGATTCTATAACCATCCATATCATAACCATAACACTTACATAAGCACTATCAGAGAAGTAGGGCAGAAGGCACAGCTCAAAATAATCTCCCTTTACCTGTTGTTTCCATTCTATGTGTCATAAGAAAGGTACCACCAACTTCATTTTCAGATAATATTTAACTTAAACAGTTTTCAAGCATTTCGTATTACAAAACAGAAAATGATACAATTCATGGAAGAAGTCAAAATGCTGGCATCACTTTGTTTCCACATTAATACATAAAAATGGACAACACATTAAATAAACATTTTGTTATTAACAATTAGAAATATTAACACTAAAAATCATGTATAAATTAGGAAATAAATGTACAAACTATTTCCAAAGTGCTCTTTCAAATACATTATATACACAACATTCACGAAGTTCTTAATGTAAGACATTTCAGATTGATGTAATGTTGCTGTTTCAGTTTAAGTGTTGTTTATATTCTCTCAAAAGCATTTCAGCACTTTCAAAAACCACATAAAAGGCATATTTCCAAGCTGGCAAAGAGCAATATTGCATTCTTCTGGCTACCTATAATATTAAATATTATAAGGAAAACAATCTCACTTCCTTTCTGTTCATTGCTATTTGAGAGTACTTATTTGTATGAAAACACCAGCAGGAAAGATGAGAGAAATGAGGACTGACTAAAAAAATGTCTGCTATTTTACCAGTAATTGAAATTATTAACATAGGAAGGGCAGTGCTTGGACAACATTTAACAGTAAACTCTTCGGTTGTCCAGTTAAAGACTTTCCTATAAAGGAAAAAAAGTAATGAATTGAGAGATGTTCTGTTTTTCTTGTGGTCTTGGTTTTTAAAAATATAAAGTACTTGAACTTGAAATCCCATAAATATACCAGTTCAGACAAAGAACAAGGAGAAAATCCTACAGAGATTACTCTAGATTGCAAATTTGCAGTTAATCTCATATTAAAAAATGCTCGTGGGGTACAGTCACCCCAGCTTTTTGCCTCAGACAAATTTGGACACAGTATTTTGTTCAACACTTACATAAGCACTTTAAAAGTGCTTCTTTTTTTTTTATCAACACTTTATAAGAACATATAAAACTGAACAGAAGCGACTTACATTGTTCATACTGATTTTTACATACCACTAGTTTTTATCTCTAAATTCTCCCTCTATAAGTATTCCCTCACTGGTTGACCCCATTAATAGCTCCCCTCTCCATATGCATAATAGTGTTTCACAATTAAAGCTGAATTTAGTTGCTCATCTGCAATAAAGATGGATTTTTTTTTCTTTCACTTCTGAATGATTTCTGTCGAGCTACAAGAGGAAAATAAAGGTGATGATGAACTGTAAGAACAACAGACCAACAAATCCGACAACATTTACGGTTACAATGCTTGCTGGGAGATCTGAGCAAGGGCAGCAGAACCAGAACTAAAGAAGGATGCCAGCCACCTGCTTGTGAAATTTGGCGTGAAAATGTATGTCCAAGTTACAAAATTTGGAGTAGCATATTCAAGACGGGACTTTTGCCAGATGTTTTTCTCAGCTAAGCACGATATGAAGCAATATTGACGTCGAGCAGGCAGACACTGAAGATCCCAGAGCTCCCTTCTATTTTTCTTTCCACGACAGAAATACCTCCGTTTACACGGACAGATAAAAGGTGCCTCTAATGATCAACATTTCCACAACCATAGTTTTAGGTCCTCTTTCTGTACCTTTTACAACAGAAATGTGGACTTATGCGGATTACTGAATTATAAGGTTTCGGTAGGTAGGTATTACAGAAGTTGCAGTTAATTTTATTTTTATCAGATAGCATAGGACTGTTTTTATAAAAGGAATGTATCCATCCACTTGTTCTTAAGAAGTTAAGAGCCATGGATTTTGGAGGCTGGCAGGTAATCTTCAATGCATTAAGTTAGAAAAAGATCAATAAACCTACCACAGTGAACTTCCCTGGACTGAGATGTGAGTGATGAGCTTTGTACTGAGCCAGTCTGCAGAACAACCTGGCTGTTTTCCAGAACGGGGCACAACTGTGATCAAATGATCCTAAAGCTATTTAGAAACATCAAGAATGGGGCAAGGGGAGGGGGTAAATGGAAAACTTCTGCGTTGTATCAACATACAGTACTATACACAGCACCAAATATCAAACCATTAAAGCATTGTCTTGTTACCAGTAGTGCACTGCTTCATATCCAGCATGAAATGAACACTGTTCACATACAGACGCTGCTTTGTGCTAAGGGGTAACCAACATATTACAATTAATCAAAACTGCCTGTACATCCAGTTCGAAAGATGGAGAAGATACCATTGAAATAAATCTGACACAGCATCGTATTCCTTTATTGCTGGTAATTTCCATATTGTCCCTGTGAAAAAAGAGAAATAGAAATGTTGAAGGATTATATATTGGAGGCTTACAGTGAGTTAGGCGATTTCTTTTGGTCTGTGAATTTTACAAGACCCACTGAAGTATCACCAATACGCCTGCACCAAATTATCAGATAGATTTATATGCAGAGCTAACAGCTAAATCTGCTTTTTCAGAGCACAGATTTAGACAATTTACCTGCTCATAGCCATAAGGCCTCTGTTGCTGAGCGGATGGGCCTGTCTGGGAAGCTCTGTAACTTCCATATTGCTGCCCCTGTCCCTGTTGGTAGCTGGAATACTGTGAAGAGGCTCCTTGTGCAGGACCTGAGAAGACAGTAAACTCCATTACTAAGGCCTGATTTGCTGGGGGGATTCTTATGGTTAATTACCCCTCAGTGTTAAACATGATGCCAACAAAGTAAGTTCTGTGAGTACGAACTGTGAGTAAATTCTGCCTAGACCTCCCCTCTAGCTTTACACCAGGAGGTGTTAATACTAATAATAATGTAGTTGCAGGACTGTAAACTTCAGGTTTTACACTTTGCTCAGAAAAAGTGATATACTTCTAAGTGATTTACCTCTCTGAAGCCTGTGTTGGCACAGCTCAGTTATTAATTCTATGCAGCTACCTGGCCTTTATTTTGGTAACAATTGCATGTTTAAGTTCCTATCTAATCTGGCTGTGCCTCGAGCGAGGGAGGAGGTATTCTCTGGACTGCTGATGTTCTTCATGTCAGTTCTGAAGGACTAGGTGTGTAGGAGGCCTGGGAACCCAGGCAGTGACATCCTGATAATGTTTAACACAAAGTCCCCATGAAGTAAATGTCGATTTTCTAACTTTCTTTCAAAAGAGAGAGGGATTCAGGATGCTAATATAACAGTATGGAATGCAGTGCTACACTAATGTATGTTACTGCCTTGAATCCCTTTACTAACTTTTTGGCTAATTTTGGTACATGGATGACCAAGGTTAATCAAGGAAATAGTTTACAGCCTATTTTAGCTTAGGACTGAGGCATCAGGATGAAGCACTGCAAACCCTTGACCAGCCAAGGGCAGTTTTCTTACCATATCCTTGCTGTTGTCCTGGGTAACTCTGTTGATTTGGGTATTGCTGCTGAGAATATGTTTGCTGTTGTGCAGCTCCCTGTTGGTATCCTGCCTGCTGCTGGCTGTACTGAGAATTTCCTAAGGAGAGGACAATTGAAATAATTTGGTTAGAGATGAGGCAGGTATTTCACTGTACACACGAATCATAAGGAAAACAAAGGCAGAAGGAGCCTTGGCCTGGAATTCGTACTCTGGAACTTTCTTTTCAGAAATAGATGGTTGCATTTTGCCAAGCAGGATGTTTATTTCTTTGGTAATTTTTATTTCTTTGGAATAGGAGAGTTATTTTTTTATACACATCACTAAACAAACAAATAAGGAGCCTGTTCCCCAAAGGATTTTTTTTCACCCCAGAAGTGCTTCAGAAGAAAAACAAAGTCACAAAGATAAGGGTGCCTGGGTAAATAGCCAGTTTCTCAAGAAGCCCTCCCACTGTATTTTCTTCTAGATAATGATGTTTATTCATATATCCCAGAAAGACCACTTATCTAGTTGTCACTGGCATCTCCTTGAAATGCCTATGATGGAAATTCCATTTGCTGTATCCTGAAACAATAAAATGAATAGAGGCTCTATAGACAACATTGCTTCTCCTAAATGCCACCTTGCTGTATCATAATTAATATCTCCAGTTAATTTAGAGTTCAGATATCTTAACAGCATACTGAATTGACTGAGGTACTACTGTTAAGATTTTGATATATTTTCCTACCTCCTTCATAATAGTGCTGTGTGGAGTCATCAAACGACCGGTCGTAGCTCTGCTCAGTGTAAGATGACTGCTGATAGGCATAATCACTGTGTCCTGCAAGGAGTCACAAAGATTTATCACATACACTGTTGATATAACTATACACATGTTGTTGAATGATACACTGTGAAGCTGCTTACGCACCAAGGTGAGGCTGAGAGGAAATACAGACCCCTTATGTGGGAGGTCAAACGCATGGCAAGGAAAGTCACACCTATGGATAAATCTACTGCATTTATTAATCCAAACTGGGCTTTGGGCTCTCTTTGCAGCAGTTTGGATAGCAGGGTGCACTGATGAGTATGTTTTATACCAGGCTGCCATGCCCTGGGACTAGAATTTTCTAGCATTTAAACTGGAAATGAATCATGATAGGTTTGCCATGTCCTTGGATGTGGCAGTCACGGTGCTCTGCACTTCATCAGTGTCACAGTGACTCCAGCTCAGAGGAATTACCATCTGGGTAGTACTGCTGATTCATAGGTTCTGATGAGCCTTGGCCATGGCTGTACTGTTCACTGTAATATTCTTCCTGACCCATGTACTGCTGCGAGGAACCTGCAAGGCACAGACAAGACAGAACAACCTGAGCCTGTGAACTCCTAAGGGATGGGTTTCTCTTATCTATGTTTTTTGAAGAAAACAGAGTTTATGTCCAGATAAGTAAACAAGCTATGTATATTGAGAAGAGCTATAACAATGTTTTGCTCACTGGAAAAAGAAAATAAATTTGTATTCTCAGAAAAAGCTGGTTGAAATTGAAGTTACACAGCAGTCAGCAACACATCCTAGAACCACTCACTTCTGCGGCAACACTGAAAGCAATGGCTACATTTCATCTACTAATCTGAGTTATGAGAAAGCACAGGAATGGATTTCCATGCTCAAGAAAACAGTCAGAATTAAATATATTTTAATTAATACGTTGATTTGTTTATTAGCAAAATTCAGCTTATGTTAGAATCAGTCTAGCAGCTTTATTACCTCTTAGAACTTTTTCCAGAGAGGTGTCAGAGCATGATAGTTATCCTCTGGTGTTTTCCTTTCCTTGGCCTAATTTTTCATTCTAATTGCTGGCAAACTATATCTTCTTTGCAGAAATATGTTCCTTGTTAACTGTGCCATGTTACGGCTGATCCAACACCATGTGAAAGAATTGCAAAGATTCCCAGTGCCTTCAATGAGCTGTATATCAAATTGTTCATCTTTTCTTTAGAGATACATGATCCCTTTTAGACAGAATTATTTTTCTAAACACCTGAAATAATTAAATAGATAAATCTTGAAAACAGATTCAGGTTCATCTCACTGTCATGACACTTCCACCATTCGGGATTTCCTGTGCTCCTGGATGGGATTCCCTGTTCGTAAGCCTGACTAGGAAATTTTGTTGACTCATGGATGGACTGGATATCAACAATCTAACAACAGTTACATCAATGACCTAACAGCAGATTTTACCTTGCTGTGATGCTCTGTAAGGGCCCATGGGTCGCTGCCCCATCATGCTGTTGCCTTGGTTGCTCTGGCTCATCATGGCAATGGAGGACTGTCCCTGGTAGTGCTGGCTCCCTCCTTGTGCCGAGTTGTAATGTGATGTTGCTGCTTGCTGGTGCATCATGGAGACTGCAATGTACATGGAAAATACTGTTTTCTAAAAGGATGTGGCAGTTCTCTCCCTAGTCTCTTTGGAAGCAAGTTAAAACCTCCAACTAACGTGCATCCTGATAATTCTGTGAATTTTCCACAGGGGGAGATGTTTTCCTACTCCATTTATTTAACTCTGCTTATTACATGGTCAGTTCTTGCCATTTGCTTCAGTCAGATATCTAACACTACATACAGCCTTGATTATTATTAGTTAGTTTATTTAAAAGAATGTAAACCTTATTACAGTAGGGTTAAAGAAACAAGAACTGATGCTTGTTGCTCTCTACCTCCTGACCATTTCGTTGCTGTATTGCTTTTCTAATAAACTCTTTCTTCTGCTCCCATCTTCTTGTCTACTTGATGATTATACAGTCTGAATAAATTGATATTCTAGGATTTATTTGATCCCTAAATTTACTGTCAGAAACAATTCTAAAGCATGAGACATCTCATTCAATACTCAGGAGCAAGCTTTTTTTAAATTTTAGATTAATTTTAATTTAGATTAAGAGATTAATTGAGTTGTCTGCTAGGTTCTCTATGCCCTGAAAGCAGTGTGAAGTATCAGTAAAATAACAAAATAGGATGGTAATGTACAAACAGTAAATGTGTTATACTCATTGGCAGGCTCTGTCAGCTTGGATAAAGGGGCTTCTCAGATCCCTCAGATCCCTGGATTTGCTCCCAGGGGTATCAGATAGTGCTGCTGCACCTCTGTCTAACCCTCTTTTCCCCAGATCATCACTAACCATGGTAAGCTGGCGTAGGTTAAAGCAAGTCTGAAACTGTTCTGACTTACACTGGCGCCTGACACCTTGAAATTCAGAGATGTCTTAAAGCTGGCTTTTCCTCTGGTATGTTTGTCACTGTCTACAGAAAATATTTACAGAACAAATTCATGTGGTGGTGGTAAACCTCTGAGGTCACTGAGAAGTCAAGCTGGCCCAGAAGGAGGAAGAGGGAGGTTACCTGGGTTAGACTGCATGTTGATGTTTGTTCGAGAGACATAATTGCCTATTGACCCCTGGCCTTGCATTGGCACGTTCTGAGACGCAGGCACTGTATGGCTGTAACCAGGGCCAGTCCCATGACTGCTGACAGTCATACTCAGAGAGGTCGTGGGCATAGTGTTCTGGCCTGACTGCTGCATAGACACGTGGTTGGGACCTGGAAAAATCAGAGAGAGCAACAAGAAAATCTGTGCTATTATTGGCAGTGTACAGTGAGCGTTAAAGTCCTCGCAGCCTTTCTGAAATACCTTATGACAAGACAAAAAAACCTCACAATCTTCATTATTAAAATGCCCTGTTATCTACAGAGGAATTAGAACTGCCTACTGCACAGTTGGAGTGATCCTCCTCTTCCTGGCAGCCAAATCCAGGCTGTACAGGATTGCAGACAGGAAGAACAAAACCAGCAATGCCCTACAACCAGTTCCTCAGAGGCAGCAGAATTAACAAATGACAGTAATTTCAAGTACTTCAGAAAACTCTGGAAACATCCATGTGTTGACATGTGTGTAGGGAATTATCCAGCTACTCTCCTACTGAGGTGATTCCTGTCAAGTCCTTACTGAGACCAATAAAGAATAAAATGTAGTATATTCCATGGCTTCTTTCCTTTTCTTCCCTCCCTTACAACTCTGCACCTGTTCATTACACACTTCCATCTCCATTCCCATTAGATGAGAAGCTTTCACAAGTCCCAGAGCTCACATATTTGAGTTGTTTCTACATATTTACTCCTAATTTCCAAAAAAACCACTATCAAGCAAGGGTGTGAGTGTCCTACTCTCACAGCAGGCACATACCATCACTGCTGCTGTTACTCAGGCTACTCAAAGAGGCACTTTACTGCCTTCTCAGTCACACCTTCGATTCGAAGTGTAGCTACATCCTCAGTCAGCTTTCCAGTGCACTGATACTGCTCATGATAAAATACCTTGCACTGCCCAGGTGACTGAGCAGAGAGGGAACTACCCTGAAACCCCACAACTCAGGCTGGGTTTAGTACCAGGCTGGAGCAACCTGAGGGAACTGCCCTGTCTGGTCTGTCCTGTGGATAATTCCAGTCTTCAGGACTGCCAGTCTGGTTCTTTCAATCAGCACTAAATTATTACAAAGTCCTGGAGTGTGGGGGGCAAATCAGAGAACCCAGAAACAGCAACACTGAGAACATTAATTCTTAGTAACAAAAAACAATGTTCTGACTGACTTACTATATTACTTATACTAGGTATTAAATCTTTCAAAAAGAAGGCCCTAGAAAATTTAGTAAGTTCACTTTATAAGTTGTAGTTGTTTAAAGAAGGTACCTCATCCATTAGTTTAAAAGGTACAATCATCTTGATCACAAATGGATTTTTAAAAACTCAGAAGTAATTTCATAGTTTGCATCTGCTCTTGAGTCCCCCTGCCAAGGTCTGTGATTTTACAATCAGGTATTTCTATTTATAGAAACTGGTTTTGCTCTGTTAGTCTGGGAAAGACCCACAGCAATAAGAACTGACTAGGTAGCTATGAACTATGAAATAAACAGATAATTCATAATATAAAATGCACAGATTAAAAAAAAAATCTTTTTCAATTATTGTAGTTGTGTGAACAAAAACAGACAAAATATATTATCTTATTAATACAAAATGTGCAAACTCTTGGGCTATGTAGTACAATCTCTGCAGACTTCTGTAGAAGACAAAGGCTAGTGCAACACCAAATGATTTGTAAGAAGGCACATATCCTGGAAGGTCTGCAATTTAAAGGTTTGGTTATGTGGTTAGTCATGCAATTAATTCCATTTTACCCTCGCCAACCCCACCACTTTCATGAGAAAAATGCCACGATATATAATTTTTCTTACTAAGAACCTGGATGCCTCTCGGTGATTTTCATTATGCGTTTTTCAAAAAAATGTTTTTAATTTCCCCTGCAGAAATACAAAGCACACTGGAGTCCTTGCAGAAGCCAACACCATTACTGCCTGTAGCCATTTTGTGGTGATTTCAGCATGTGCCTGAAATCCCCATATGCCTGAAAGGTGAGTTAGGAGAGGTCTTTTCCAGCTCTCTAAGTATATTCTGCATTAATGATTTTGTTGCCAAGCAACAGCAAAGCAGCACAAAGGGGACCAAAGCTCACCATTGCTAATCTGACTCTGCATGAGGGAGGAAGGAGGAAGGCCCGTCCCAATGGCATCACTGAGATTGCTCTGGGAATGGAGAGATTGGTTGGATGCGCTCTGACTCATCCCTCCGGGGCCCAAGTTTATATTTTGCGTCGGTGGCTGCAAACAACAAGGAGGAGAAGCAAATTCTTGGTTAGGTTTTTAATTAGAAAAAGAATAGCCCCCAAATTAGCCTGACTGTGACTAAGAACTGCCTCAGCTAAATATGTGTTTCCTTCACGTTTTGTGTAAACCTTTCTTCGTGTGACTCCTCCGTGTGAGCGACATTGAGCACGACACAGAGCAGCCGACAGGCAGCACAGGGAACGTCTTAAAATTCTGCTTGTCACAGATTCTGGCTTCTGTGCCCGTCCTTCCCTACTTACACGGATTTCAGAACACAACCACTGCAGGGAATGCATTAGCAAAGACAACACAGAAGTGTGTTGACAGATTGACCTTTGCCAAGCTATGCTGTAGTTTGTGTTACGTGTGATACCTCGCAAATCAATTCACTCAGCAAGAATAACACAATGTTTAAAGACAAAGCCAATACCCAAGTGCTGAATTAGATTTTTGACATAAAATACTGGCACTTTTTCCCCCAAATAAGAACAGATAAAGAATAATGAATCTGGAACAAACGGAGCTGTTCAGATCTGTACCACTGCACCATTTACAGCATAGAGAGTATTGTACTCTAGATATTATATTGTATAGAATAGTCTTACCCTTGGAGACAGAGATTAACACAAATGTACCAAAGAACATATTTTAAACACAGTAAAAGTAACTTTTGATTTGCTTGGTGGCCTGCTTGGCCACTTCAAGGCCTTTAGCTGGAAAAATACCAAAATATGGTTCATTGACAGTGATCAGTGACAGAATCAAAGAACATTTCCCTCTGGCATAGTTAATTGAAGGTAGACTGGTACTTACAGCAGGAAGCAAGGACTGCATATTCTGGTTAGAGTCTGCTATTGTTGCCAAGTAAACCAGGTTTCTGTGCAAGATTTGTTGGTATCTACAGAACAAGGAGTAAAGCTTATTTGGAAAGGGTTAACAATGCAGAAAATTCCAAACCTGTCTCTTTTTTTTTTTCCTATTTACAAATGGTTAGTTAAATTACATTAGCCCATTTTTGATCTGTCCTAAATAAATAGCAGCAGTAATGACCTCTATCTGTGCTGTCATGTTTTCCATCAAGGATCAGTGTGTTCAACACCTCTTTTACAAAAGGATAAACCTGGGGGAAGGGAGAGGTAAAATACATTCTCCTTTGAAAGCACTTTGAACTGTGGAGCTCAGCCTCTGAGGACTGACACCCAGTCAGCTGCTCCAACAATCAGCCACTTTCCCTCCTCTATCTAACAAGGATCCTCATAGTAATGAAATTCCAGAACTCTAAAAACCAAAACCTGTCTTCCCTGCCAGCAAGCTGAGAAGAACAAGATTTTTTTCAAGAGTGCTCTAACTGGAGTGTTTGCTCAAGTAAGCAGCACCAGAGCCATTTGTGCTCCTTCACAGTTCTCCATGAACTGGAAAAGCTCGTAATAAAGAACAGGAAGGTTTCCAAAGCAAACTGACAGCTGTGCCACTGAGCAAAGGGAAGAGGCAGACTTCTGGAAACAGGGACCGTGCCAAGAAGGCAAAAGAAAAGGGGGTTTTAGCATTTTCTTTTGACAAGGAGAAAATATCTGGGAAAGTGGCGAAGTAGAGCAAGTGGTCCAGTAACCATATTTGTTTATAATTATTTTAATAAATGGCCTGTTGAAATATTGTAAATACTAAATACTCAAATACTTCAGAAATAAAACTTCCAAGAACAATATACATTTCTTAATACAAGTGAATCTAAAAGAATATCCCAACTATTCTCTCAGTGATCAGTCACCAGAACTGTTCACAGTACTCTTCTTGAAAGGAAGTACCAAAAATTTCCAACAAACTCCCAAACCCATAATACTCACTGAGTACATTCTGCAGTTTTCCCCTTGCTCTGATAATCCATAATACACTGTATTAGGTGGTGATTTTCATCTAGCATCTGCATAAAAGAAATATGATCAAAACATGTTACTACAAGAATCGTATGGAAGTCCTGTGTTTTTGTTATCCTCCACCTTCCCTGGCACTGGATGGTGTTTTGTGCAGTTTTGTTGCCTTGGGATATTACAAAGTACTTACACGTGACTTTATTGAGCCACAGGATTCTGCTTTCAAATAATTCAGTTATGAACAGTTACCTTTAAAGCAGTTAGCTGAAATACCCAGCACAGAAGAATGAATGGACTTACCTTTTTTTCCCTTCAATGGCAGATAAATTTTGATGCTGAAGAAGGAAAACGCTTTCACGATGAAACACCTCTGCCTCATTCTAAAATATCACCCAAACCTTTCCAAAATGTCAGATTTTACTGACATGGCTACTTTTAAATAAGAAACAAACTTTCAAATAATTAAACCTACTAGTTTTCCTGCCTGGGACTAGTGTGTGCCAACTGCTGAACTCAATGAAGTATAAAATTTACATTACTGGAGCTACTGAAACCATGTTTAAGAGAATTACATCCCAACATGTCCTTTGGGGTAGTTCAGTCCCAATATAGGGAGGACTTAAAATGAAAACACAGAGTAATTATAGATCATATATATATATATCTCAATCACAATATATACATTGTGGTCCTGCCCATGGCAGGGGTTGGAACGAGACAATCTTTAAGGTCTCTTCCAACCCAAACCTTTCTGTGATCAGGTAATTTATGATCACTGACCTTTATTTAATGAACTCATAACACAATTAAAAGCTTAAAATATCCTTTGATTTGGTTTAAAATTTCAAATACAATAGTTTCTCTCTCTCCCCCAGATTTCTTGTGATTGTGACAAGCTTTCTGCAGGTGAAGGAATAAAATAATAACACCAGCATTTAAAAATTTAGATTTGCCTCTACATGACACTGTTTGCAGGTACCACTGCTACCAAGTGCTTGCAGGACTGGGCCTTTGAACCACTGTGTCATCAGGACAGAACTCTTGAGGAAAGAACCATTACACAGAAGACACTGAAGTTCACTGCCCTGTAAACGTTAATTGATGAAATATTTTAGAGCACCATCATCACTGCTCTATTGCCAAAAGCTCTGACTTCCTCTATTTTAGGAATAATTGATACTGGAATAAGAACAGCTTTGAAAGAGTATCAAAATTGAGTTAATAAATAAAAACAAGCTGTTTATATAATAAGAATGCAAATAAGAATATTCTTCTTCTTCTTCATTGAGATTGGTATGTGTTCTAAAAAGCTCACTTTAATGAGGATCTTTGGAGTTCCTGCTCAAAAAATGCAGGAGCATCTGCCCCTCTCTCTGCCCCATTTCTATCCTTGACTGTAAATCCCATCCAGTTCCTGTGCCTGGAAGTCTCTTCCTCAGCATTGCCACTTGTCAAAGAGAAAATCACTGCCAACAGCCAGCAATGATAAACAGCCCTGAAGTAACCTGCCATCAAATGTACCTGGGATGGGAAAGGGTTTTACTCATTATTTGTAAAGACAGAACTTCCATAAAGTTTCTGAATATGCAAAAGGGAAAGGGCTTGAAAATCAATCTGAAGATACTTTATCTGCCCTTTGTCTGAGAGGTCACAGGTTTAAGTACAAACGATCTGAATTATGAAATAATTCCAACTGATCTGGAGGTTAGAGAAAAACTTCTTCACTGAGCCTGAAATATTTCAGTATTTAAAATGAATCGGTTCAAAATACCACGTGAGCTCCACAAAATGGGATGTTTCCAAACAGTTTCCTGAGATGCAAGTCATCCCTTCAGCCTCTCTCGTGGCAGTCTGTTCTGCCTGAACCTCTGCTCTGTCACAGGCTTCCTCTGAGGGTTTTCTTTCCCCTTGGAGCCGCGAATTGGCACCAGCTCATGGCTTGGCTGCACAGCCCCTGGTGATGGGTTAATTGCTGTGTTTGCAGTGGCACTTCTCCACTGGTCAGCCCTAAGGAAGGGACCACACAGAACTCACACGTGGCTGCCACCACAACACACCTGGGTGGTGGGAACGGCCAAAATCAGGACAGAAACACAAATGACGAATAGCAGCCGCAGTAAAAACATGCACGTTTCTTTATTGACATTTCCAGCCTCGTCGTTCCTGACCGTCACCTTCTGCAGGAGGAGGGGGGTCAGCATGCGTGCAATAGGAAACAATAACTTCCCAACTCGGCACCCTCTGCTTCGGCCTCCACACGAGACCCATGTGGGGATCTCCCCTCCAGAGAAAACCTTCCAAAACCTTTGTTTGTCATTAAACATCAATAAGCACATCACAAATAATAATAATAGTATATGAAAAATACCAGTGGCTGGTGCTCCCTCTATCTTCTGAGAGATTAAAATTCTGCATCCAGATACAAAAGAAAGCCCCTGTAAATTCAGGATTTTATTTCTTTTTTATTTTTTTAGGTTGGATTCTTTTTGGGGCCAGAAGCTGACACACCATCATAAATTAACCGCATATTTGCAGATTTTATTGCCGTTTCCCAATGTCTGCTTGGCAGCGTTTCCCCTTGGCGAGCAGCGGGGATAACGTGCCATCCCGATTTTATTCCCTGCGTCCTTCCCTCGCTCTCTTTTGCAGCGATCTGAACACCTTTGCTTTGTTCCACCTCCTCCTCCTCCTCCTCCTTCCCCCACCTCTCTCTCCAGCTGTCCATCTCTGCAGCCCTCGCAAATTCACGAGTTTTTCCTGATCGCCC